>NW_017728940.1:1245611-1411358 GCF_001723895.1 Crocodylus porosus | reverse complement strand
TCCCTTCCTGGCGGTCATGCCTTGCTCTGTGGGCAGCCGTCTTCCTTTCGGGGCAGCTGCCCGCACAAAGCACTCTTCAGCCAGCACAAATCTGGCTTGGCGCTAGCGAGTGAGCTGAAAACAGATGTCAGGGGCTGGAAGGGACCTTGCAAATCATCGGGTCCAGCCCCCCAGGTCTAAGCAGGAAGACAACTGGAGTCAAGCAACCCCAGCGAGGTGCCAGTCCCGTCTCCTCGTGAAAACCTCCAGGGTAGAGGAACAGCTACTAATTCCTTGCATAAATAATAAGAAAATGAGGAAAGTTTGTCCTCTTTGATAGACCACAGGGACTCCTCTCTGTCCCTCCCGGATGGCACTGTTTGGGCACTCCAGTAAAACCAAGGTCCAAGCTGGGTCGTTGGGAGTGGATGTGGATAAGGGCCAGGCGTCCCCACGCAGGTAAGAGTGGAGCGCCTGTTCCCACAATCCCGATACCAAGCTGCACGAACGGCCGTGGTGCTGTTGTATCCCTCGGGCTTAAAGAGCAAAGGCATCGCGCTCCTTCATTTTAAACATGCACAGTACGGGCTGAACGCAAACCAGAGCCTATCCCTGTCCCAGAGTCTGAACGACAGATCTAGATAAGCCAGGACACACTGGACATCCAACAAGGGTCAGATTTGAGGGCTGAGCAGAGTCGGTGAAGTCAGAGGCTTTGTGTTGTTTTCATGCAGTCTATTTCTTAAGCTGGGATGCCTTCTGTTCTGATATGCTATGAACTTTAAAGGCCTTAAAAAAACAAAAAACCCCCCACAAAACCTTTTCAACTGAGGATTTACAAAGAACCAGGTACTCCGTTATCTGCCAGACATGAGAGCAGCTCTCTCTGCTCACGTCTCAGCTCCTCTAGACTTTGGGTTGTCATTTTTTTTTCAGTTTTTGGGACTGATCACAGAGTTTGTGTTTTTGCTGTAAAAGCAGCTGTTTAAATCTGTCATGTAATTCAGGGACCTGTCACAGGTACCTTCCATATCCACGAAAGAAGCAGCAAGCGAATGGGGGAAGAAATGCAGTTTGACTGGGAACAGCCAACAGCGTGGCCGTGTCTCTCCGGTTGCCTGCCTGGCCTTGTTTCGTGCTCAGTGGACACCAGGATAGTCACCCGTACTTATGGCGGTATCCCTACTGTGCTCGTCTTGCCACATCCTCCAACTGGACATGGACCTTGGTATAGCCCCTTTCCCTGTCTTAATTAAAGTGCCCTATTAGGAATAATTTTAACTGCTTAATGGAGATGAAGAGGCCATGAAAAGATAGTTTGAAGGCTTAATATGAAATATTCCGTGCCCACCAGAAATGGTGTTTATCATGTTTCTGGTTTGTTTGGAAAACTGTACTTGGCAGCTTTTGTATTAAAGACTAGAATGGGTTATCTCACACCTGCTTTACACCTGATTATGTGTCTGGTTGAATGTGCTGAAAATTTGCTAATTAACTCCCAGTTAAGCTGCAGTCATAACCGATTATTATCAGCATGCTGGATCAGTTACCAGCCCAATAAACGAGGCCGTTCCAGCTCAATGCTACGTTGCGCCCCATGGCTGTGCGATAGTTGTGCCCAAGTTGCAGGTGTGGGGCATGGTTACGCTTTGTTTGAATTTGCGCGAGGTTGGCTCTGCTTCTAACGAGAAACACTGCAATCTCTAGATCTTCAGTGGAAACCCAAATGTAAAACACGGCTTGACTCCAAGCATCTCCTTTGCCCGAAACCCTGCTGTCAGTGAAGTCGGGCCTTTGAACACGCTCATACATTCTCTGAACGTAAAGCAGGGTTATTGCAGTTTAACACCCCTCCTGCGCCTCCCACCCGTGGCTGCTTTACGCTGGCCAGTTGCAAGAGCAACAAGTCGTAGTACATTATTTCTTCCTACCCTATCCTAGCTATGTCCATTTTCTGGGTTTCAGCCATTAGAGTGGAATAGACTGTGAACCAGAACTGAGAGTGTTCCCTAGATAGGAAAGGTGACCGAGCACATGCTTGTTAGAGATGAATTGCTAGTTTTCAGTAATAGTTAATGATGTGGTTTAATGGACTTGTGTCATTTGTGGCAAGTTGGCAGAGTTCCAGACCTTAAGCTTGTAGTAGTATTTGTGGGGAAGAAATACCATTAGGCAGCAGCCTTGGCACCTGTAGTGCACTGTGTACTGTATATATGAGAGTGACACCTGCATAAGTTCCCCAAAGAATTGTTTCCAGCTTTACTGGAGTGTGTTTTAGCTGTGAAGGGTGTTTATAGCTGTTAGTATGTAAGGAGCCAGTTAGAGAGCTATGGAAAACAGTACGGTTTCCCATCAAGATGACTTTATTGGGGTCCTCAAATCCTGTTTTGAACAATGTTTTTCAAAGAAGTTCACTGTGGAAAACAACAAAATATTTTCAAAGGACTGCTTCCACTTGTTGCATCTTGTCATTGTTCTGATATCCATGCAATACAAATCACGAAGGAGCCATGCCCTGCGCTCAGGGATGTTAGGAAGTACTGATATACAAATACTAATTAATAACAACAAATGTGTGGATTTGTATATAATGTATCAGCAACTCTGCAAAAAGTCAGGAAGCAACATCAGTTTATAATTGCTTATATACTAGTGTATATATAAACTGTGTGTGTGTGGCATGTGATTTATACAGCTTGAAAATATGCAAGTGCCTGTTGCCCAGACTGGGGGAGAATTATTTTTAGTACTTGGATAAATCGGCAAAGAGAAAAATGGAGTCCCCTGAGGTCAGTGGACAATTTGGTCTTCAATTTTAGAACAGGCTCCATGTTCCTGCAAAAGATGGACATTAAGTCTGGCACGTTAGAGAGGCTGTGCGTGTCTCAGGTTTGAATATTGATTGTTAGGGGCTGGATTACAACCCAGAAGTGTTGAAACAGCATGTATGCAAAGCAGAGCTTCTACACCTAAGGTTAAGGCCAAACTGATTGCTCTCCCTGCTCCAAGATGGATTAAATCTGAAATTCCACCATTAGCTTCCTTTGCACTGCAAGGATCATCTTTAAGAATAATTTTGTTTCCTGGTTATTTTCTTTTCATTTTGTTTTTTTTTTTTCTTTATCTTGTATTTTTCTTTTCTCCTTTACCCCTTTCATCTGGGTTTTATGCAGTGTATGGCATAATAGGGCCCTGATTTCCGATCAGGGCTTTGAGGACCTTCTGCGACACGTGCACAACTTATACTAACATGAGTTTTTGAAGGCAGAACATCTTTGGGAAAGATGTCTCCATTTTGCTTTAATAAAATTATACATATGACCAAGGCTTTTTTTTGAAGTCTTTTCCTTTGTGTGTGTGTGTGTGTGTGTGTGTGTGTGTGTGTGTGTGTGTGTGTGTGTGTCTAAATTTAACCATTCTGGTACTCCGATCAAGTGATATTGCAAATTGATGCCCTGCTTTTCTGCCTCATTTTCTCAGTTAATATGGTCCTGCTGCACAGGTTTTACACCAAAGATATTGAGGTAGACCCAGGGGACATTAAAGAGAGATCCTTTGTGATTAGAAATCTGGTCACAGTGATACCTTTGCAAGGTAGAGAGTACAATACCGCAACACTTCTAGAAAAATCTGCCTGGCATCATGTACAGGAACAAGTTAGAATACACTGGGTTTTAGCTTGGGTTTGATTTTTTTTGCTTTTTTTTTTTTTTGGTACCTGGATTTTAGGTGAAAGTATTGCTGGGGGTGGAAAAAAACATTAATTTTAAAGAGCTCATTAATTGAGTCATTTAAACGCAGATAAAGCAGCCCAACATTATTTTCATCATCAGTGAGCTTAGTCACCTTAATGGGAGCAGATGCCTCTGTTGTCTCATAAGATTTTGCAGAAAGATTCAGTGCAGTAGCTTGTCTGTGATTAACTAAACAGGAATATTGCACATTCACAGAGGAGAAGTGAGTATTTAGGATTCAGCACATCCCCATCAACTGACATGTTATTAATATCTTCAACTAAAAGTCATGCCAGCTCAGCAGGCCTACAGTCTCATCCTCCTGCCGAACAAGAGAAGAAACCTCATTTCCTTTGGAAGATTCTCTGCCCTCTTGGGAAGTATAATTAGGGCTTGGACAGTCACAGTCAAAATGATCAAACCAGAAAGCTTAGAAATTATTCCGTAACTTAGGCATAAAGTACCATTTAATGTAATTTTGCTGCTCTCCGCTTTCTGTTCCAGGATGTCTGCGATGTGTATGCTGCTGTGCTCGGCAGTTCACTGGCCGTGTTCCCGGGGGAAAGGCCATCTTTGCCAGGTCTTGGAATTCGCCGTCTGTGGCATAGCTGGGTAAGCCCACGCACTAAAGACTTTAGGGATGGATTTGAAAGTGCTTCTGTCTCACCCCGCCTTATCTGAAATAGGATCATGTACGGGAGCATCGTGCAGGGCAGGATAAGTTAGCCTACCTTGTTGTCCATTACCCTGCTCTTAGCCTGACTTACTTCCCTTTCGTGATTTATGGAAAGGAATCTAACTTACTCCATGGGGGGCCTATGTTAAAATAGGATTGACTTTATTTGACTCATTCTTTCATCCTAATTGCTGCTGTCGTAGACTCAGTTTTCTGGCCTCCTGGCCTACGAGTCAGGCCGGTTTGGGCTCATTGAGGTATGCTTGGTAGTATTCAGAGGTGATGCGTAGATGGAGGAAGGTCTATAGTGTGCTTTATTCTGCTAGGTAGACATAAGGCGGGAGTCAGTGTGATGTGCATGGTGAAGGGGCTGGGAAACAGCTGCAAAATAGGCATGCCGAGGCTCTCTTTTGAACGTGCCCTTTGTATCCAGTGCACTGTAAATGTATCTATCGACAGAAATGGCAAATACGAAGCTATCTGCGTTATTCATGAAGTGGCAGATGCTCAAACGCTTCACTTATGCTATCTAAATGAGTATAGTAAAGTTTAGAGCATCGCTTATGGAAATGTAAGTAAAGTGTTCAAAAAAACATTCAAATTTCCCTTTCCTTTGGCCTGCTGTATCTAAATTGCTACTGGGAATTATAGCAGAATCTTATTTTGAGATGGGGGAATAGAAAAAAAATGGAAAGTGCATTCTGGCTCTGTCATAGTGAAAATTACAGAAATTTCTTTGATGTCTCTTAGCATAAATGTTCATAAAACTTTGGAGAATAGATCCTTAAAGTCTATTGTTCTGTAACATATTTATTCACATCACAAAAGCTGCATTAAAATAACACTGAGGGTCTGAGAGAAGCATTCACAGGAAAGCATTAACCTGCTAATCCAGTGTGTGTGACAAGAGGGTCTTCTGGGCAAGCTGACTAGATGTGTTTTGAAGCAAGGTTGGACCTTCACACACATCAGCTACCCATGCCAGCTCATGGGGTACTTGTACACGACATGGTGTGTATGCAGGCTAACTAGGGGCAGTGGATGCCATGGGTGATGATGCCAGAAAGCATCTCGTGTTGGTTCCAAGTGTGTGTGGCAGGGCGGGTGGGAGGCCCATGCCACTCCTAAGGACATTTTGGCACAGCAGGGTGGACTTGGCTGATACCAGCCAAAGTGTTTCATCTTCTCCCTCAGTGGTCTTTTGGACTTGCTTGTTCTCAGATGTAGCAGACAAGCCTCAGAGACCAGAGAACACCGAAGAGGGGTCCTTTGCCTCTGTTGGGAAGTATAGTTAGGGCTTGGACAGGGTCTCTGAGAGTAAAGCTTTTCAGTATAATTCAACACTGATCCAAGGAGAATCATCAGTGAAAAGAGGAAGCAAAAGGTTTGTGGCAAAAGGGACAGGAAGTGTTCAACCTGTTCCCTGGGTGGGAACCTAAGCAGGTCCCTGTAGCATTTTTGCCTCATTTACACCATCTACAAAAAGATAGGTGATAACTTGGATGGAATTTGGGCTTGATGTTGAAGTGAAGGCATTTTGTGAAAGGTCAGACTAGATTATCCTAATATTCTCCCTTGGCCTTAACACCTGTGAAAAAGGGGCAAGAGTGTTTCCCTCCTACACAGCTGAGCGTATTCGTGCTTTGAGATCCCTGGATAAGTGCCAAGCTTTAGCATCACTTTTCATTCTTCAAACAAGTTATTGGTCCTTTGTCTGAAGCCTAATGGTTCATGAAAAAAATTCACAAGATTAAACAAGGGTTTTTTTTTTTCTTTCAATTTTTAGTCCTTTCTCTGATTTTTCTTCCTTCCAAAATGAAAGTCCTGGCAAAATAATCAGTATAAAAATGTCTCTAAAAGCATTCTCATGATGGGGAAAGCTAATCGAAATTCAGAAGTTTGCCTTGTAAGTATGGGAAGACAAGGTTCTTTGAGTAGATGTGTTCTGCTCAAAGAAAAATTGTTTGGGCACAAACACCCTTCTTTAGGCACAGGGAGAGTCTGCTGGTGAATGGTGTGCTCTCCTTATGCCCTTAGACCAGGGGTGGGCAATTATTTTGGGTGGAGGGCCACTTACCAAGTTTTGGCAAGCCATCGAGGGCCACATGACAGGTAGCCAGGGGCAGATAACTATTAATTTTCTATATTTTTAGGGGCCCCGTGGGCTGGATAGAATGGCCTGGTGGACCGCATCTGGCCCCTGGGCCGCGTTTTGCCCACCCCTGCCTTAGATCAACTTGGCTCCAACTCACAGCCCTTGTAAATATTCACTTTCCCATGCTGAATTTTCATACTTGCTAGAAATATTCATATTTTCTGCCCCTGCAAATGTTTGTAAATCAGATTTCCAGGTGAGCGTTTTCCAAGTGAAAACCATCCCATTCTTGCAGCTTAGCGATGTAAAGTTTGTTTTTCTCTTTAGCTCAGTGTGACTTTACATGACTGCAGGCTGTATCTGCGATGCAAAATAACTAGATCATTTCTTAGAAGAACAGCCATTTCTCTGAACAAATATTTGTTCCAAATCTGCAATGGGTCAGGGAACACTGCTGCCACTGAGAGCAGCGGACAAGCTTCTTATTAATTAATTACTACTGGGGAAAGTTGACTTAAATCTCCCTAAATGAATTAAGAAAGGTAAATCTACTGATTACTCCACAGGTTGCTCGCTGGCCTTCTCTCCCTGTCAGAAGGAGATTAATACAGAGGCTGCCTCCTCCAGTCTTGCTAATAAATATTCACTGAGACATCCTACAGAGAGATTTGATCCTGATTCTGGAAGCATGCATGCCAGCCTCACTGTGAACCATGGGGATTCGGGTCAGCAGAAGGTAATCAATTTAAACTTACAAATATTAGGAAGTTTATTTCTTATCTCTCAAAGTCATTTTTTTAAATATAGAAAATGGATATTTCCCTGTTTTCCGTCGTTCAGCACTTTTTTTTTTGCTTTTGACCACGAATCCAAGAAGCTCCAGTTGGAAGAGTTTGTCTCCTAAAAGATACAAAACTGTGAATATGCAAATGAGGGGGATATAGCGTTTGTATACTAATGAGAGAAGCTGCTGTGAGTGAAGGCAAATGTAGCTTTGGCCAGTTTAAAGGCTTCTGATATGATCTTCAGTTCTGCGGGGATCAAATGGAGCTGGTGCTTTTCTCAAGTGGGTTTCTATTCAGGATGAATTACACATGCTCCCTTTCTCCCGCGAGGCTGACCCTCAGAGGAGCTTCTGCCCAGCTGCCCTTGTCCGCGCCCCTCATGCCCCCCACCACAACTGCGGCCTGTGCACAAAGCCCTGCTTGTGAGCACTGAATTTTTGGTAATAGATGGGGAAGAGGACAGACGTGTTTCTTGTGATTCAACTTTGTAAGATGCACTAAAGCAGACACGAGTTGTTTGTGACCTGGGTTAGTGAAGCTGCTCTGGACATCGGGGGGAGTGCCAGCTTCCTAGCACCCATTTTCTGCCCAGCTTGCAAGGTCTTCCTGACTTTACTTAATTGCACACTTGCCCATGAATGTATAGGTACCTAATCAGGCTTAGGTGCACAGAGCACGAAGGAGGTGGTGTGTATGGAAGCGCCTCCAGACCAGCATCGGCATCAAAGAGCATTTTAAATGGTGTCAGTCACCCTGCTCTGCAGCCTCCTGCAGCCCTAGATGTTGCTTGAATATCGGTCCGGTTTTATCACTAGCAAGCTGTTCCCCTGCAGCTAATGTGCTGCTGCTTTGTGCCTAGGGGAAGTGTATGTTGGTTTTTAGGGTCCATAATCAACAGGTGACGATGAATCTACTGCAGTTCATTCCCTGGGAAATTCTTGTAGGACGTGATTCAGGAAGGGGGAGAGAGCAGTCGTGGTCCTGACCACAACCCAAGAGCCCCTGTCTTTAGGGCTAAGGACAGATGTTACACCTAAACCAATTTTAAGTGGTCAGAAACGGGTTTAAACCTGTAACAGAACAGCAGCTCAGTGCACCTAAACCAGATTCAAAATGGCTGAAACTGGTTTAAGATAAACCTCGTTGAATGTAGTATGATTTGGGTCAAACTGGTTTATGAAACTTCTGTCCCAGACTTAGGTGCATCCTGCATGGTGCGGTCCCGGAAGGACTTGCTCGGTGCTCAGCCCTTGCACTTGTGCAATTTCCCAGCTTGAACTTTTGAGCTGTTTTAATCATCTTTGGGGTAATAAAACTGCACGCAAGGTGGGGTACAGAAAGGGTAGAGCCTCTTGCCTAAGACGAGGACATTCTGCGTCCTCCTACTTCTTGAGTATTGGTGATGAGAGCAGGTTATCGCGGGCCTTCCTCGGAGGGCAGCAGGTGCCGGGCATAAGAAGAGTTACGCCGCCCAGCTTGGGGACTGTCCCTGCAGAGGATGAGCAAAGTCCTCAGATTCCCATCCCGAGCTCTCCGAACTGATCGTGTTTAACATGGTGTTAATGGGTGTAATTGAGCATACACAGCATATCGACCTCTTGTCACCGTCCCAAACCCGAGCAGTGCAGCCAGAGCAAACTCAGTCTGCGGCTTCCCCAGGGACGGGGCAGCGGAAAGTCAGTTGGTGCTGGGGAAGCCCTTTTTCATATCCTAGGAGCCAGGAAAGGAACTCGGAGGCCGGCTGTGGGGCCAGCATCGCTGTTTTCTCTCCAATTCATTATGTCTGCTCGAGTCACTCGAGTGCAGGGCTGTCTTCATTGTGGGAGCTTCCCATGGCCCGCGCAGACATCCTCCCCTTTGTGCTTGTGGGTCAGACGAAGCTCAAGGAAAAGGGAAGCACCGAGAGCCGTTGCAGAAAAGCCCAGAGCGCAGGTTTTGTGATCTGAGCAGGAAAAGGATCCTGAAAGGATCTCCAGCATCCTGGGAACCCTGTCTGCTATGCAATAAATAATCGGTGCGTGCTATAAAAGTCACAGCGCGCCAGCTTTTCACTCCACAGCCAACTCCTCCATCAGGGCTCTCCTACCACCTGATCCTTTCCAGATGCATTACAAGTTCATTTCTAATATAGGAACATAAAAAAACAAATTGTGTCTCTATGCTACATGGCATCATATTAAGCCCTGAAAGATTTTGGCGTGCATGTACAGATGTTAACAGTGCAGTTCTCTGTAGTGTTAGGTTTCTCTCTTTTAATGTACAGTATATTAATTTGCATGGCTTTTTAGAAAAGGACTAGTTTATTAAGGTTATAGAAATCAGATACATGTGGGATTCTAATGTAGTTATGGATTATGCAGCTGTCTTCTCCCTTTTACTCTAAAAAATATTATGAAATTGAGAAGTGCTATCTTTGATATTGTCTCCTGGGAGCAGAGCACGTGATGACTAGACTTCCACAGTGGAAGAGATAGGTGAGGAGGTTAAGTAAATTTTCTTTGTGTAGTTCCCATTAAACTTCAATCAGAGTTACAGAAAGAAATTTCCTTTAGGCTTCTGTGAATACAGGTATTGGTTTGACTTTAATAAAAGTCATAACTGATCTCTCTGAGGTCTCCTGTGAAATGAGCTCAGCAAAATTCAGGCAGGTCCTTTGAGAGGAAGAGAGCCCCACTTAAACATCACATTATCCTAATAATCCCATTCCAGAGCAGTCGTCCCATTATTTTAAAGGTCTTCATTTGCAAATTGTGATATTTGAAGGTTTTCTTTTTACCTTATTGGAGAAAGGGGAGTGAGTATTTTCCAGGAGATGAAATTTTATTTACAGAACATTTTGCCTAAAAAAAATAAAATAAAAATCCTAACCAGAAAAATAAGTAAATTGTGAAACGATTTCAAACAGATGAGTACACTTGCATAAAGTGCTTGATATGGCCGTGTGGAGAACGCGTTCTGACTTGAGGCCGAAATCCTGTGTCTGTTTTAATGAGCTCTCCGCCAAGGCAGAAGGGCTGCTTTGCCATCTCGAGTTGGACATGGGGATGGATTCAGTGGAAGGATTTATTCAAATTTAAATGGAGAAAGTTTCTTTGTTCTTCATCCATTTTCAGATGTTAATAAATAAAGCTGGTAGCACGGAAATGATGCTGTACTTACGATGGTCCAGGAAATCTGTGAGAAGCACGAGGTGGTGTGGGCGACGTCCTTTTGTTTTACTGGCTCAGCCGCATGGTTTGGAATAGATTTAGACTAAAGTTGGAATGAATAAAGCTACAGAGATTATTGTGGTTTCTTTTTAATTGGCTGGACTTGTTTGTTTGTTTGTTAGTTTCTAAACCCATTGACTTCAGGCCATATATTTATAGTTTATAGAAAGCCATCAGGCATACAGAAAAGAGTGTGCTTCCAACCACTGGGGAATTGCTACTTTTCTGTATAGAGAGAAATGTGAGATTAGGAAAGCAGCACGTAACTGCCATATTTCTTTTCTGTTGAATTGATCCTGTGGTAGTGGGGGTGGTCGTGGTTGTTTGAAAGTTTGCAAACATTTCAGAGAATTATTTTAATACACAAGACATGTTCCCTTCCCACGCAGTGAAGACATGACTTAAATGGACTCGCTTCAAGACGGACGCGTGGCCAGTCCTGGACCGTAGCTATGTCCGGTCTCCCTTCCTTCAGCTGCTCAGCCAGAGACGGCGACACCCCACAAGTTTAGGGCAGGAAGTGGAAAAATCAAAAACTTGAAAACTAGCTGTAGAGCATAAGCAATGTCTCAGTGGTTTAGAAAAGCTGACTTGAGCTGTGCTAGTCGTTGTTCAGATTAATTTAAAACAACTTTCAAAGCATGCTCTTTCAGCCAGCAGTTTTCAGCTGCATTTGGGAAGTTCTTCTATGCTTTTGGTGCAGCCATTCATTGCTGTTGGACATTTCCTAGAAAAGGGTCTTTGAGACAGCCAAGTGTGCGTGCATGCGCCTGAAGACGGCTCTCAGTTCTGCGTGGCTCTGACATCTCCAGCTTTTCACTGACCGAGGCAGAATTACTTTGTGCTGGTTTAGTAGGTTCAGCAAAGCATATACCATCAGATCCAACCTGTTGTGAAGACTGCAAGATGGGTGCCAGCGTTAGAAGATGTGTTTTACCAGTTAAGGTGGTCTTGTGATTTATTGGCATTGCATCTCCTCCGCTAACAATGCTCAAGGAGACAAAGGTTACCAGTGACATCCTGGCCGGTTTGCAACTTGAGGTGGGTTTGCAAGCTAAGTAAAAGGGGTGCAATGAATCTGGAAGGGGGAAACCTTTTTATTCAGCATGTTCTGACAGTCTGAACACATCCTGGGCTCCCGGGAGGGACTGGAAGCAGCGGTCCCACCGGCTGCCTGGAGCCCAGCCGCGGCGGAGATGGGGCTGGAGGAAACAGCCAACTGATCTGCAGTGGTCCTCCGTGTAGCTTTTCACTTTGAAATTAAGCTTTTGCTTTCTTCTGCTCCCCACGGTGGAGCTCAAGATGTGAAGTTGGAGGCTAAGAACCAGCAGAGCTTTGCTGGAGGCCCTTGGAGCCTGTTGTCAGTCTTTGCTTCAGAGCCGAGACGCCGGCTTTGTGTGTAAACAAGACGTTTCCAGCAAGCATCGCTCACCCTTGCGTTGCTGGCTCGGCTTGGAGAGAGAGCAGTATCCTGCTGCCCTGCTTCGGAACCAGCCTGGCACAAAGGCAGTTATTTGTGGTCGGTGCATGCATGTCTGTATGAACATATACAAGCGACATCGGTCTAACGCTAGGCCCCACTAGCAGGACCCTTCACCCTGCAGTTAACTCGCGTGAGTCCGTGCGGCCAGAACGACAGGGAGAAAACCCCACCGTCTGCTCTGGGACTGGTGGGAGCGAACCAACACTTTGTTGACTGGCTTATTCCAGCTCCGATGCGTGTCGGAAATTTAACTCCTGTACAGCTGGAAGCAGCCCAGCTGGGGCAGGCGCTGCATCTGCTTTGCTTACAGCCACGTATAGCAGGCATATGCGCTTGCAGGCGATGCCTTTCTATATGCACCTGCAGGGTATAAAGGAGTGCAAATCCGTGTCGGAGCCTGACACTTTGCATAGATTTATTGGGATTTGTTTTTGAGGGGAGGAGGAATATTAAGGAGGTTTTAACTTCACCATCATGATGTATAGGATCAAATTATCCAGGCACGGGCAAGTGTTCTGTACACTAATGGTAAAGTTTGCGGCTGCCACCACTGGGGATTAAATAATTTCCCCAACCTCCTGTTGCTCATTTATACATATAAGAGATTGCCACATGGACCTGCACATTCCCTTGTTCATTAGTGCTGCATTATGCCCTAACAATATAGATGAAGTACCCACCAAATGAAACAAAATAATTAATTACTGAACACAATGACACCATTTAGCCCTAAATTTTCACAACTACAACAAGGATTAACTAAATATGTAATGCATCACTGAGCCATTTAACAGAGCATCATAACTCTTTCTTTTCACCATAAATTGTAACCCGGAATTGTTTTTGTAATGCTAATTGCCTTATCTTCATAAATTCTACAGTCTTACATAATTTAACCAGTATTGTAGCAGGATTTCCCAAGAATAAAAAAGCAGGTGCCGTCAATGGTAATTTAAATAAGAAAAGACATGTTAAGTGGTTCTTCTCTCCCTAGTAATAGAAATTAATTAGCTTTGAGCAGCTTTGGAGGTTTTACATTTTTTGCTGTAACCTGTTATGTTTTATAATTGTATGGAAAGTAGTTTTGATTTGATCACATTATCTAGTGACTGAGAGGGCTCTGCTGGAAGGCAGAGGGGCATAAATCGAGTGGCAGCCCTGGCGTGCGCAGGGGCTGCACAGTGTTAAGAGGGGAAATTCAAATCTTCCAAACAGGTCTTTGCGTGTGTCGCCAGGCCCAAACTGCCCATCTGAACGCGTTCGCCCTCGGAAGCGAAGAGCAGGTGAGCGTCGACGTCTGACTTTGCGTTCCTCGTTGCCCAGGAGGGGCGATGCCAGGGCAGCCGGTTTGGTTGAATCGAGATCGGACCCGGGTTAGAAATGAAATTCCCGTGTCCAGCCCTATACAGAGCCATGTCCTGCAAAGCTGTAGCAACTCATGGAGCCCTTGCAAACGCCCTCCTAACTTGCATCCTGTTGCTGCCTCCCTGTTTATACCGCACAGGTAGATGATCCCGTTTGGATTTCTGTTTACATTTCTTGTTCCAAAAAAGTCATTAGTATCTACAGTGTGTCACAGCACTAATAATATCCCCACCTGACATCACATCCATGTTAATAGGATTTGTTTATTAATAGTAACCACAGCCAGTCCCACGCGGCACTCACCATGCCGTGCTTCCTGCTTATCATTTATAGGTTGAAATGAATTATTAGTGAGTGACAATTAAATAAATCCCCCCTCTTTTTTGAAGGGTGGAAAGAGGGGGGCTTCTAGTGATCATTGTTTTAGTGCAATTTATTAAATTAGTGTTTGTTTCTGTTACTTCTGGGGAAGTCTTATAATAGAAAAAATGGAGTCTGACAATCATATGTACCTTTTTAAAGAAGGCCCACATTTCGGGCCAAGTGTTCACACCAGAAATAAGTGCACTTTAGGGAAGGACAGGTGACAGAAAGCCATAACTTTCTCTGGGTTACCTGATTATGTATCGTGGGGTGGCCGGATAACTCATAAACGTGCAGGCCACAGGTGGGCAGTGGGGTGGTTCATTTGAGGTGGCAGATCTGCTTGAATCTTGGTGATATTCCTTACATATACAGAGAGAAGAGGCACAACTTGGTAATGAATGTGTACATGGCTGGGATGTACAGAGCTAGCTTTCAGGCTGTACATCCCTCAGCTTCTGAGGGCCTTGGTTAAATGGGAATGGGATCTCTTGAACAGTCCTGCTAGGAAGTGGCTCAGAAAGAGCGCCGTGTTGTCAGTCTCGGGTTCATTAAGTGTAACCCACACGTCATAAGAATAAGGCCCTGGATGCTAAATAGCTGTAGTACCCGGGACGCTAGCACCTCTCTCATTGGCGTCTGCAGGTAACTGCGTCTCCAGGACTAGACCTTCTTTGCCGAAAAGGCGGACGGTGAAAAGGATGGGCTGAATGGGAAAGAGCGGCATTAATTGCACTCGGGATACTTTTTTGCTGGAAAACCTGTTGCTTTTGGGATAGGCCACCTGTTGGAAGGTGCCCAGTTTTCTGTCTAAGATGATCAAATCTCATTTAACCTAGCCTCGCCAGTGAATCGCTGCTCATCCTTGTGCCGTCAGTGCCAGGTACGGTTATTAAGAGTCCCTGGGCTGAGCATTTTCTCATTCCACTTACGTGAGAGGCACAGTTTGGTCACTTTGCTGGAGTTACTCACACACAGCCAAAATGACTGCATTATTATACCAATAGTGCCAGGTGTAGTTAGGGCAGCAGAAGCAGTTTCTATCCTAATTTTCTTTTTTACATTTATTTAAAATTCCTTAAGGTTTTCACCTTTCAGATTAAATTGTCTCAAGCTTTGTCTCGTTCTGAATGTGAATGTGCTGAAAAAAATTGAACAAAACTACCTCAGCCACTAGAAGAGTGAATGAAAATAGGTGTTTCCCACATGGATTTTTTTTCCCCTCTAAGTAAACAGGTGAGGGTTGTAGGTAGAAATTTTGGCACTGAAACACCCCTCATTGAGGAGAAGTACTTCTGAGTGTTTTGGAGAAGACTGAATTTTTGTAGGCTTGATTTATGTTATAGGAAGGTCTTGTTTGATAGATAGATATAAAGCAAGACAAATGTTGACATTGTGCCACGTTTGCCTCTTCTCGTGCCAGCAAAAGTGTTAAAATAAAGAAATATTATACAAAATCTTTTGATAATGATGTTTAAAGAGATCTTGCATAAAATCTTTTGATAATGATGCTTCAGTACTGCGCCACAGCGTTATAAATATTACAACACTGAATTGCATGTTTCTGAGGCTTTAAGAAAAATGTTTTATTTATTGCAATATTTGGGTAACAGTAAGGGGCCCTACAGTTTTTATATTGAATGAAGGGTCACCGTTAAGCCTGCACATGCACCAATCATTTTGGCACTTCTAGGTTTCATGATTGCGCATTGACCAATCAGATGTTCCCGCCGTGCAGATGCAGAAGTCTGGATGGTTTCAGCGCTGAGCAGTTCTTGTCTCGACCCCAAATCTTGAATGCTCCTGACTGTGTCTCTTCTCTGTAAGTTTGAGTTAGGAGTACGGCTTTTCTTAGGCGCTCAGTGGTTGACTGGTGGGTGCGGTTAGGTCAGTCTTAAGGGTTTTGAAGCCTCATGCCTGTGGTTTTCACTCCAGAGGTGAGGCGAAGGTTGCCTTGTTTTCTCTGTCTGGGGGTAGAAGCAAAATTCTTCAAAGTAGAACAAAGAGATGGAAACCCTTTCTTAACGCACAGCGCTAGAATTACTCCAGGTAACCTGGTTCTTTTGGGTAAATCTGATATCTTTTATTAAACCCACTCAAATAGTTGGAAAAATACTTCTTAGCGAGCTTTTGGGTATAAATACCCTTCGTCAGGCTGAGGAAGCATCTGCAGTTGGTGTGTGCACTGTTCCTGGATGGAAGAGCACACCAGGTAACCTCACACCTGCAATCGCATACTTGCTATGCCATAATAGTTTTTGCATGCAGCAAGCCTGGGCCAAACCGACTGAGCTCCATTAGCAGATACCAGAAGTTGGGACCCAGGAAGTGTTTGGGGCCAAACATCATTTAGCTTCCAGACACGCCAAACCCCATTTTGATCTGCAGACTGACCTCAACAAAGCAGTTTTGCTTGTCAGCCTGGGCGTCAAACGAACCTGCCCTGCTCCCGCAAGTCAAACGGTTCTTCTCTCTGAGCCAGTCCTCCTTCCCGCTGGGCTCTCTGCAGGGATGCACTGCTGCAGCTCACGGTGCCACTCCAGCCTGTACCAGAGGACAACAGCCTCTTGGCTCCTGCGCCGGTGGCACAGCCCGCTGCTCCTTGATTGTGCTCCTTTGCTTCCAACAGAGCAGTGGCTCAGTCCCTTCCAGCTCCTGTAAGCAATCCAGCAGATCCAGCCCATCTGCTCCACACACGTGATGGGTCTCATCAGCATTGTGCCATGTTTGGCTCTTCCCACCACAATCAAGCAGTGGTGCTGCTGCGGCACGAGCAGAAGCCAACCCTTGACGCTTCCAGCTGTGGGCACCTCTTTGCGAAGGGATGGAGAGTAAGGAGCTTGGCACCAGGACAGGTTGAGCACATCGGCCGGGACTCTGGTTCCCTGCCAGAAACCGGGGTTGCTAGCAGCACTGGCTCCCCTTCGGCTGGCCCAAAGGTGGGTGTTAGCGGACAGTGTAACTGCTCTACTGCTCAACAGATTTCTTATTGCTCCGTTAAACGTTAAGGAGCAACAATGATATTCAGCATTTTAGCTGGCTGCTCGTTAGAATTTTTAGACATTAATTAGGCAATTATTTCAGATTCCTGTATGGAATTAAAAAGGTTTAAAATTAGACCCCCAAAGTCTTAACTATTAGCGATGCTGCAAACCGTCATCGATAGAACCACAATAGATGACTGTCAATTTCTACAGGAGCATAATACAATTGTTCAAATTAACATAAATGATTACAATAATGGCTTTTTATCAAATGAATATTCCTAATTGCCACTTTATTAACGAGTTGCAAATTAGTTGTCGTTAATGGTTCACATTTCTTCCTCCCTATTTTGGATTTACTGTTGTTGTTTTTTGTTTGAAATGTTAGGGTCACCCTAAGTCTGAGTTATGGGTGTGGTTTTTCTTAGGTACTCGGTGGCTGACTGTGGTGGGAGCAGTTCGGTCAGTATTAAGTGTTTTGAAAATTCAACCTTTCATGTACTGTGCAATTTTTATGCTACCAGTAGGCATGATGGTTTCCTTCCCCCGAATACAAACTGGGGAATTGTGCCAATACATCCTTGAGCCACAAGCACCCACCCCTGAAGTCTCAAAAGGCGCCTTGCAGAAATGCTCCTGAAAGCAGATGTGGTTACAGCTGTGCTACCTTATGCAAAAAGCTATTTCTCATGTGTGGTCAGCAAATCACAGGTGAATATTCTGCTGTGTTAGAGTAAAATATGTATGTTGGCTTTGGCTCTTTTAATCCAGTTTTGCTCTTGGAGACAGACTGGGTTAGATTATTACAAAGCTAGGGATTAACTTCATCCTCATAGAGAGGCCCATCACAAAGTCCTCTGTGCTATTTATACCCTCAAATTAGGTTTAGGTGGGACTTTAAACAGTAGGTAGACCTTTTCCAGAGTCTACTCTGAAGTGATCTCTTGCTTTCTGTTGAGCTCTCACTTTTTCTAGGAACAGGAGAATATTTGTCGCTTCTCAGGCGGTTGGGACTCAGCTAGTATTGGTTACTCCAGATACAGCCCATGAGTTGAGAGGTGGGAGAGGTCTTCTTGGGGGTTTGGATAGTCTTTGCGTGGTGAGAAGTGTTCTTATTGCATCTACCCTGATCCTAATGAGTTGTGAGCTTAGACGTTCAAGTCCTTCATTTATTCTTCTTAACCTGATGCTCTGAAAACATACCAGGACATGCTTGGGTGATGCACAACATTGATGTAAATGGTCCCAGAGACGAAACGTCAGCTTCCCTTTTCAGATGTTGACTGTTATAAGAGGAGTTTCTGAGCGTGCTGCAGAATTTAAAGAGGTCTGCGACACCTCTACAGGATTTTCAAACTGAACTGCAAAGTCCTTTTTTCTTTTCCTTTTAAATAACAGCAACAAAAAAAAGATCTACTTGAGTGACTTAAGCCACAAGTTCTTCAGGGTAGGTAGCCAATGCAAAGTCAGTGTTATGCAGCTCAGGGAGATGTAGCGGGGAATAGTGGGAAAAACCTCCCTTTACATTAAAAGCTCGCTGGGTTCTTGGGAGGTTAATCACAAAGCATTTCCTAAAAATGAAAACCTTGCTTTGGACAGCTTATAACACACTGTCTATGGGCATTCATAAGAAAGGTGATTAGCGTTGTATTTTAGACGCATTTAAGAGAGCATTTAATTACTTCTCTAGGAGCCTGGAAAATCTGAGTTGCAGGCTTCCTCGTCTGCCTGAGCACACTTCATCCCCGTGGCTGTAATCCCCGGGCCCAGGCAGCGGCTGCGGTATTTCGTGCTTCTGCCGCCTATCGCAGGATCTTGCAGCATGTTTGATACGGTTCTTCGGGGATCGCTTGCGAGTGGGTGATGGAAGCAAGCAAACTCAGCAGACACAAAGGTTACTTTCTTCTTTTCTGGGACTTATTTACATGTAGTGTAATTCATTCCTGCAACCAGAATATAAATGCACGTTGGAAACCAAACTAGATTTTTGGCTCCAGTTCACCCAGCTCAGAGGCCGAGATGTAATCGCAGGGATACAGAGCTCCCTCTCTCTCTCTCTCTCTTTAGGTCAAACTTCAGAAGAAACAAAGGGAAATATTTTGTTGCTTGACCTCTGGCCTCTGTCTAAAATATAGAGAGAATAGCGATGAATCTCCAAAGCCTGCTGGTATGGTAAAGTGCTTGGTATTCACTGAAAACCATCGTGTATTCCCTAAATAGTTCATTTTGTTTTCTAAAGTTCTGAAAAACTCGCTTTATTGAAATGCATGTTGTTGCATCGATTTTTCTAAAATACACCTTGTTATCTTTTCTTTGGTAATTGGTGACTGGTAATGACTTTGGCAATTTAACATGTTCTTGCAGACACTTTTCCCATTCCCCCAGATAACTGAAGTCAAGAGAGAGGGCCTGTCTGTCAATCTCTGATGCCTGTCAACCTGCTTGATTGACGGTTTTTGGTCCCACAATAGAGACCATTTTTGCAGCCCCCGTTCTGTTATTTTCCTCTTTTTTAATACTTGTGGGGGATGGTGTTTGCTTTATAATCTCCGTTTAAAATCCAACTTGGAATGAGGCCAGTTCCTAAGAAATTATCACAATGTCTTGTTAGCTTTGCATCAGGGAAATTCTCCGGAGACTGACTTAAGCTATGATTCCACTTTCAGAAATTACCTTTGCTCAAAACCTAAGCATCGTTCTTCATCCAGAATCCCCTTCAAATTCCAGCAAAAAAGCTACGAGGTCTGCCCAGTGCGTTTTGATATAAGGCTCTAACAAAAGTCATTTGTTCATGCTTTATTTTACTTGGGATGTTCTTCCCTCATGGGATATTTGGAGTACAAAACCTCACATATAATGAATGTAGGAGAAATCCATAAGACTGAGAGGGTGGGGGAAGAAGACACTGGCATAGCGAGGAGAGAAACCTTCTATGAAACATGGGGAAAGAGAAGAATTTATATGAAAACCGTGCTTGACAATTCAGTCACCAGGCTAGAAAAATAATTAATCTGTAATCAGAACTAAAATAGGCTTTTAAAATCATCCTAATAAGTATAATACTCGCCTAAACACATTTCTTGAATGCCTGGATATGGGGAGTTATGTCTGAAAGGTCAAAAGTTGGTTTGTTTTATTTGTTGTGGGTTTTTTGTTTTTTCCTGACATGAGTCTTCTGGTCAGCAGAACTAGTTTCTATTTAAAATTAAACCAGTAAAATTCTCCCCGTGTTTTTAGCAGGGGAAATTCCCATTCGAGCTACAGGTAATTCCACTAATTTTTGAAAAGGCCCATTTACAGGTGCCGCAGCGGTGGCAGTTCAGTGCCACCTGGCGCCTCCCCCACGCTGTCGGCAGCTTTTCGACATTTGCTCCACTGATGGCAGGTTGGGCGAGATGGGACCGAGATGCGCATCGTGACAAGTCGTTCTAGAGGGCAGAGGAGAAAATAACCTAGAGAATAAATGATGCTGTGACATGGGTGTTCATCCCGAATCATGACGCCATGGAGCAGCGTCTCTAGCCTGTCGGAGTCGAGCGTGAGCACTCCCAAACCACACATGGAGGGGAGGACCGGTACCCGATTTCCTCGGTGTTCAGCTTATCCATGCACCCTTTCGTGGCCTCTTCTAAATACTGGTGGTGGCAGAGACTGGGCAAGCAAACGTCTGCAGGGGTAGTGAAGTGGAAATAGTAGATGGCGGTGTTCCCAATATTGCTAATTTATGTAGCATTCCCAGTGCAACGGGATGAGGCTTCTTCTGACACATCCTCTGTTATGGATGCACTCAAGAGAGAGATGGAGGTTGGGAGAAAAATGAAATGCTGTTCATTGCCCTAGGCATATTTCTATTCATTTCATTGACTTCGTTCCACGGAGCCTCTGAAATGGGGGGGGCCAAAAAAGAAAATGCAACCAAAAGAACTTATTAAACAAAACCCAAATCCTTGTCTTTCAACAGCCCTGGAGCTCTGGATCCTCCGAGTCTGAGCATGCAGCATAAATGCCAGCTAACATCTGGGTTTATTTCATACATTGACAAACAAACTAGCAAAACCAGTTCTCCGATGCCCTCGAATAACTTCCTGGAGAAAAGGAGCAGTTTCAGCATTGGTTGCATTTCAGACGCTCACTGGTACAGCAAGGATCCTTACTCTTGTGTAAAGGCTGATGGTGTTAGCCATTGCTTTCAAAGAGAGTGCCATTAGCTGGGTGTGCGCACACACTGTGCACATGGGTATATACACAGAACTGTGCACGTATGTATCTAATGACTCAGAACTTTAACTATATACCGAAAGTTTGAGTTCAGAGCATAGTACCTGCTTATTGACCTCTTCAACTCAATCCAGTTCAGAGGCTTAAACATTTGTATCCAGGAAACATATCTGTCTGTCCTCCGTACTAAGCCAAAGGGATGGCATGAGTACCAGAGTGCCTGTTTCGAGAGCACTTCCAGGTATTTTAAACAGAACCTGATTTGTTCTACCTGCAAGTCTTGTCATCGCTCCCAGCCCCCACAAGACGCCCGTTGCCGCTGGCCTTCAAAACCCCGGTCCGACTCCCCCTGCTAGGCATCACGTGCCCATCGCTCTTGATTTCAGCAGAGCTGGTGAGCAAGCAGCAGGTGGAAGGAGGGGATTTCGAACGGTAGAACAAGCTGTCTGGAAGAACAGCTGCATTTGGAGCAGCGTGGCCATTGCTCGCCCTGACCTCTGGTCTTTTGGCTGCACGTGCTCTGGGTGCCGGACAGCCCAACCATGCAGAGCAAAATTGTAGCGCAGTCTTTTTTCTGTGTGTCCCTAGGGACAAGGCAAAAGACTACAACGAATGGAAGAGATTGGGCTAGTGGAGCTGCCTCCTTCCAGATCTCAGGTTGCAAAAGCAGGTTCAGAGTAAAAGTGAGCTCTTCTCCCTGCAGAGAGAAGTGCCTAAACTGGTCGCTAGACTCTGGTGGGAGCTGGATGGAAATGTGGGTTATCTGAACCCCACTATGATTTCCTTAGTGGGAGACTGCAGGGTGTCTCTGTGGATCCATACGGTCTGTGGGGGGCTGGGATTCTCGAAGTGTCCAGGTTTGGGCACAGTTAATACTATGTCCTTTCTTGATGTCTGGCTTGGTGGCTTATTGCTGTTCAACAGCACAGTGCTAACATGATTTAAAATGACTGCCTCTTGTTTAATAGTTTTCTAAGAGCTGGGCTTCTCCTTGGCAGCCTTTGGGAGCAGCACGATCAGGGTGGTTAAGCCAGCCTTGCCTTTGGAGAGGGATAATGCCTCTCACATTGTGATCGGCAGCTGCCGGCTAAAGTAGCCAGCACAGGAGACTACTGCCACACCATTAAACATTCACAGAAGACAAAGCAGGGAAATGGTCTCCATCTCTGTGAAACAAAGCTGTTCTGACAAGCGCTTGGGCAGGAGGTTTCGGAGTTGTTCTGCAACTCGAATAGCTCAATAGTTCTGCAAGTAGAAGATGTCTTGCATCCTTATGGGGACTTCCCTGAGCACCTGCAGTGCTGTTGTGCCAGCGCCTGCCCTGTCTGAGCAGAAGAGCTGCATGCACGCTCCCAGGGTGGCTCCCACCATCTCGGGAAGGATTCAGTTTGCTGAGCTGTAACAGTGCCAGACATGCACATGGTCCCTACATTTATATCTGAGATATTACAGAACAAGGCCCTGGAAACACCCACTAATCATAGTTTTAGCAAGAATACTCTAAGTGACATTTTAATTAACAAGCTGTTCTCTCCTTGCTTCCTTTTAATATAAAGACTTCTGGTTGCTTTAAATCTAAAATTAATTAAGTTAAAGTTCTCCATGGGAGTGGAGTATATGGATCATAGACAATGGACAAGAATGATAAGGCAAAATATATTGTTGGAAGTTGCTGGACATAAAAAAAAATACCAATAAGTCTTCCGACGATACAAAGCAGAAAAAGCAAATGCTTGTGCAAAGTGCTCTTTGCTGATGGGGGGTTGTGCAAGTTCATCAGGGGATTCTCATTTTAAGCCACCGCTGTGTCTTTCCATACTGAACCCTAATGTGAAGGTGTTCCCCAGGGAGAAAAATGGCTCTTGTCTTGTTTGCTTGCTTTGAGGATTTTGCTCGTTTAGTACCTCTCCTTGATGTCATGTTCCAGGTCTCTGATTATACATTGATCATGACATTTTTGTATGAACAGCGGACAAAAAATAATGCATGGCAGGCCAATGGGAAAAGAGACCTAGGCCCTGTCCCGTGTTTGGTCTCTGACTGACGCCGGTCTCCTACAGACGTTTCTCACAAAGGAAAGTACGAGGAATACAGCGGGGAATAATTAAACGGTAAACTGCATCTAAAAGAAGTGTCTTATTCACCTAGGTCAGTTCCTGGTTGGTTTATGTTCTGAATCAAAAGGGTCTACAGCCGCTATAAAGGGAAAAAAAGCATCTGAGCTGATATACCTGTAGATGTTCCCCTTTCTGTACTGTCTTGTACATTACATTTTAATTCCAATTAAGCTCTTGACCTTAATAATCCATGAGTTTGTAAACCCCTGTTGTCCTCTCCCACTCATCTCCTACCTAAATGAAACAGCCACCATTTTTAAATTTCTCCTCCGACGGTCACTTTTCCAAGCCAAGAACCATTTTTATTTTATTTTATTTTATTTTATTTTGGTCACTCTCCTTTGAATTCCCTCTTTCTGAGAGAGATTCTTTGCAAGGTAGGGCAAACAAAATTAGGCCTAGTCATTCGCACACAGACGTGTGATTGATTTAAACAATGGCAGACAAACTCTTTGGGTAGCGGTGATACCTTTTATTACACCAACTACCTAGTTTTTGCAACTCTTTAGCTGGTCTAATAAAAGATATTGCCTCTACCCAAAGAGTGTGTCTGCCGTTGTGCTTGGACCAATGCAGCTACAGCCCAGATCCCCGATTTCGAGAAGGGCATTGTATTTGCAGAGCTGTCTTCCATCCCGTTCCTTATGCATGCTGGCGCTTTGTTTGACTGCGCGGTACACAGACCAGAGGACTCTGCAAAAATGCCCGGAGTTGTTGCCAACAAATCATAATCTTGCAAGACAATGTCTGCAGTCAGAAAGCTGACCTCGGCGGGTTAAAAAAGGAAGTGGTCTGAGACTGGAGACAAAGCAGCATCTCCTTTAAAGAGTTTTGCTCCTGGAGTCCGTGATAGTGCATCTGCAGAGACCTGAAAGGAGTAAGGGCGAGGAGCAGGTGTGCGCAGGATGTGTGCATCTTTGCTATGGTTGCAATGAAAAGCAAGATTCAAAATGCTTTAGGTGTGAATGGGATACCTGGGACCTCCTACCTGGACATTTATTTTTTCTCTCTATGTACTAGGTAGGCCTTTATAATTAATGACCCCCTGTGCACTTACCTCCTACCTCTACTGAGATTGCTGTATGGGTAGAGGGGAGGCTGCCCCGAGTTCTGCAGAAGGACTGAGACATCATTTCTGAAGTAACTCCACATTTAAACAGCTTTGTGTACTGCATCAGTTTATATTAAAAGAAATCAATACACTTTCTGAAATTTAGTCTCAGCTTAACAGCTGTGACAGTTCATAGCAACCTGAACTTGCAATGAACCCACCCTCCATATAAATAAAACCTTTGATGTCTTCATTAGTTTCCCGCATGCCATTTTTCAGCCTATCTGACTACGGGTTCGGCAACTTGCCTGTATGGTTTTTGCAAGAGGAGTATTTAACCTTCTGATTAGTCACTGTATGGAGTACAATGACAGAAACCCTGATTTTGCACACAATGAATTTATTGATAGATTTATCCCATTAGTTGTATTTATCTGTCAGTTCTAAGGACACTAATGAGTTGTTTTTCAAGGACTAATGAGAACTGTAATGGCTAATGGATGTTTACAGCATCACTGCGTTGTACCATGTGATAATGTGAGCACCAGCTCACGTCCCTTCAAGTCTTTAATTGGCACCATCAGAGGAGTCTTTAATTACATTTCAGCAGACAATAAAAATCTCCGACAAATCAATGAGGGGAAGGTGGTGATCCTGCTGGAGTGGCCGATGGCTCTAATGGGCACTTTCCTTCCTTCAGCGTTGCAATCTTGGTTATAAATTCCCTTAACCCGCCTCTGGAGCCTGCCTAACACAAGGCATTGCAAACCTGGATTTGTGCTTCCCAAGTTTTCGTTCCTTCTCACGAGGTTTTGTGCAAGGTCCCATCCTGCCCCGTGTCCCCCGGCCCCAGAGCAGGGCCCGCTGCTAATTCATGTTCATGAGAATCATGGGCAAGATTCGCCCGTCTTTACAGACCTTCGCCATTGCCCTCAAAAGTGAGACTTAAACGCTGATTTAAATTGAAGCAATTTAGAGCACAGAGGTTAAACACCAAGTGGGGAGCTTGGATTTAAATCCTCCAGTTTAGCCTTATTTAGGTTTTGTACTTTTTAGTGTTTTTTCTAGAGAGAGGTTCATTCTTGCTGGTTGGAATAACCGATAAAACGTGTTGATTTGCAACCAAATATAGCCTTTTCACTAAATTTGGTACTATATTTGCTTACTAGGAGAACAGATTCATTTTATATGGATTGATTAAGCAGCTAGAGACTCAGCATGCACCTATCCAGATCCTTAAATTTTCCTTTCCTTTTTTTTTTTTTTTTGAGTTGCATGGGGAAATGGTGATTGATGCATTTCACAGTAGTACAGGAGGATTTTTACTTGTCACTTGCATCAGGCAGCCTTTGGATTAAAACTGTAATTCAATAAATATGCAGAAAAACGGCATCTTGAAATTGTTGTTGGATAAATCAAACTGCCGTAAATGTGCTGGTGACATAAACAAGTCATTTTTCCCAAGCATGTTTTGTGTTTTGAGCTAACCGATTTATGAAACAAAAGCATGGTATCTGTTAGTGGATGGGCAGATTTTCAAAGAAGCAGGTTAAATGCACAGAAGTTGACTCAATGGGAGGTAAGCGCTTGGTGGGATTTTCCAATGGGCCCAAGTAGGTTGGTTGTCTGTCTACATCGTTAGGTACCTAAATACCTCTGAATAGCTGGACCAGAACCCTTCACATTTAAAAAATTGCAGATCACATCCTGTCTTGTCTGTTGTTATTACAGTGGGGGAGGAGAGGAAGAAAGGAAAGGTATCACAGTTTTTCAGCTTCCAGCCAGCTTCTCTACTTTGAATGAAGTCTGTCCTATTGAGAACATACTCTCTTTGCACCGAACCTGACAGAAATGCAAGTGCAATGTTGTTGTATAGATTAGACACCAAAAGTGTGGGCATCTGAGGCAAAAAAATAAAAAAACCCAGCCTTTGCTCTGTCATAAAAAATGGAACGCAATATAAATGCTTAACGCAGCACGTCCCTTTGTGATGTATTTATAAAACTAGAGTTGTCCCCATAAATTGGCAATGTTTTTCTTTAACTCTGTACATAATTTAAAAAGCTGGACCCTTTAACTCCAGGAAACTGTGAATTTTATTGTTTTATTGATTAAAAGTATTTTTACAGATGGTAGCATGCTGTAGCACGGCGTAGCTTAGGTTCAAACATCCGTTGTCGTCGTTTCCAATTAAATTTGAAAGAGACTTAAGTTTTTTAAAAAGAGAAATGTATTTCATTTCAATGTAAAGTAAATCAGATTTAAGCTGAATATTGTGTTTATTTGAAGTTAGTCATCAGCAGGGATCCTGGGTTTCTCTGATTTTAAAAAAATCCCCACTTTTTGGTTAAAAAAAAAAGACATTTTTTCATGATTTAAATGAAACACCTCTATCTAGCTAGATAGATAGAAAAAATGTCCATCTGGGGTTACTTTTTTTTTTTTAAGCGAAAATTGGATTTTTTTTTTTTTTAAATCGGAGAAACTGAGGATCCCTGTTCATAAGTTTTCACCCTCTTTGAACCCAGCGGTGCCTCATAGTTTCATAGTTGTAGGGTATGCATTCACCTATTGTTGCTGCCCCTGCTAAGAGAGGGGAGAATTTTGCACTGCCTGCATTCATGGAGAGGGAGGAGACTGCCAGGGGCTTAATGCTAACGACTCAGGCCAGTGGGGCGACTCCAAATTCACTAGCCGGCCAAGTCTCATGTGATAAACTGGTGCAGATTTTAAATCTCTGCAAAATCCTAACGGACAATAAAACCCCTGAAGACACTAGCAGGGTCCCAGCCCGGGGGAAATCCACAGGCATCAGCATATATCAGGGGAAGCAGCCCAGGAAAAGAGTTCCCTGTGAGCAGCTGGAGAAAATGGGGTTGCGAAGGGAGTAATGACAGGCTGTGCCTGTAAAACACCTGTCCCAGGGGACACCTGTGCATCTGTTTTACATTCTGGTGCTTTCCCACCGGCGCTTGCAGGGAGAAGGCCAGGGTGCATCTCATCTCATCTCATCTCTGCAAGAGTGACAGGCCACGTGGTGCAGGAGCCGTGGGGTGCTGGTGCCGGTGCCGCGGGGTACTGGGTGAGACAACCTGCCAGGAGCCTCCGGGCAGAGTGGCCAGGAGGAGACTCCTGCAGGGCCTGCCGGCTGGTGTTGCACTGGAGTTTGATTTGCGGATGAATTGATGTGATTGCATGTCGTCTTCTGACTGCGGACGCCTCCCCCCACGGTCACAGTGCAGGGAAATGCATGGAGGTAACCCTGTAAACCAGGTCAGAAGGTAGCAGCCGACGACAACCTGGAGCTTCAAAGCGATCCTCCGGTGATTAGGGCTTCCATTACAGAGGGTGTGACCCTGCCCAGGCCTGCACTTCCTGCTGTGATTTTTTAAAAATTTTAATTAATTATGGTTGCCACAGAATGAGCAGCTAGTTTTAACTTTTTGTTCATGTTTCTCCTGGACAACCTACACTATAACCTGGGCTCTTTTATGCTTTCAGTGCTCAGGATCAGCTATTGAATAGTTACCAGAGGGCAGTGGGAACCTTTTGGGATCCTGCAACCCGTTGCAATTTTATGCAGCTGTTTCCCTAAATCCCAAATCATCATCATAAAAGCACGATGTGTATACCCCCCGACTGGAACCCAAGAGTGATTGTAGCCTCCTTCATGCCTTGTTTTTCCTTCCTTTTCCTCTACACATCTCCCCTTTTCACTTCTGGTTTTCCATTCCTTCTGCTCGCACGTTTTCTAGAAGTATGCCATGTCCCCCAGCTTCCCAGGCGTGCGCATCCCCTAACGTAAGAAATAAGGCACGAGAAGTGCTAGTGAGAGACGTTCCATTTCCAAAAATGAATGTCTTGCGTAGCTCAAGGTCGGTTCAAGCATTGTCCCACGGTCTGCGCAACATCGAGGGTTTTTTTTTTCAAAACAGAGTGTGCTTTCAGAGATTACACTACACGACCTGTTCCCAGTGTTTGCTGAATGGCGGCCTTTGTGATGATGTGCATGGCACGTGAAATCCAAATGCTTCACCAAGTCATGCAGGCTTTCTGTTGGTGCCTTTAAGCTTGTAAATGGAAAGGACTTGGTCCCGTTTTATTGCAGTGAAGACCGTTCCTACGCACACGAGATTTACTAGTCATCAGCGGGCAGCCAGCTTTCAGCAGTGTTTCTCCTTGGCCTGTAGCCTCTAATTACCTGGGCTGGAAAGACTTGAGAATGGTATTTCTTGGGGGATGTTGGAAACAAAAAAAAATCTTCAGTGCTATGATTTTACCAGTTCCTGAAGGAACAGAAGATTGAAAGCTGAAGTTTCGATAGTTCTTCCCTTTTCCTGTGAATGTGCATGGGGGTCTCTGCTGGGCTCATGAGCCAGAAGACACAAGGCCGGTGAAGGAGCTGAGAGCAGCTGGATGGAGGCCAGGGAGGCGCTGATGCTGTGCTATTGAGCCCATGTTCGGGAAGTGCCCGAGCAAAGACGTCTCCTGATATCAAACTACTATGGCTTCCCTAACACCTGGCATACCAGGTTCTTTGGGCAAACATGGTATCTTTTATTAGACCAACTAAATTGGGGTTTGGCAACATTTTTGGACAGAGTGCCGAAAACGCCTGCAAACTGTGCTTGCAAGATGTTGGTGTGCCAGGTGCGGATGGCGGGAGAGCCACGAGGGGCCCGATCCACAGCCCCTTCCCTGCCATCTGCCCCGAGGTGCGCGTGCCAAGCTAAATGCCGTTGTGTGCCACACTGTGCCAGGAGTTGCCTATCCTGAACTAAAGAGCTGGAAAAATTGTTCTTTGCAAGCTTTTGGGCATGAACACCCTTCTTTTGTGCCCGAAAGCTTGCAAAGAACCATTTTTCCGACAGGTTTCCCCTCTGCCTTCTTCCTCGGATCTGCCTGCCTGCAAGTTACTCCGCTCCTCCGGGGAGAGACTCCTCTGACCTGTGTGTTTGAGGACGACCAGCCCCCGTGGGCAGTGCCTCGTCTCCTTTCTCTCCCACCGTGCAAAGTGGGATGAAAATGGACTGCAGCGACAGGGCGGTGCACGTGCAGCCAGCGCCATCGGGGCTATCGCTGGAGCCCCTTCCCAGCCTGGTCCCTTGGCGGCCTGGCCCTCTGCAGAGGCTGGGCACCGAGCGTGCCGGCGTTTGAGGAACAATGAACAGCAGTACTGCTGCGCTATCCGCTGCGAGCGGAAAGCTTCCAGATTTGTGATACCTGATGAAATGCTCCTCTTCCTCCTCCCCCTCTTTTGAGTGTGCAGATGTTTCCCGGTTAGTTATTATTTAAGTGAGCGGCTTCTCACTAACATGTTAATTAAAACCCGCTGTCCGGAATCTCTTGGTACAATTTGCAGTGTAATCTGTAGCCTCTAGTGCATCATTGTATCTCTATTAAAAGGAATTCTGTGTAATGATGCTGGGATTTAATTAGTTTCTTTGCCAATGTTGTAAAACATAGTGATAAATGAGCTAACAGGTCCATGGATCATTATTCTCCTAGAGATGAGCTTATTAGCTGATTATGAATCATTAACAAAGTCTACATGGGATTTTCTTATCTAATTCAACACAATTTTTAACATTCAATGCTCTACATTCATTTCTTTCAACCAGCAACATTGTATTTAGATTGCAATCTTTGTGTCCTTTCTTCCAGGCGTTTTTTACTTAAGTATTGAATTCTAATTATATTGCCAGAGCGATGAGGAGCGAGGACCTCGTCATGTCCATCTGTGACGAATGCAGAGCCAAGCGGCTTGCGGGTCTACACGGACTCTGGCCCCTTTGCTTACATACTGCCTGGCTTGGCAGGAGAGGCGAAACGGGTTAAATCCAGACAGGCTGTGGTCAGTTCGGATGCCGTTAACTAGGAGAAAGGAGTTTCTTGGTGTTTCTAGGCTCCTGCAGGATGAAGCTCTGGTCAAACTAATCCCTTGTGACACTTCAGCGGGTCGCTTACAAAGGTTAAAGTTTGCTCCACGGCACTTAGCTGTAGAAACAGGCCCGGAGTACACCGTTGTATTGCTGCGGCCAAAGCTCAGCAGCAGTTCAATGAAAGCATTAAAAAGAGACGTTTCACACCTAGCAAGAGGGTCAGTCCTGGTAGAAAATGCAGAGTTTAAGCACTTTGGGGTGTAAGAGGCCATTAAAAGGAGACCGAAGAAGAAGAATAAATTGTTCACCTTTTAGCGCTACCACATTGTGCAACCAGTGGAGACCACGGCACATGATGGCAGAGACAGACGGACAGGGGTTTATTTCAACCGCGTGGTTGATTTTGAATGTTACGAGAGGAAAAACACTCGCACTCCTGACTCACTCAGCAAGCCTATATGTAAACCAAGGTCTTCTAGATGTATTTTTCTTCCCTAAAGAAAATATTTGTTTTCTTTACAATAATGCCTGAGCAATCATTTATGTGATTCTTCTCTGTGCTCCTTTCCTTTATGGGATTTATTACTGTGATTACTGTTAGACTGACTGATTGGGGACTGTCTGCATGCATGCACACGCTGAACTAAAACATTACCTTTGATACCCTTTGTGCTGCTTTTTCCATCCACATTTGTCCCATCCTCTCGAAGATGAGCTAGTTTGGGGTGGGGACAGTCAGGTGCTGCATGCTTGTACGGTTGCCAGCCCAGTGGGCATTAGTTGGGTGCACCTTCCAGAGGCTACAATGATTCACCTCAATGATTTATTTAAAAAAAAAAAAAATGTGGGTGAGGTAGAAATTGGAGCTTGTTTTACCAGCCAGAATGAGCCTGCGGCTGTGAGATTATGGGGGTCCCAGGCTGGTGATGAATAAATTGGCAGTGGATATCCAGAGACAATGCACTGAGAGTTGGAGGTCCGCCCATTGCACTGACGTCCCACTGATTTGGCTTGAAGGGTTCACGTTCATCGAGCCTTCAGTGGAGGATGGAAGATATGAATACACGTATGAAGTGCCCAGTTGGGAAGTTCCACCGAGTCGCAAGCGTCTTTTCCCATCGAGAGCGGACATAGGAGGAGTCTTATCCCGTACATTGGTGCAAAGCCACGACAAGTGCATGGGCCTGTTCCCCAGAGCTTGGGCCCCCCCTTGGTACCTGTGAGTTTGTCTTGCAAGGCAGGGCTCTTCCGTTCAGAGATGCTCTCCAAATCGAGATACAGCTTTGCCATTGCAAATGATTGCAATAAAATCGCCCATTGCTCCCTCTGCACAGAAATGGTTAATGATACTTAATAATAGTAAAGGGATGCTGGTTTCACAAACAGGGAAAAAGGATGGCAAAGAAAACCACAAAAGAAAAAGCCAGCAGCCAGTGCTGCACGGTGTTATGTAAGGTGAAAAAATACCGGGATATTCCTCAAAAAATGACAGCTGTAAGTGGATATGATTTTCCTGTGATTCTGGCAGGATTCCTTCCTTATGGTGGTATTGTTTACAGTGCCATTTGTTCTAATCCTTTTTGATCTTTTGCTTATCGTGTCAAAGATAAATACTGCTTGGTTTGTCCCCTTGGGAGCAAAGAGCATACTGTTTTTGTTTGTATGCTATTTTCTCTCCCCGAAACAACCTGTTATTTCTTCCCTTGAAAGAGGCTCATAAAATGACAGATGAATTTCCAGCAACAATAATACTTTCTAATGGTTAGCAAAACAGGAGCATACTGCAAGAGTGCAGCCATGAAGAAAAATAAGAGGGTTAGAAAGGCATGCTTTAAAATATAATAGTATAGGAACCGATCAGATGAAATGCCTGGACTGGTTAGAGTACGATACGGTGCAACTTGGAGAGTCGCCGTGTGAACGTGTGCCCTTGTCTTGAGCCGCTATTGGTATGAAGGCAGCTTCTTTTCAATACCTGGATCCAAGAATCCAGCGCATCGTATTGACCCAATCTCCCTACAGTTGCTGCGGTTCGGTTCTGGCTAACTAGTTTGTTCATTTGGAAGCCACCGTTTTTATTTACCACTGAATTATTTCATATGCAATAGATAGCTTCATTTAAAATAAACTGGAAAAATCTGTATAGGGGCCTAATCTTTTGTCTTCTCTTGTAGCGATGATTAAATCTATGTTCACAGAAAATCAAATTGCTCTTGAGAAATTAGCAAGAAAACAGTTAATTTATTGTTTTAAGTGTGAAATGGAAAAAAAACCCAAAACATCAACCCTGAATCCTATTTAAAAAAAAAAATTGCAAGCAGTAGTTTTTCATAACGGGATCTGTATTGTATTGTATGATTTGCTGAGAAAGCAACATCGCTATTTATTTGGTAGAGCATGTTGCCATTTCATAAGCAGTAGGTTCAGAACATTTAAATGAATTGAAACAAAGCAGGTTAATTATTCAGAGACCTCAGACTAAAGTAAGTTAAGTCACAAATAATGCAGCGTGTGCTCTCATTATAACCTGAATGTCGCTAAATTACTGTGAATATGGCCCCTTGGTGTCAGGCCAGTGTTTTCTGTCTGATTAGTGGCTTGGGGTTTTGAAATCTCTCTTTGGCTATTTTTAAAAATCTGTCCTCTTTTTTTAAGGTCCATATAGGTCCCTAGATGGGGATGGATCTAGATTTCTATTGCAAGAATACTGATTGCTATTTTTAGTACAGTTTGCATAAAATGTGGTTAGGCAACACCACTCTTTGAAGAACGTTATTAATACCTCTATAAATATACATAATAGCCGATAGCAGAGAATACTAACTTTTAGAGGAACGTTTACAAAGCTTTATCTTGTCAAGGTGATGTCCTTCAGTGGAGGACAACGCATGGTTCTTAGTTCAGCAGTTCTGTCAAGTCGAAGGCAGTCATTTGATTTCACTTTTATACATATGCTTAGGTGTTCAGAAAATGACTGTATGTAGAAGAGAAGCCCTGAATACTAGAAGGTGAGGTCAGCACCAAGGAGGTAGATTTCCAGATTCTTATTCTTCATGTTTTCTGTGATCTGACTTTATCCTGACTTTCATTTGCTTTGTAGTTAATAGAAACATGCAGAAACATCACACGCGCTGTTCCGTACTTGATTTCTGTGTGAACTTTGCTGATGCAATTGGAGGCAGGGGGTTGTATATTGTTCAAGAATTAGCAAAATCACGTGTTTACATTTTTTTTTATTTCTGTTTCGCAAAAGTAACGACGTCAAATATATAAGAAGAAGTGTGTGCACTGCATGAGGTGTGTGAGCCAAGTCTGACATGCGTCTTGCCTATCATTTCCACAGATCATCCCCCTGCTATTGACCTCATTGTATGAACATGAGGAAGAGATTTCTCATTTATTCTAGCCAAACGGCATGATGTGAGCCAAGCGCTGGAAGTTGAAGCAAACATTTTAATTCTAAGGGTAATTAGCCACTGGAGCAGTATACCATAGGTTCTCCATTTCTTCAAGTCTTGAATCAAGAAGGGATTTCTTCCTAAAAGATCTGCTGTAGCTCCAATGCAAGTTACGGACTTGATACATAAATGAAGGGAAATTCTTTACCTGTGTGATAAGGGAGATCGGATCAGATGAGCAAGATGGTCTTTCCTGTCCTTAAACACTGTGAGCTTTGCTTCCACGACGTATTCCTTTTGTGTGGTCTGCACCTCGTTTCCTCTTAGACCGTGCAACCTCTTTGGGGATGAACTGCATCTCCCAGAGTGTCTTTCTGAGCGCAAAGCAGCGTTTGGAGACTAGCGCAATAACGACAGCTGGTAATTGGGTCTGATCCAGGACACACCTGGGGATGCTTGTGGAGCTGCCCATGGGTGATGGTTTTGCCCTACAGTGTCTAGGATGCCGAGAGCATTTGTGTCTAATAAAACTTCAGAGACATTTGTGCCAGGTTGGCGGATCTCCTCCGTCAGGCTTTAAACTAGGCTCGTCGGGGGAAGGGGAAGACGAGGGTGGAGGAAGCCTTGGACCGCTAGACCAAGCAGCACTCACAAGTGCAGCCCAGCCGAGCCCGACGAGCGGACATATACACAGGTAAGCGACAGGGGCCAGGGCAATGCTGAGATTAGGGGGCCGGTGCACACATCCACGGGAGGCCTCAAATGCCTCTACACAAACGCTGGTAGTATGGGGAACAAGCAGGAGGAACTCGCCCTTCTGCCAGTCGACACCAAGCCAGACACAGCGGGGCTCACTGACACGTGGTGGGACCCAACGCACGACTGGGGGGCGAATACCGAGGGCTATGGGCTGTGCAGGAGGGACAGGACAGGGAGGAGAGGCGGGGGCGCGGGGATCTACATTAAGGAGGAATACACATCCTCACCAGGTAGCACAGGGTCAGAGGAGGGGCACACGGAAGTGCTCTGGGTCCAGATACAAGGGGGTCGGGGGGAAAGAGACTTAATGGTGGGGGTCTACTACAGACCACCCGACCACAGGGAAGAGCGAAACCAGGAATTCGTAAGTCAGCTCACGGAGGTCGTTAGGTCAAAGGACGTGGTCATCATGGGGGACCTGAACTTTCCAGACATCTGCTGGGAGGAGCAGTCAGCCAGGTCTGACCGCTCACGTCAGTCCCTAGCCCGAATGCAGGACCTCCACCTAACCCAGGAGGTGCACAGCCCCACCGGGGAGACGCCTTTTTGGGCCTGGTGCTGGCCACGGGAGACGACCTGGTGTGGGGGCTGCGGGGGCTCGACCACCTCAGCGACAGCGATCATTGCCTGCTGCTGCCAACTGCACCTTGTCGTGCATCCACAGATGCATCTCGAGCAGGTCCGGGGAGGTGATCCTCCCCTTCTATGCGGCACTGGTCAGGCCGCAGCTGGAGGACTGCGTCCAGTTCAGGGCGCCGCGCTTCAGGCGGGATGTGGGCAGCATGGAGAGGGTCCAGAGGAGACCACTCGCATGGTCAGGGGCAGCAGGGCAGGCCCTATGAGGAGAGGCGATGGGACCTGAACCTGTTCAGCCTCCACAAGAGAAGGCTGAGGCGGATCTAGTGGCCATTTACAAACTAGTCAGGGGGATCAGCAGACATTGGGGGAGTCCCTGTTCCCCCGAGCACCGCCAGGAGTGACCAGGAATAACGGTCACAAGCTGGCAGAGGGGAGATTCAGGCTCGACATCAGGAGGCGACTTCACTGTCAGGGCGGCTAGGGTCTGGGACCAACTTCCAAGAGAAGCGGTGCAGGCTCCTACCCTGGGGGTCTTTAAGAGGAGGTTAGATGAACACCTTGCTGGGGTCATTTGACCCCAGTACTCTTCCTGCCATAGCAGGGGGTCGGACTAGATTATCTGCTCAGATCCCTTCCGACCCGACCAACTATGAAACTATTGTCAGAGCAGCAGTATGGTTGCCAAAGCGAGGCCTGTGGGTGTTGGTGTGTGCATGGTCAGACGCAGCATTGGGGTGTTGCATGTCCAGTCTGACATGCATGTTTGCATGTGTGGCCTGATGCAGATGCAGGCATGCTGTCTCTCCTGTACTCAAAGTAGAGTACAACATTGAAGTACTATGCTGCTCCTCCCTGCAAGTTGTCCTGATGCATGCCTTATTCATTTTGAGACTTCCTTCTCCGAAGCCAGTGTCTTGGCAGAGATGTGCAGCGAAGGGCGTAGGAAGTGTTTTCCGTCCGAGAGCGGTAGCAGGAAGCGAGGCGGAGCCGGCTTTCTCACTGCCCGTGGTGTCTCTCTCGTCTTTGTCACGCTGCATGGAGGCTAGTCGGGCCGTGATGTGTCCTGTCGCAGTGTCGCATCAGGTCATGTCACTTTGTGTAACGCCGGACCACATCAAAGGGCTTCGGTCACCTCCGTCCGCAGACCGGGACTCCGAAGTCTGGGAAGGAGCAGGCTCGGAGACCGCGAGCACTGGGTTGCCAGGAAGGATGCTGGCACATCTCCATCTCAACAAATCAAGAGAGAAATGAATCCCTCCATGTTCTCACTATGGGACTGCACACAGACAATGCTGCTTCCGGTAGGAATTTGTCCTTTAAAGACCGCTGTGAACAGCTGGCTCTGAAAGGGCAGGCAAGAGAAAGTGGTGCTGGTCACCCTGTTCGTGTTTTGGGTGTCCAGGTTCTTCACCCTGTAAGTACATGAACTACGAAGCACCTGGAAGCAAGAGGTCCTCCTGTTGTGCAAGCGTTCCCATCCAGGCTTTCTCGGTCAGGGTTGGGCAATTGGTCACTGAGAAGTGAGCTCAACCCTTGGATTTGTGGATTTGGCCCATCTTTCATGGCTGGCCTGTCTTTCAGCTATGCCACTAGTTCACAAAACCAGAAGCAAACCAAAATGTCCATGTTTAATTTTTTTTCTCATATAAAAATATTAGTGGGGGGAAGGGCTCTGATTCATAACCAGAAGTAAGCTTCAGTCTCAGAGCTTTTAATTTCAGTTAGAGCAAGACGGCTTCTCCCTTAATGCAATTTAAAAACTATCAGAAAGTCATAGAAAGCCAAATGCTGCATTGCGCTTAACCCTGAAAGTGCAGCTAAAAATGGAGTGATTAACCCCTACAAAAATGAGTCTGTAAAGGAAATTAAAAAAAGAGTTGTGTTCAGTTTTGGGTGCTGAGTTGTAATGAGGTTTCCCAAAGAATCATGAAGTTCTACATATAAGTTTTAATTAACTCGGATAGGCCTTTAATGTAGATTTAATAAGACAGTTATTGTATGTTAATTAAATGTCAACTGATTTGCTAAAAGGTTTTTGCAATTATTGAAGTTTACTAATTATCTAATAGATAAATCAATTTCCCATGTAAATAAGTCACATCTACATAAGCAATAAATATGTCATTAGATAATGCGCACCGCTAGATTGAAGCGAGAGGTGTCCTACCAGGAAGGCTCCGTGCATCTGCCCAGCACGGTTATGAAGGCAGCCCCCTTCACCTCTGAAGCAGCTATGCAGAAGGGCTTTTAGGTAGCAAGGGCATGTTTAGCAAGAAGCATGGAAGAGCTTTTAAGACGGGGGCAGCTGTGGGATGCCAGTGCATAGTTCTACCACGCAACCCACAGCTTTAGGATGAGGACGTGGCCTAGGGAGCATGCAGGCCCCAGGAGGCCCGGCTCCGTTCTTGTTTGGAGCCGAGACCGTAGCTGGGTCCATCTCCTCTGTCCGTGATGGGTGTTTGCATACACCTCTCCGCAGCATCACGCCTGCAGTTGGCACCACGTGAGCGGTGCATCGGAGCATGCCGGGACCGCTGCATATTAACCAGGAGGATGGCTGTGATCAGCTCTAATTTTATGCAAATTATATGCAGCCCTCAGGCTCCTGGTCAGTGGCCAAAGCAGCCCTCTGGTGGGCAAAACGTGGGCACCGCCACCTTTTAACATAACGTTTTTTCTTCTAATGAGGGATTCCCGCTGCTACTCAAATGGCTTATAGGCCTTTGCTGAGCTTCCCTACCGGTCGTTCTGATTACTCCGAGCGCTGGTTCAGGCAGAGCCATACCTCTGACATCCAGCTTTTCCAGGTAGTTAATGAGTCAGGCCACCTGAGAGGCACAGGTAATTACCTTAGCATGTAAAACTGCTTGAGGGTAATGGGCATTGCGTGTAGGAGCAGATGAGCCCACCCGAGGGACAGTCCCATCCTACCTGAGAACCTGCGGTGCAGGGACGAGCGTGTAGCGGCCCTTTCTGAGGAGTTTTGCAGAGGGGAAGTGCTGTGTTGCAGTGGTTATTGTTTGCTAGTGGGGCTTTTCCATCGGTCCAGTAAAGCTTTCTGTTCAGTCCCTGGGTTCCTCCTGGTTTCTCCACGGCACCCAGCCTATTCTGCGTGGGTCCCTTATACTTCCCGTGGATGCCCAGAGCACCATGCAAACCAGGGAGGTGGCATTGGCAAGACAGGGAAGGAGCCCAAAACCCTTCTGTTCACAGCAGTCAGAGCCCCGTGGGGCTAGAGAGACGTGGTTGTTCTGTGCGAGTCTGGGGCCTGTTCGGTTGCTTGGGAAGGCCCGTTTCTTTGGACTGGCAGCAGTCACGGTCTCACTGCACCACTCTCTGCTGCTTTTATGGGCTGCTTGGGTGGGGGGGTGCAAGTGAGCTCAGACCCTGTGGTTAACCCCTGACCACACCCCATGCAGGGCTGGTGGGGGGGTGCTAAGGGATGTTTTGGCTAGCATTTCTGTACAGCAGCTCTTCATACGTTCATGGTAGGGTTTAGCTAGGGCAGGGCACCAGGGTAGGCATGCAATACAAGGTCCTACAAGGCTATGCTAAGTGTAGCGCCCACAGCCCCCGCGTAGACGGCATTGCAATCACCCCGGAGGTGGGGGCCTAGCCGTGAACCTGTGAAGTTGACATCTGTGCCTCACTGAGTCCGTGCAGCACAGCAGCCGCAGAGCTAAAAACCAGCAGCCGGGAGAATGGAGCATTTCTCGCCAGCTCTGTCGAGGCAAGCGGAGAGCAGGACTTGCACGGGCCGGCGGCAGGGGCTCGAGGCAGTTCTTACCATATCTGAATCTGTTTGTTTGTGACCCTCATGTGCGAGGGCATGCTCTTCCCACTCCCAAGGCTATAGGGTAGACCGCTCACTGCAATTTGCTCTGCAGCCGAAACGCCTCAACGTCCAGCAACTGAAGGGTGTGAAAATGTCGGCTTCCTTCATTTTTTTTTTTCTCCCTCTAACTTCTCTATTCCTGAAACTTGGAAAGGGATCCTGGGTAAAGCCCTTTCATTCAATACCATCGACGCAGTGGACCGTACATCCAATGAGCGAGAGTGATCCGAAAGGAAGGGGCTGCTCTCGACCAATCCCGACCCAAACAACACCCGTGACCTTTGGTGTCAAAGGGAAAGGAGCTGCTTTATTTATGTGCAAATCTTGCCGGAGCCCTGCTTGGGTGGCGGGCATGCTCCGTCCCTCTCTGTTCAGGATTAGTGGATTATCTCTGTTTCCCTCAGTCTAGGAATTAAGCACAGCTGCCCCAGGCTCTTTGTCATGGAGACTTTTTATGTCTTTGGTATTCTCCAGCCCCCCTCCGGAGCAGTCATTATGCTGTTCACTTTCAGAGACAAAAGCTAAGAGGCGCCCATTGACCAAGTAAACTGAAGTTCCACCTAATCAATAATGGTGGTGCACGTGGGTGACACAATGCTGCTGATGGCTAATCAATAAACGCTTCCTGCTGACTTCTGCACATCTGGCGTGTTTGGTGAATAAAGCAGCAGAAAATTTGGCCCCAGACCTACATCAATTATCTTTTTTTTTTTTTATTTTAAAGCTTGACCCAACAGATTTTTTTGAACCCTCCTGGGAGTGCATTTCAGCCCATCTGACAGCTGGGCGTCACACTTTTTGGGTAGCTGCTCTGGTCTCAAACATGCACCTGCAATGAGCATAGGACTTTAATGCAACAAAGGGGAAAGTGCATTACAGCAGCCATCCACGCAAGACTAAGGAAAGAGAAATCTTCCTTTTACAAACAGGCCCGTGGGTCTTGTGTCTTCACTGGGGTCAGTGGCATCCGTTCCAGAGCTCGAGAGAATGGGGTCTAGGTTTTTTTGGAGCGTTTCTCTTCTTTTGTGGGCTTGAGTGTTAAGGTGTTGCTTAATTACCTCTCTGGACCGACGTTCGGTTTTTAGAATTCATCTTTCAGGAACGGCCTTTTAAGCCAAAATATCTCGCAAACTATAATAAGGTCCCCAGGGGTAAAGATCTTTAGATCTGTAGGAAAAAATCATTGCTTAGGGTCATTTACAGTCCTGTTACTACAGCTGTGCAAAGGAGCGGACTCTCCTTTTCTGTTGCATCGTTGCCAACAGCTGCCATGGCTCGGATGGAGTTTCTTCATGTGAGAGACCCTTGTGTCAAATGAGTTTCAACTGGTGGTCGAGAAAACCCATTGCAAAATGACACGTCTCCTCCCCCACCAAAAAGTTCCTCCTTCCTTTCCTTGCTCTCTCATACGTACACACTCAGGCACGGACATGCACAGTTTTGTACACACAGTTGAAATCGCGCTTCCCTTCTCGTCCCTTTGTATTGCATAGAGAAGACACAAGGGAAGGAAGATGTCCTGTAAATGGCCTTGCTATTTCCAGTATAGCGTAAAGCAAAGCTCGTCTTGCTGATGCAGCACCAGCCTTTTCCCTTCAGTGTCTCCCCAGGAAAACGTGCCTGGGAGCAACAGCAGTAACAACCGGGAGCTTTCTGCGAGCTCCCGTGGGTACAGCTATGCCACGAGAGGAGATATTGCAGCTGGTGGCTGGATACGTGGGTGAGCATCCCTCTTTCCTTTCACCAGCCGCGCTAATGGCACAGGGCCGTGCAGGGAAGGGCAGGTGCAAGGGAAGGGAAGGGTGTTTGCTCTCGCCCAGGTCCCTGGTGCCATGCACAGGACCCAGCCAATATGCTCTCCTGCCACTTCTCTCAAGCCACCAACTCTTTTCTGGTAGCAGGGAGACCAGTCCAGCAGGCGAGCAGGTGGGGAATCGACCCCAGATGCATACCTGGTTCTCCAGGAGCTATTGCAGTCCACTCCTTTGTAGCTTTTTCTTTGGGAAAGTCCTTCTTCCTGATCTTTATTCAGCCTGGGGCAGGTTTCCCTTGAGGGCTTGACGGTGAATCCCCAGAGGCCGTGGGTTTATATCTACATGGCAGTCACAGAGATGCCTGCAGCGTAGTATAGAAAACCAGTGGCTTTCTACATGGATTTTAGCATGGGCTAGTTTACTCTAAATACACTTGGGGATAGTGCCCAGGTACCACATCTTCAAGGAGAAGATGCCCTCAGGAGCATGAAATAAATCCCTGTGTGCGGGGCTGGCGAAACGTCTTTCCATCGCTTAAGTGGATGGGCTTCAGTACTGCTGGGGCCCGTGCTGGTGATTTGCACCCCGATGAGAGGTATTTCTACAGCACAGCGATACAACCCGTTTTTAACATGGCAGTACCTTTCTGTCAGCACCCGACTGCTGCATCTCCTTTGCCTTAATCCAGTTTCCTCTCTTACTAGAAATGTTGCTCATGCAGCATAACACAGCGCCTGCTTTACACGTGATGAGGCTGGTGGTGCACCACTTTCCCAAGAATTTTGCATTGCCCCGACGCAGCATCTCTGGCATAAGCCGTGGCTCAAGGATGCGTAGGTGGTGTGCATTCTCCAGCACGTTGGCTTTTACAGCTGGAAAATGGCTTAGCAATTTGCCGTCAGCTAATGAGCTGGGATACCGGCCAGGAAGCGTGGCTGGTCTGATGCATGCAGCCATTCCTACGTTGCTCTTGGGATCCCAGGGTCCCCATAATTAATTCCCTGGATTGCAGCGCAGAGAACAGCCACACTCGTGCAGACTTGAGCACACAGATGCTGATTGTTGCCCGTCTTAATCCTGGTTTTGGTGTCTACTTTCCCCGTGCAGTTTTCCCAGGCTGCCAGATCCCCTCCTTTCTCCCCCATCCCGTGGGCCCCTCTTTGTGACAAGCTGCACCGCTGAGCCCAAGGGTAATGTGCGGGCTGTGGCTAAGCGATGCAGCAAACTGAATTTGAACTTTGGCCTTCTCCCCACCTCCCATTGTCCCGCATTACTTTCACTCTTGCGGAGGGGAAAACGAGCGCAAGCTCCTACAATGGCTCAGGGGCTGGAGCTTCCCCCGTCTGTGTACACTGGCCCCAGCAGTCTGCCGGCTCCGGAGAGGACCTGCCTTCTTGGTGCTGCCATCTGCATATCCCATTTCCTTCATGAATCTGTCACCTTTCCAGGCTGCCATCTGTAAAGTGGAGACGCGGAGCGGGGCGGGAGGTGCGGAGGGCACATCGGGGCTCTGGGGATGCGAAGACAAAACCGACTGTGTAAACAAAGGGCATCGTCTATTGATTGTATTTTCTTTCTGACAACTCAACCATTCTGACAGGTTAAAGAACAATCTGGCCCAGGGGCTCCGAACCGACAGACTTTATTCTGATGCATTGTAATGTTGTCTTGCTTATGGTAATTCTGTCTTTATATTAAACGTCCCCGCTGCAGACACGTTTGCAAAGTGTGGAACCGCCTGGAAGATGCAACCCGGCTGTTTGGTGCCCATCTTGGTTACCGCCAGACCAACAAAGCAAACATTTTCCAGGGGAAATTATAGGAAAAAACCCCACATTTTCATGATGTTTCAGCCTGGAAATCCATTTCAGCTTTTAGGAAATTGCATTTTGATTTGATTTTTTTTTTTTTTTAATGGAAACCCAAACATTTTTATTGAAAAAGTTTTGGTTTTTATTATTGGGGAAAAGAAGCAACGTTTTCACTGAACTGTGTAAACTTTTGTTTTGGCTACAATACTGTCATTCGCTCAAGTCCTGATACCGATTGTATTCCTGCCCTGTCCTATGGTAGAGATGCACGGGTGACGAGTATAATTTAAGTGTCTTGATGTCCATGTCGCCAGAATAGCATTGCCTTTGCCTTGTCTAAAGGGTATAGAGCTGGTGGTGCACCCACATGCTCATCCCCTGCATGGCGTGGAGCAAGCTTACTGTCCCCGTGCGCTACCACATACGATGTCGAAACATGATGCTGCGACTTTCAAACAAGACTTGCCTGGCCGTGCCTTTTTCACAACCTGTTTCTTGTCTAGCAGCGGCGGCTGAGCTGAAAACTATTCGGCTGCCTTCGGCCCCTCTGAAAACTACAAAATGGTTTTTGAGGGCGGTGCGGGAAACGGATCGTGCCGGGCAGGCAATGAGCGCGGTGGTTCAGCTATGGATTCCCAACGGTGACGTGGCCGGCGAGTGTCGAAGTTCCCAGCGCTGGACACGCCGCGGGCACTTCCCTCGTGTCCCACCCCTGCTCCACGCTCCGGCATCCACCGTATTGTGTGCCATTCAGGAATGGTGTGCACGGAAAGCAAACTAGTTCAATCAAGACTTTGGGGCCGCGGCAAGAGCATGAATCCCAGCCGCCCCGTCCGAGCCTCCTCCTGGCGCTCGGTGAACCCGCCCTTTGATTCGACTATATCATAGCTTTCTTTTCTTTTGACTGGGCCATTGTTATCTTGCTGTTGACCTCTGACCTCCCACATACAAACCTGAACTCTGGATTAGGCTTCCCAGGGAATAAACTGTGGGCAAAGTTGAACCACGAGCTGGAGTAAGAGGAAATGGTTGATGCTGCCATAGTAACGTGACCTTGTCCTGTCTGCCTGGAACAAAGGCCGGCTTCTTGTCCTTTTTTCTGCCCCTGTGAGTGTTTAAGCCCCCCTGCTGCTACACGACAGGGGGGGCGAAAGCAGCACACCGTGCGCTGGGCCGAGGGGTGCTCTCCCATGTCAAAAGTAGGGCACTCAGCCGGGACGCCGGGAACTCGGGCGGCCAGAAAATGCAGAACCGTGTAAAAACCAGGACGTTTAGGTCCTTCACGGAAGGGTGGCGACGGTGAATTTCCAGCTCTCCTCCCCACGCAAGCAAAACTGCAGGTTTTAACTCAATTAGTCTTGTCACGTCCTCTTCCAGCCAGCCTGTTTCCACTTCCAAAAGGCCAGCTCGCATCTAGGACGCCGGCTCCCATCAGCCCAACAGGACTTGAAGGACGCTTGGCACCACCTCGGTCCCCGGCAGGTTGTTCTCCCACCGCCTGGTCTCACTTCGCTTTGGCAGGAAGGCTGCCTTGGGCCCCTGGGCACAGGAGGGTTGGCAGAGTTCATCCATACCGTCCTGCGAGTCCTGGATGGGAGACCCGAGGCAAGGGCCCAATGTGGCTGCAGGGCAAAGAAAGGGATCCGGGTCCCGGTTGCACTCGGGATGCTCGAGCCTTATCCATTCTCAGGCTTCTGCACAATTTTGGCTTTCCTTCGCCTCCCCACGTTAATATTCAGAGGCTGTTCCTCGCATTTTTATATCAGAAATCATCTTCTACTTAAAATATTTAACCAGAGATTATCTCTCAGAATTACTGGCAATTCATTTTAAGAGAGCTCTGTCAAAAGATACAGAAGAAAACCTTTTGGCCTTTTTGTGCAGAGTGGTTTGGAAGACTGAAAATTAATGAGGATCTCAGCCAGACGTCTGCCTGACCTGTCACGCAGGGAGACTCTGACATGTTTTCTGTAATTCCACTTAGAGCTGGAAATGGGACTCTTTCATATTTGCTTTTCCATGTCTTTTTCTTTCCCCTCCTTGAATCATCTTTGTAGTTAATCTCCAATTCCTGTGGTCTGGCAAAACGTGGTTGGGTGACACGGCCGCGATTGAGACCCGCTGCAGGGCGAGGCTCGGCACAGGCAACGGAGCCAGATAAATGGGTGTCGCGGATCAACTCTCGTTTGCTGACAGCTGTGGGAAAGTCGGAGCGGTGCTTTTGCCTCCTCCACCCCAGGCTCCGTGCTCGACTCGTCGGGTGCCCATGGATAGTCTCCATTTACAACGCAGGGAGCCGCCGTGACAAGTTCTCTGGCATTTGGGTTGTCGTAGGTGGGAGGCGCTGGAGACAGCATTTTTTGGGTGGTGGGGGAGGCGTCAACGTTTCCTCTTGCTGCAGCATGTTCCCAGGACGCATCACGTTTCCTCTTCATCCTGCTGCCAGCTTGCTTGCTTTCGTTGGCCTCGCAGAGGAAAAGCAGTGATCAAAACAGTGCTTTATCCTCCTTTCTCCATCCTTAATTCCCCCACCCTGTTTGGGCCTGGAAAATTGGTATGTTGGACCTCAGCACGTGGCCACAGGTTGGGGGAGCAGGACCCCACTCTCTGCTCAGCAATTGGCATCTCTGGGACCCCGCCAGAGGCCAAGGGGAAGCGGCTGCCATCGCAGCACAACGCAGGGGCTGAGCATCTCCCCCGAGCCCTGTCTGTTGGCTACACCCATCCTGATTTTAACCCACCTCATCTCAGGGCTGGTGCCCTGGACTCACAACCTGGACCGACCCGCTGGCAGGCCGAGCGGTTCAAGCACGAGGCAGCATCACCCTTGGCCTGTCCTGCCTCGCTTCGCATTTCTCGGCAATCTCGGGAGGGATGGGGGCAGGTTGCTTTAATCCCAGTATAAGGAAATGTTATGTTGTCCCCAATTCAGAGTATTTTCAGTGCATTTACAAATGCTTCTCCCGGGAGCCCCTACCGTCTTGGTAGAACGGACTATTTATCAAACTGGCTTTGAGCTGGTCCAAAGCGGCGCAAGGGAGAAGCCGGTGGCCAGGGGCGAACAAAGTCATGTCGTTCCCCGTCTGACACATTCACGGGCAGGCTTTGTTTGTGGGTGGGTTTGCAATAAGTAATTCATTAGCATTACCATCCGTCCTTCCCAAGCACCGTGCCCTGCACACACGGCTGACCTCGGTGAGGTTTTTCCAGACTTTGCTGGATTGAGTCCATGACCGCAGAATATTTTCTAGCTTGAGTATTTCTGTTTAATGGTGGGGGAGAAGCAAAGGGAAAGTGTCCACCCTCATTTGAATCTCCTTTTTTCCCCTAACCTTCGTGCATTGAGTCATTGCTGCAAATAGGACCCGGCTCCTGCTGGCACTGGGGTCCTAAGAGGAGCAAGAGCCCATCTTTCCATGGGGCTGCCTCATAGTCCACCCCCATGCCGAGCAATAAATATATCTGAGCTGCTGACTGTCAGTTAAAGATTTGGGGACTGCTGTTCACTTTAGTCAGAGAACCAGACTCATTAAAATTCTGTAAGAGTTTCATTAATAGAAATTGGGAGTAATTAACTGGATGGGCATTGGGCAGCAATTTCAGATTTGTCCTTTCTCCTTTTTCCTCCATTTATTTTATGAAAAAATCCAGTGAGGTCTGGTGTCTTGTGGTCAGTTCAGTTTGCTGAGAGACATCCTGTTTCTTCCCAATTTGGGGGCAAACCCCAGTAGATACAATTCATGAAGCAAGCTCCAAACAGACGCAACGGGATCGTACTCACTAGACTTTCACAGCAAACGTCTGCACCGTGTGGCCACCCAGGAAGGAGGAGTTCATTTCCCACATATGTAACAACCTGTATCTTCCCAAAAGAGGAGTTTTCCCCACCCTTTGTAAAAAAATTTCTGGAATAAGCCCTGCTTTGCGCTCGCCTACTGCCCGCTCCAACGTACCACGTGTGTCTGCAGTCTTAAAGTCGTGACAAACTGACAAGAGTCAGGAAACACAAAGCGAAATCAGCCCTTTTGCCCTCTGTTCTGGGGCCGTGTCTCTTCATTTTCACAGCCGCGCATCTTTGGCGCAACCTGAATATTATTTAAATTTCCTTCTTTGGAAGGTGATGATGCGGAGCAGCTATGGGCTGTGCTGCGCCGGGCTGTCTGCTCTCCCTCACTATTCCCAAGGCAGCTCTTTCATCGGAAAGGGGCAAAGAAGCAAAACCAAATGTTCCAGCTAGAAAAAGGAGAGGATTTGTTTGGTTTTTTCCCACCAAGAAAATAGGTAACTTGGAAAACCACAGGAAGCGCCTCTGTAGGCACCAGTACACTTTGGGCTTCAACTATGGCCTTCAGGTCCTCAAGCCGGGACCCAGCTCTTCGTACCCTTTCAGTTGTCTGCTTATTAACATCTGTAAATGAACGAGTGCTGCCGCGATCTGTGGTTTGGCCGCCGGGCGGGCATCCGGCGGCACCAGGCGAAGCTGCGATAGGACCCAGGGAAGGTCCTGCCCTAGATCAACCCAGGTTGGGAAACGGTGCGTGGCGGCCGCCTCTCCCCGCTCCCGGTAGCGCGGCTGTCGGCAAGAGCTCTCCCCCCCGCGTGATGCACAGCAGGGGGGAGCGAGGATGTAGCTTGGCCTTAACTGACTTCCTCGGCTTTGTGGCTTCAGGCCGGACCCCTCGTGGCGTCTGAACGCTTCTAAAAGCTAATTTGCTGGAGGAATTTCATTTCTTTATTTATTTTGGTCTTGCTCTTTAAAAAGTCCGCGCAGGCTCTTGGCAGGGTTTGCAAGCAGATACAGCTCCTGGCAGAGACCTTGGCAGTGCTACTTGCCAGGGCCAGGAAGCCAAGTAGTGCCAAGTCCCCAGCGCCCCTAGGAAAGAGGTCGATCAGAGACAGGCGAGTGCCATTAAAAGGAAAAGGCAATCAGGACTCATAGTAGAGATGATATCTTTTATTAGAACAACAAGATTTTTGCCAAAAAAAGTCTTTAATTGCAAGCTTTTGGGCACAAACACCCTTCATCAGGCATCGGAGAAAAGATTGTAAAAGTTCTCCTGGGTGGAAATGAAAGTTCGTATTTCATAGGATTTCACAGAGGAGTCAATAGAGGGAAAACGACTTGTTGGTCTAATAAAAGATATTGTCTCTACTACAAGTCCAGATTGCCCTTTCCTCTAGATCAATACGGCTACAACCTGGATACCTGACAGATTAAACAGATAATGTGTAGGGTGCCCTTAATCCCGACAGCCTCTGGGAAGCGCAGTTCAATCCCAATTTACTGAGGGGGGAGAAGGGAGAGGGGCACAGGGCGGGTCACAGCCCGTGCCTAGTTGCCCATCCCTTGCCGTCTCCTGGGCTAGGGACAGAAATTACACATAAACAAGTGATTGGAAACTGGTTCAAATTTGTAACACAACAGAAGTTCAGCGCACATAAACCACTTTAAAAAAAAATGGCCAAAACTGGTGGAAGGTGAACCTGAATGGATGTAGTATCAGACTTCGCTGATTTAGGTTAAATCGGTTGATTGAACTTCTGTCCCAGTTCCTGCTCTCTCCACTGACAAGAGCATCTTGAAGTGAAACTATGAAGGTGCAAGAAGAGGAAAAGTTTCCGTGGCTTAAGATTCACAGTGCCACTACCGTGCCCGGGATGTCCCCGGGAATCGCCTGCCAGGTCTGGGCAGAGGAACAAAGGGATGTGACCGACCCGCTCTTTGGGATGGAAAAGGGGCATGTGATGGTTGTTCCTTGGAGAGAATTGCTTGGTGACCAGACACATTTTCTGCAGCACCCTTGAATCGGGGCAGCCCGTTGATCCCCCAGCTTTTGTTCAGCCGCTCAGAGAATGGCCTTTTGCCTCCCACCCCTCCGTAAGGTGCACAATAAGAGGTGGAGAGCTGCATCCTTCCCCATCCCGCCGCGAGAGGAAATCTCCTCCAGGGCTCTCAGAAGAACAGCTTCGAATTATCCTCTCATTAGTGATGATACATCCCTTTTGAACACTGTGCCATTTCATCGCACCATCTCAGCATCTAACATTAGGAGATAACTGCCTTCACAACATATGTCATTACTCATTAAGGGACTCTTCCTGGATTATGGCTGAGGTTTAATGACTTGTTAAAGATGTTTAACACTTACAATTTTGTTTTTAATTTAGGAAGCAGCATGATCAAAGTGTGCCCTGAGACTTTCTCCCCGATTTGGTGAAATCTGCAGGCTGGCCTGTTCAGAGGAGGTGATCCTTAAATTGAATTGCAGCCCTCCAAGGCGTGTTTGGATGTCAAGCACTGCCATGATCTGACATGTTAATGGGTTTGAGGAAACAATGTGTTTCAGAGGTAATTGCTGAAGCAATGCATTCCCAGCAACGTTTTACTTAAGAGAAAGGGGCTGCTTCTCCATTGCGAAGCCCAGAACAGTGACACTGCACAACTCAGTGCTGCAAACCTCTGCTTGTCTTTTCATGGTCATTAAATTCCCCTAATGGGCTGGAACGGGGCCTTTCTCCTGCCCATTGTTTGAAGCCGAGGGCGGCTTTGCTGCTGCTCCTCTGGTGCACGAGTTGCTGCAGTAAAATAAAAACAACAGTAAATAGCCTCCCCTCCTCCCCAAAACTTCCTAGGCCTGTGGCAGCACGTTTACCAGGTGAGAGCGGTGACTCCCAGCAGTCCTCTTGGGGGAACAGGCAGCAGGATGCCGCCCTCGGTAGCGGGCAGGAGACTGGGCGAGGAAGGAGAAGGGACAGGTGCGTGTGTCGGGATGGAGGGCCCAGCCCGGGAGCGTCTCGCGCGTGCATGGCGTTAGCGCGGGGTTGGCTTCTGCAGATGATGGGCAGGTGGCCGGCCCGCACCTGCTCTATTGAACACCTCCCTTTGCTGGTATCCAGCTGACATCCAGACAAGCACAGCCCCCGCGTCAAATAATCAGCCGGTGCAGCGAGGGCTCCCATTAGACCCTTACCACGGGTGCCATCCACAAAGGGGGTGAGCTTGCTCGGCTTCCTCCAGCCCCTCGTGCCTCCGTGGTGTGCGGTGTCTCTGGAGCGGCCTTTCTGTCCCGCCGTGCTGCTCCTCGTATTTGGGCTGGCAACGCAGGCTCGCTCTTCCCAAAAGGAGCTTCTAGCAGGAGGCAGCCCCTGCCCTCGTGGACTGGGGGGTCTCCTGGGGCCTGATGTGCAGTCGCTGGAAGATGCCCCAAGGGTAGCAAGTCTAGGGTTACTGTTGTCCGGGCTGGGTATTACCCACAGGGCTTGGTGAGCTAGCAAGACTGCGAGCCCGCAGTTGCCAGGCTGAACCTGTTCAAACCTACGCACGAAGGATTTTTAATAACCTAAAAGCGGATAATGTAGTTGTCAATAATTGTTATAATTAATCCAGCAGCCTGTTGCCAGCAACAAGAGGCAATTTAATGGTGTGTTCTTGGCAACAGGCCTGGGCAGGAATCCCTCTCTGCACGGGGACATGCTGGGCATACGCTGCTGCACAAACTTGGAGGTGTCAGGTGCGTTGTCGCTGGGAATCGTGACGTCCTGGAGCGCAGGATTGCTGTTTGCTACGAGTGCTGCGTGGATGGAGAGACTGGGGAAGAGAGCAGGTCCCGCGCTCTTCGCTGCTGAGTGCCCGTGGGCCAGGGAACAGGCTGCGGAGATCAGGGTAGGAGTGGAAAGGTCTGCCACGGTGAGCAGGTTTCTTGCTGCCCTTCAGAGATGTTGCTTCTGGGCAGGATGGAGACCTCGCTTCTGAAGTCGCTCTGGGGGAAGTGCAGGGCCCCTGCTCTGGGAGCAAGGGCGATTCCTCGGTAAGTCCAACACCTGCAGCAGGAGCCCCCACCCCTCTCTCCATCACCGCAGGACGGTTCCTTTGCAGACCGAATTTGTGCTCGTGTCATTTATGCCAGGGGAGCTGCCTGCTCGCATGTGCATGAACACGGGTGGTAATGAAACACTCGTAAAAGCAGGTGAAGAAGGCAGTAGACATCCGGGTGGAGAAGCAGGCAGCTGAGCAAGCCTAGGAGCGGCCCTCTGTCCCCTGGCATGCTCCCTGTTGCTGCAGTCACGAGCACAGGGAGCAAGAGAGCGCGTTTGGAGCCAAGCAGAGTAAGTAGTTGGCCGGAGTGGCCACAAGCTGATGAGCGAGCGAGGAAGGGAAGGCGTGCTCTGTGCTGGTGGAGGAGCGGAGCCCGTCGGGAAGGAACTGCCTCAGAATCATAAATCCTAGAAAATGAGGGTGGGAAGGGACCCCCCTGCTCCAAGCAGGACCAGCCCCAACTGCATCGTCCCAGCCAAGGCTTTGTCTACCCGGGGCTTCGCAACCTCCAAGGACGGAGACCCCACCAGTTCCAGTGCTTCACCACCCTCTCAGTGAGAGAGATTTTCCTCATCTCCATCTTCACAAGGTCTCCCAGAAGCAGACCTTGTGAAAGGCTGCAGAAGTCGAGGCCTCGATCTAACCCTGCTTCCACCCTCTCCCTCCCTCGGGCTCAGCCCCCGGCCCCTTCCTGGCTGGCCTGGGGGAGAGCACCAGGTGGAGGCTCATCCCCCCACTCCTCCCGGCTGCCTCGGCGGAGGCCGGGAGGTGAGGTTACAGCTGAGGTTATAAATTCCCCTCCGTGCAGCCTCCAGTTGCGATGTTGTCATAACGAGAAAAGTGCGCCGTGGCGGGGAAAAAAAAAAATCACGTTCTTGCCCTGGTTTCAAGGAAAGCGAAGCATCTTGCAGCTTCTCCTCCGATGTGAGAAGATCCATGCTCCTTCCTCTCTCTGGCGCACGGAGCGGTTATTTTCCGGGGGGGGTCTTCTGTTTGACGTGAAGGCCCAGCTACTCCGCTGCACCTGCCAGCCTCCGTGCCGCGGTTGAGCCTGCAGCGTCCCATGGCAGGGCTGCGTGCGTGGCCCAGGGATGGACTCCGGTGAAGTATACTCCAGTTCATCACCAGCCTGTGTCTGTCTCCCGTTGCACATGGGTTTTAGGAGCCTGCCTTCTTCCACCTTTTCCTCGGATCTCGCGCCTTTCCAAAAGCAGCTCATATAAAAGCCGCACCTGGCTGCATAAAGAAGCGGAGACTGCAGGAGCAGTCCCACAAGTTCCCTTACGCAGCCCGCTGCACAGACATTAATTGTCTCCTTCGCACCCTGCAGGAGGAAGGAGGTTGAGGGCCATTGAGCACTGTGCATCCCCCAATGCCTCACAATTACACAGCCATCTGTCCCCTGAACACCATGCTGGGTCCATGTAAAACATGCAGGGTTTAATAACCCTGCATCTTTTCTTACCTGCAGTGGGGCTGGGCTGGTAGCAGTCCGCACGAGGCTGTGGGGACAGGGCCCTGCGGCCAGCCACCTTGCAGGACACTGGGATTTCCAGCCTGCCTGCTGCTTCTCTTCCTTTTCTCCTTTTTAAAAAAGGAAGCAGATGGGCTGGGTTTGTCCGACATGCTCCACGTTCGGCACGGCAGGCAGGGGGTCTGTGTCGAGGGGCGGGCTGGCCTGGGGGTTTTGGAGCCGGAGCAGCGTGCCAGACCTCTGCCACAGGCTCCCTGGGTGGCCTCAGGCAAGTCACTGGTCCTTTCCCTGTGTCGGGCCCCGCTTGAGGAACGGGGATAATGAAACTCCCCTCTCTCCGTGGGGTGCGGCGGGGGTGCAGTGCTCGGGTTTTTTGACTCACAGCCTGAGTTTCCTAGTGCTGCCCTCGCAGGGGGATGCTATTTTCAGCGCGTCCGAGGGATTTGGTGTCCTTTATGTCCTGTGCGGCGCTCACAGCAGCTAGAGCATTGCAGCCCAGCAATTCTCAGGCTTGCTCTGCTGCCTCCAAGCCGTCCCTCGCGCGGAGCCCGAGAGATGTGGCCCGCCGCGGTTCGAAAGCAGGCAGCACTGCCCCGTCGTCCCTGCCGCCGGCATCGCTGGCCCTGTGCCCGGCCCTCCGCGGCGTCGGTCCGGTTTGCTGTTAATGGCTCGAACTTTACCTCTTAGTTCACACATTTGCGCAAGACTCGTGACCTGCGACTCCTTAATCGCCTCAAGGGCTGGAGATATTGATGTCCTTCACCACTGAGGCATCTCTCCGGCTTTTCTCCTCCACCTTGAGGAGCCCGCTCGGTTCTAATTTTCCTGTCAGCATATCCATGTAGACATCCTTCACCATCCTCTTCGCATGCGGCCGGGATGACCTCGCACTTCCCTGAGTATTTTGTGTCTCAGGGTTTTATCACACAAAGGCAAGGTCTCTGGCTGGTGCGAGCGGGATTTTAGCAGGCATCTGACCTGCAAATCTTTGCCCTGCATGTTAACAAATGCAGAAATAACCCTAGAAAATTAAAAGTGAGGTCAGGCAGGTGCTCTTTCCAGCAAACCTTCCTCCAGAGATGGGCTCAGCTGTGCCATTGTACTTGCAAGAAGTAGAATCAATTGATTAGACAAGTGAAGTCCAAATACTTGGTTCTGGACCATTTTCTTTGGTTTCTAATTATCAATGAGGTAACCGTTTTAATCTTTCGAATCTTTCCAAGAAGTAACAGGGTTCTGGGTCCTTGTTCCCTTTCATCTGACACCGAGGTGATTCTGCTGACTTCGGAGAGTTAAATCAGGGTTTAGCCAGAGTAAACGGAGAGCTGAGCTCTTGCTTTCCTAAAACAGCTACAAAATGAATCGGTATGTTCAGGGAGACTTGAATGTGTTAAACTCATTAGAAAGGCCAGGGGGTTAATTAGCAAATAGATTTTTCTATAGGAAACTAGTTTTCAGGATGACTTGCAACACTTTGGCCCGCAGAGGACTCAACTCAGTTGAAATGCTCATTTACCTTGTATTTATTTTCCAAATTCTAGCTGGTGGGATGGATGCAGGTTGGCAGCAGTGTTTCTGTTTCGGGGGCTCTCGTCCCCCACGAGTCCCGTTGCTGGAGTCCGCGGTCGTCCGTCGTTCAGATGAATCCTTTCCAAGTTCGGATTTGCATCCGCGAGAGTTTGCTTTTCTCTAAGAGAGTGCGGTGATCACGTGGGCTGTAATTAAGCATGTACAAATATGATGGCACAGCTCAGAATACACACCCTCGGGGTCCCATTCGGGGCCGTGCGGCATGGTTTCCATGGAGTCTAGCGGCATGACTCAAGCTGTGGCCTCTATAAATGATTTATTGAAAAAAGGGCCTAATTTACACATGTGCATTGATGCAGAGGGAGATTTATGGCTCAAGGAAAATCGCATGTGGGTTTAGCACATGAACATGGGAATTCCTCTTCATGACCTAATAGGGACACGGCACAGGTAGGATGTATGCAGCAGTCGTTAGCCACTGACAGACTCATTATACTCTCCTGTTAGGTGTTTTACCATCACTTTTCGGACAAGAATTAATGGCAAAAAGATAAATGAGATGGATGAACCCTGGGGAAAAGGGACCTGAATCTTTGGACTTGCCTGTTTTTGGATGAGGATGGTAATGAGTTCTATGCTAATTGATAGAAAAATGTGCATTGGGCTTGCCACCCCAATTCGTGCCCAGCTCTGCCTGGGATTCAGCTTCTCAGCGGTTAGCGAGATTACTGCGCGGTGACAAATGCAGCTGTGACCTAGCGAAAGACCGAGCGTCGACGGGAAGACATTAATGGAAGGAGCGAATCGATCCTCTTCCCTGTGCTCGCTGGGAAAAGGGCCAGCCATTTCATTTCTGTATTTTTGGGGACTTGCGATAACAGGAGCATCCTGCACCGTGGCAGGTCTGAAGCAGAAGCACAAGCCTGGGGAAGCCATGTCATAACGGAGACAGAGCTCAGCTTGGAGGACCCACCAGGGAGCTGGCTATCTGGATTTCGCATACGGTATCTGAAATGCGATGGCCTTGGGGGCCAGCGTTCATCACCTTGAAATGCGAAGCTGGGAGGACGGCGGAGGAATCCCTGCACGCTCGGCGTAACCTGCTGCCGTTCGAGCAATTTGCAAAGCACTTCACTGCGGAAAAGAAATGCGAGCGGGATGAGATCTACAAGAGTTAAATATTCCTTGTCAGAAAACTTGATGACTTAGTGGACTGGAAATTTATTTCACCTACCTTATCATACATCTGGAGTCTTCACTTGTGTACCCTCTTGGCTGTTGCCAGCCTGCCTCAATAATTTGCACAGATATTGGTCGTTATCAGGAAAAGTCCAAATCTGAGCAAAGGCGTGAGGGTGACTGAAGAGTAATGGCTTGAGAACACTTTGATGCAGATAAGGAAACAGGAGCTTTTCATTACTTCTGAGGTTTTCTGAAACTTAGCAAAATGCATGTGTGATCCAAGTGCACAAGGAAAACAGGAGAGCCTGGGTAGACTGGGTGTATTATTCCCACTTTCTTTTGGATATGGAAATAGGATGGTCTTAACTTCCTTCAGAAATATGTCTCTTTTTCCCTTCTAAGCTGCTGACTTAAAAAAAGAAAAGAACAATTTGCAGCTCTCAGTCTAAAGTTGCTGGCATCTCTTGGGCCCTTTCTGGGTGGGAAGTTAATGGAGAGGGAGCTAGTGAGTGACTTTACCAGGCTCTAACCACTCCCCAGCTGACAAGCCCTGGGGTATTCAGAGGTGTCATCCAGCAAAGGTCAGGTGCCAGCAGTATGTGACTTGTTTCTCCAGCATATTTATGGTTCATAGAAGTGTGGCGTGGAGACTCTCATCCTGAATGAAACCCCCGACAGGCATGTGTGCAGCCCTCCGGGACAAGAGAAGTGAGAATCTGGCCTGGGTCCCTTGGCCCTGGGAAGGGCTCCAACAGAGACCTGCTGCACAGAGCAGACCCAAGTGCTGCCAGCTGAGACCGGCAATGTCTGAAACGCTCTTTGTGTGCACCCATGTGAGACTCGGGCTGAAAGGCATCCTTTGGTAGCCAAATGCGTTCTTCAGTCTGTGTGCATATGCACAGGGTAGCTGGTGGCAAACCAAACCGTCACAGTTTACAAAGCCATGGATGCAACCCAGAGATGCAGGGAGTGGCAGGTTTCACCCCGGACGAGTCAGGAGCAGTTGTTCCATGTGCTTGCAGAGGCCCCGTTTGCTCAAGGGTTGCACCTCAAGTATTGCTTGAGTGTTGCTCCATAAATCCTGTGAGTGTAAATGGTGCGGCGAGCAACGTGCTTCTCTAGGACCATCACGCTCGTGGCTGTGGCAGTGCTGAGGGGGCGGGTGGAGTTGCAAGCATACGCGTGTGTACGGAGTCGTTCCAAAATGCAATTAGCCTGAGATCCAAACCTAGCAGGACGACGGCCGTGGCAGTGGCTGGGAACATCCCTCCAGCGACCCGTCCCTCCGCTTTCAAGGAGTTTGGCGCTAGGCCTGTCTTTAAAACGTTGCCAGCTCTGATCCTTCACTGTCAGATGTATTTCATTTTCTTTTTTTCTGAGGTCATTTGCCAGTTGAAGGGCTGATGCCGGACACTCCTGCCAGGCCCCAGAGTTCTTGGATTCTGTATTAATTGTACTGAGACGGGTTTACTCGTGGCAGAGTGCTGTTATCTGGACATAGGAAACGCTCAGGATAAACTTACATATTGATGCATATTCCTTGAGTCCTAATTTTAGAGTTTGTGACGCAAAAGCCTCCTGAGAGGTGACAGGTGACTCTAAAAGTATAAAATGTGCAAACGAGGTCAGCGCCCACCTGCCCTAACCTACGCGTGCCGTGAGCTTTCTGGTGTCCTTCGCTGGTTCCTCCTTGCTGGTTTTCCAACAGCCTTTCAACCATCCAGCCCTGGAGATGGGGTGCATCCTGCCTGAGAGTTTGGATGCATTGTCCTGTTCTGTCCTAGCTAGTTGGGAAGTTTCTGGCTTTCATGGGATGCTCAGTGTTAACCTAGTGCATCCTCTGTGCTTTTGGTGCTGCCAGTACTCTGCCTTTAGGGTAGTGCTGTGTGTCACGATTGGAAACACTGAAAGTCTTGAATTTTGCTTTACAGATACTCCGGGATTTTTCAGTAATTTCCTCTCCCCCCATTAGGATCCATGTCCTTTTATCACTGTTTACATCCTTGATATCATCTTTGCCACCCTTGGCCTCCGCAGTAATAATCTCCTTTCTGCAGGACAGCAAACAGTAAATGGAGGCCGCTTTGTCTGAGATCGAGCTAGACGGCGTCCTGCCAACCCTGCAGGATGCAATGCTCCAGGCTGGAGCTAAATGACTGGGGCCGTGGTATCTGATTTCTGTGGGTGCCACGTCAGGCAGTAGCAATTTCTGCTCATCAGATCCGGGGGCTGCGGTGGGAATGCTACTGGGTCATTGCTCGCTGCCCTGTGTGGGCAGAGCAGGAGATCCAAACCTGCCACGGCATCCGCAGCCACACCATATGCATCGGGTGCTGCAGTGCACAGCAGATTTGTAAGGCCGTGTTTCAATCACGGGAGTTACCACCTGTTTTAATGATGCTCGTGGAAAGAAGAACGTCCTTGGCGGCCACCTCCCCTTCTTTAGGTGGTCCCATATGCTTTGGTGCGTGCTTACGGGAGCCGCTAACAAACAGGCCCGCTCTGCTGTTGCTGGTTTCTCCCCGTGTTGCATGCATGCTGTCTCTGTTGATGGACTGAGCTTAGGGACGATATCAGTAGTGAGGTCCCAGGTTGGCTTGACATGGTAAGTCAGGCCCCAACAGCATGGGAGAATCATGAGATTTACAAAAATGTGAATGAAGGGGGCTCATATTTCCCTTCTGGCTTCTGAGCCACCTCACTTTCAAAGCTCTTCTTTGCAGCTGCCAAGACTTTTTATGTGGCGATGGTAAGAGCTCCGATTCTCGTGCCGATCTCTTGATGTGAATGGCAAGGTCCGAGAGAAGCCCAAAATACCACGAGGCTTATGACCGAACCGCATGTTTTGGCAGCTCTCTGGCTTGCAGTTGACTGGATGTGAGCTCCACGTGAACTGCCCTCGCTGAGCAGAAGCTCTTTGGCATCCCAGCTTTTTCTGTTCACTTTTTGGCATGCATCAATTCCAGAAATCATCCAAATCTGGTTTCAGGGCCCCTGCTTGCGTCTCCCATCTCCTGGCAGGAGCTGGAGAGTGGGTGGCTGGGCTCAAGTCACTTCTTCTCATTAGGTTTGTGTCAGACTTTCTGTCCTTTCAGGAGCTCTCGGCACAGCCTGTTCCAAAAGCATCTCCTGTCTGCCTCTCGGTGCGAATCACACTCGTGCAAAGCGGTGTTGGTGCTATATATTAGACGGTTTAAGATGCAAAGCTGCTGCTGTGTTGTGAGCCTGATTTTGAATCCAATATGGATGACAGCCAGAGAGACTTTGCATGGTTTGAGCAGATTCAACCACTTCATTGCTGTGATGCCCCAATGAACCTTGTCTGCCACCCTATGGGGATCTGCTCCATGCTGGGAAATGCTGCCCTAAACAATATCCCAGCCTAGCCTGGCTTGCTGTCTGCCTGCCCAAGTAGGAAGCAGTAGGGCAACTGAGAGAGGGCACCTGTCCCAGGTGTCATTTCGACGATGACGGCCAGGCCCGGGCTCTGGCTGCCTCGAAGGGGAGGGAGATGCCCTGCTGAGAATGACTTCCCCGTGTTTTCAGCAAGCATCGGTGCACTAATGCTTCTTGCAGGAAGTTGCCCTTAGAAATCATGATGGGGCATAAGGGAGAGAAATGATCCCTTGGTTATGCAGGGCCCAAACCATTTAGGCTTGATGCATCTGAGCTTTTGGAAAGGCCCCTGCCTCCAAAAGGGACCCGGGACCTGACCGCAGCATGCTGTCCCACGTGCAAAGGGATAGTGCAGACATAACCCCCCAAATTCAGGTTTAAAGCCGTGTTTGGCATCGCCCCCCTTTCATTCTAGTCAGAGGAACCGGGAAGGAGTGTACCCGTGCGTCAGCCTGGGCGCGCGCACTTCCGACGTTGCTCTCCGAGTGTCCATCCTCCGTGCCATCGGTAATGACATGCAAACATTACTACTGTTAATTTCCTGTTACTTCTGGTGATTGAGCCAATCTCACGGACACCCTTCCTCAAGGACAGGTGCAAAACCAGGTCCTCTACAGGACGTTAATGCTCCTCAGCGCGCTTGAATTCCTCACTGCAGCTTAGCTGATCCTGGGATACAGCGTGTGGCTGGCTGGTATTTTATAATGGACCTGGCAGGCAGGGGCCGGGGTCAGGAGATGACATTGTCTCTTCGAGATGCCCCAGCACAGGTGGCTGAAGAGGGTGTGCCAGCGGTGGACACACTTCCTTTTGTTTGCCGCTCCAGTCTCCGCACAAATCTGCCTCGTGGCCTCTGCCACAGGACCCACGGACTGCGGCTCCTTCCCGAGCCTGCTGCCGTTGCCGCGCGGTGACCTCTTCCATGCGACTGAGCCAGGGCTCGCGACTCCCCTGAGCCAGATCCCGTGGCACCAGTGAACCCCGAAAGGCCCGTTGATAGCAGTGGAGCTGGGGAGCTCTGTCACCCCTCCACCGTGCTGCCTCCTATTCTGATGCACTGACATTGTTGTTCATTAAAAGCTGAACTTCGAGCTCTCGTTGAACTGGTGCTCAGCTATCCAGGAAATCGGGCAGCGAAACGATCCCTTACTTTCTCTGGTTTTGCCTTTCAGAGAGAGAGGATTGCACTGGGTGCAATCACTTTAACTGCTCTGAATTCTCTGCATTACATCATCTCCGACACACATTTACAAGAAAATAAATCTCATTTGAAGGGGCTCTGGTCAGCGAGGTGGTTTGGTTTTGTGTTGAGTCAGTAGGAAGTCTTGTCCCGCGATGAGATACCACCTGGGCTCTGTCCAGGCCTCTGCCATTTGTTGGCCGCGTGACAAGGCCCTTCGGCGCAATCGTCCTAGCTGTGAAACTGTGACTGCGGGACCTTGCTTCCCATTGCAAAGTCCTTTGAAGGTCCTCAAAAGAAAGGATACTGCATGATGGCCACTCGTGTTCTTTGCTGGGTCCTTGTGCGAGGTAGGCAAGCGATCAGTTTTGGACCCCACAGGTCAGGTAGACATGCCACATAGGGGCATAGACGAATTTCTCTGCAGATCTATATATTGAACCAAAATAGGGCAGAAAGCTGCGTCTCTGGCAGAGAAGTGGGCTCGAGGCACGCCGACTTAGTCCGCTTGCAAAGCAGCAGTTCTTGCTGGAGAAACACCCCCAAATCCCCGCACGCTCCCTGTGGACTTCCTTGGGGGGTTGGCGGCCGTGATTCTTGGCAGGTTGTGTTAGATAAAATTCCCTTCCCTTTTTTTCCCTAGGATTCTCTGTTTGCTGTAAAATCTGCTGCGATTATCTGGCTCTATGTAAATGAAGAGTCTCATTCTCCTTCCGTTGACTTGCGGCGCCTGAGGATTGCTTGGCATGCTTAGGGGGATGCTTGAGAAAGGGTTAAACCGCAGCCAAAACAATTTATTGCAAGATCTTCAAAGCAAATTCAAATTTTTTAATTATATCAAATTAAGGTTATTAAAAGTTAAGTTCTGTACTGAGAGCATTTTCCAATGAAAGGTGCTGTAACATCATTATTTCTCCCCAAAACGCACTTACTGTACATTTCTCAAAGCCATCAGCGTTGATTGAAAGCTAATGAAAAAGCTGTCCTGCGTCAGTTTATTCCTTGTATCCATTAAGAATAATTACGGCTGAACAATTTTTGATGCCTGTAACCTTAGCAAGTGTTGCTAATGGCATTATAAATTGCTCCTTGTCCAATGACTACAGTCTGAGGCTTAATTCAAAAGCGCTCTGTCAACAGGGCTGATTTGTGTGGTTAATGAGTGCGTTTAAAACAACAGCCTTGGCTCATGCATCCTAATGTCGATAAGAGGATGTGGTTCAATAAAGAGGCTTGTCCGTAATAATTAGCAGCGACAAATGCTCCGGATTAGACCGATCGCAGCATTAATGACTCTGCTTTCAGCACATCACAGAAAAAGTTTCCCTCTCTGACTTCTCTGGTTCTTGCTTCTAACTTTGAAGGTGTTGGTTTGAATAAGCTGATGCCGGGGCTAAGTAAATTTATGGCATAAATCCACTCGGCGTGCCAGAGGGTCACTGACCTGTCAGAAGTCACTGGACCTTTGCAAAGAGCTTGAGGGCAGAAAATGTCCTCTTCCTAAACACGCTACGGGTGGGAGCAAATCCACTCCCCACCCGGGGAGGGGATGGAGCCATAGCTGCAAGTCCTAGCTGTCACTGCTCCAGTGCATCATATAAATGCTTTGGCCTCATCACCTTCATGGCCCCGTTAACAGCCTTTGCTAGTGGACACTGTACGGGGCATTTCTTGCCCTTGGCTTGTTTTGAGATCATCACAGGACTTGGCATCCTCTCATCTTAGGTCTGCGGGGATGCTGCTTTTCTTGCATGTTGTTGAATGCTCGACTCAGACGGCAGTTCCCTGTGCAGCCTGTTCAATGGTAGAAACCTCATTCTTGCCCATAAGGTGCGTTCTAAATGTAATTGTCAGTTTAATGAGAATAGGCAAGTAGACACAGTCAGTCCTATCCTGTGCCAACAGGTACTCACTATGGCGCAAAGACCCGCAAAATCTCGTTCATCCCAAATCACTTCATGCTTCACGGTTGCTCCTGGAAACTTGACATGTGATGTGTGACACGTGACACACATCATGCAACATGTGATATGTGACATGGCACATGACCTGCGACACATGACCTGTGACATGCAACATGATGTGACACGCAGCATGACACGTGATGTGACACACAACATAACATGTGACACATGACTTAAAGCTCAAGACTCGGTACGTTTACGTGTGCAATCAATGCTTTGTGGCTTTACTGCACAGTAAATTTGATGCACAGTAGATTAATTTACTGCTTAATAAGCACCTGCATGTGTAGATAGCGATGCTTTACTGTGCAGTAGATTAGTCTATTGTGCAGTAAAGCATCTCATGTAGCCGTGGCCAGTGTCTCCTAATGGAGGTCTAATTGAGGCCCAAACCATCCGGCAACGTGACAAACAAGTTCCTGATGCTGCCATCTTAGTCTGCAGACTTCTGTCAGATCTCAGTATGCAAATTCCGCATTTGAAGACTCAGTGAACAGAAAGCAAAAGCAGTGGATGTGGAAAAGTCTGTCTCTGCTAATGCACGCTGCATTCGGCAGAAGTCAGGAAGGATGATAAAAGCCACGCGTCGCAGTGTCACGAGGAGGAGGATGTGTTTGGATGTGTGAGAGGCGTTAATGAGGAATGGGAGTGGAACAGCACTTCACTGCTGGGTTGAGGAAGTCCTCTTGCAGCATCTTGCAACGATGCTCCAGCCGCAGTTGTGTCCTTACAGAAAAGAGCACTCCCAAGCGAGTTCTCCTCTGAACTTTGCCCAATAAAATGCTGGTGAGAAGAGCCAAGGTATTGACTGATGGAAACTTGACATGTGAAACTCCTCTCCTTTTTTCAAGAAGGGCATACTAAATTAAATGTATCGGACCACAGATGTGATGAAACAAGATCCCTAGCAGGACCCATTCCTTAGAACAGAATGACAACAGCATACAAATCGCGAAGATTTGTCAAAGACCCAGTCTGCCAGACGTCTTTGGAATAGCGCATCCTCATGTGGATGAAAATATTCCCAAACAATTTCAGATATATTCTTACAGTTTTGGTACACACAATCTCTTGCACGCCAACTGTAGATCACCGCATTCGATTCAGAAACATCCAAATTCTCATAGCAACAACACTGATCATCCATCATCCAGTCCAGTTCCACCAGTACCACGTGAAATTGTTTTGTCACTAAATTCAGAAAAAGAGAATCTCGGCATCATCATAAGGTAGGAAAGATTTTCTCCCTGACCTTTATTAAAAAAAACCAACATGCACAAAACATGTAGGAAGTAATGCCTAAAGCTCCAAACAAGAAACACAGCTTGTATAACATTGGATATTCCCTTTAAGCTTGAGTAGCTTTGGAGAATTCAGGAAAGCTCTGGACTCTTTTATTTTCAAACGACGTATTCCCTTTTTTAATTCAAAACATTTTTTCAGACTTCTTCTTTATCAAAGGGCCAAGCAAAACCTTCCATCGATATTGTGGCACTTGCAATTAATTAGACGTTATTTTGGATTTAACGGTCTTTCTGTACCTGAAAGTGAAGATCGCATTAAACAGCAAAGATTGATAACAATGTAATAAAGCCCAAAATTGTATCCCATTTAGATATTTAAAGGAATCCTAAAATATGAAGAGTTTAAATTAAGCAAATTGCTCATGTTTTTGCTTTCCTGTGAATAAAACATTATTTGTAATAAGAATGTCACTTAATACTTTCTACATTTTTTCTTGTTTTGCCAAAATACTGATTGATTTGGTTGCCTTTGCACCTTATCCTTGACCCCTGCCTTGTACTCTAATTTAACCATATTTAAAACACTAAATCAAACTTGGCTCCAGATGCAGATGAAACTTTTCTGATTTTTTTCTCCCCATGGAAGTTCTTTCATGATATTTGAATGATTTAACTGAAGCTATAGCTGCAGAACAATGAATTCAGTATTATTTTTTAGTACAATGTAAAGAGTCTTCTTAATAGCACAAAATGATCAATCATAGGAAAAACTCTAGTAATTTAAAGTAATATCTCTAAAATGTGTTATGAGAATAGGGTACATAAAACAGTAAGGTGGTTTCTCTGGATATGTATAGCAGTTGTGTTATTTTATTACTCTTGAGAATTTTTTCCCTATCATTTTATGTAGAAATAGTAAAATGTGACTTAATGGGAGAGAGGGCAAAAAGCAAAAGGAAGGAACTGAGGGTCTCATCCAAAGGCAAGCGAAGACATTAAGGCTCTTCAGACTGGTGCATAGTATGGGACAAAAGGAGGAAGGAAATGGGAAAGGAGGAAGGCGCGTACAAGAGATGAGGGAAGAGGAGGACTGAGAACGGAGAGAAGAAGCTGGGCACAGATACCAGCTCCTGGGTGAAATGCTCTATGCCTACCAGCCAAACAGGGCTGGTCTTGGCCAGCCTCGGGATGTTGGATGCTTTTCGCATATTAAGAATGAAGGTTCCCAAACTCCAGAAATGGCTTTTTTGGGGCACCATTTAATAGGCTTTAGCTTGCTTACTTCTACCTCAAGACAAAGGGAAGTTTTGGGATCTTAAATACTGGCATCACTCAGGCTTGGTGCAAATAAGACAAACATCCCCTTCTGCCTCTGCTGCTTGGGGTGCCTCCGGTGCGAGACAGCCGCGTCTCCTGGGCTGCGGCTGCACCGGTTCGTCGCAGCCCTACAGTTGCTGCCACCAGCTTTAAAAATGATAAAAGCTGCGGGGCACTGGCAGCAAATTGCTCATCCGATGCTTTCAAGTTCTGGCTGAGCCCGTGTGAACTTTTTGCAGGTACAAACAGTGAATTTGCACCTGGCTCATCTCTTCCCTTGCCCCAGCCTGCTCCTGTCCCCCCTTTTGGGGTATGCAAATGCCCACACCAGTGCAATGTGGGGGAGGCGGTTGCTGCCCCAAAGTGGAGACCACCCTCCAGTCTGGAAATAGACCCCTCCTTTTCCTTCATTTGTTCCCAATTTCGGGCTTGTTTGGTGACCTGATGACAAGAGCAGCATCTGGGTGAGAGCCTGTTCTGTGGGCAGTGCTCTGGTACCCATGCCCTGCCCTGACCCCTCTGCCCAGGCTCTTTGCCTTGCTTGGCCTCTCCTGCTGTACAGAGCTGCTTTCACAGCCGTCACGAGTTGCAGCAACGGGGAATGAGGAGGCATTTGGGAAGTCTCCTAAGCAAAGCTTGCTGAGGGGTGGAGGGGGGCGTTGCAAGGCTGGCCTCGCTGCCTAGGCCCGTGGAGGTGCCTACAAGCCGTGGGGTTCAGCTTTGGCACGTTGAACCCTGGGAGGGGGTCACATCACCTGCGGATCCTGTCACTTGGTCCGCTTCTGCCCAGGCGTGGCATTCGTTTGGGGATAGAGCCCAGAGGATGCCACCAGCACCACAAAGACGGGAGCTTAAAAATATGAGCCAAGCCAAAGCTGAACTGCTGCAAATGCATCTGAAGAAGAAAATTCCTCCTCTCAATCACAGTGAGCTTTCACAGAGCAGCTCATTTAAAACTAAGTGTCAGATAAATATGGAACTCAAATAATAATTTATTTTGATGCCTGTGTATTAGTCAGAGCAATCTAATGTACATAGTTTTAATTTTAGCCCACTCAACGTAGCCTTCTTTTTATGCTTAATGTAGGGTGTCAGCGAGAACAGCATGGGAAGAATTTCCCTGTTGTCGTGAAGAAGCAAAGTGGCCACTCTAAACCCTGGAGTTAGTTAATGCAATCTCTATCTTTCCGTTCTAGCTTTTATGTGCGCTAAAAAAATATTTATAATCTCAAGCTGAAATAGATTCAGCTTTGCCAAGTGGCAGATAGAGTAGGCCTGATATTTCTCAATGCAATTCCCAAAGGGCTGCATTCTCCATCAGGGAATTTGACAAAACTGCCGTCTTTCCCCCCCTACACACATTCCCTCCTTCAAAGATGTTGGTGGAGGAAAGCACTGGTTGCAAATGGCAGGATTCTTCCCCTGGATAGGAGAGCTCTCCAGCAGGCCAGATGTGCCGGGGTCCTCCCGGGACACTTTGGGCCAAATGCAGAAGAGGATGCAGGGAGAAAGCCTCAGCATGCTCAGAGTCCAAGAGGGGCCTGGCAGGATCCTTATCCCCACGCAAGAGAGATGCGCTGTTGTTCTCGAAAACGGCACGTGAAGTCGATTTGGATTCCCCGAGTCCCTTGGTTTTGTTGCACAACGGTGTCCTGACTTCAGGGTTGGAGGCAAGCGCAGAAGGAAGGGATCAGGTGGAGCTGCAGGTGGATGCATTTTGGTGACTTCATCCCACCGTGGAGTTACTGCCCATTGGTGCCGGCAGGGTGAGAGAAACTGCGCCCGGTGTCCCCGAGCTGGGGGTCCCAAGGGCACTCTGCGGAGTTGTTTCCACCTTGGGAGAGTGGATAAATGCTGTGTTGGGTGTGAAAAAACCTCGCCTTTTAAATATCAGCCGACCCTACAGCACAGCCGGGAACTTCCTGAATGGCTCTTCCTCCTTGCAAGGAACTTTTCCCCCAACTATTTAATTAGTCTAATAAAAGATATTGTATCCACCCAAAGAACCTCATCTTCCTACTGAAAACAATACGAGTCCAGATTTTGTTTCTTTCTGGCTGGCTGCGAGTTGCGTTAGAAACTTTAATATCAGAGCTGGAAATACGGCAAACTAAATACAGCCTCATCCTAATTACTGTGCCTCAGTGGACGAGAAAAGGCTTTCTTCTCAGAGCTCAGCCACAAATAAGTCCTACTGTTGGCTTTGTCTTTTATTCCAGAGAACTGTGCTCCTTCATGCCTGGTTTCAAAGGCAGAGAGACTCATTCGGTGGAGGTTTTCACAAGGCACTATGTATGTGTATACTATTACTTCCTAATATGCCGTGAATATTGCAAAATATTCAGCAGCTCTCCAGCAAACAACAGAGACGCGTTGTCGGGTGCCAACATTAGGCTTCGGGTTCAGATTTGGACAAAAGTGTTAGGCTTTGGGTTCCTCTTTCTCTGTGGGACCTAGAGGTGGGTCCTGGGGAGAGGGGACTTGCTGTCCCCATCGCGCCCCCTTTAAACAATGTACAGGTTTCACTTGAATCCCCTTAAAACCAGGCAGCTAAGAACATGTTTCGGGTTTTTTGGGACCGTAATTGGGTTTTGCGTGCCTGTTTTTATTTAGCTTGATTTTTAAGGCTCCTCAAAACTGGAAGCAATTACCAGGTATTTCACTTGTTGGTGTTTTAATTGAATGTTGAGTCGAATCAGTTTGAGGCGGCAATGCATTCGGGCATAGAAAGCTCTCATTATCCTTTTAAAGGACTCTCGTGCGTGGGAAGGGATGAGAGGCAGCAGAGGGAAAGGACCGGGCTGACTTTGTGGAAAGGCTGGTTTCTGTATTTATTTGCAGTGGGCAGCTGGTGCTTTCACTGAAATGTAATAAAAAGGGCTGCCTTCTTCTACGATGCTATATGGCTGAGAATATTGCAGGTGAGAGCCTGGGTCATTTCATTAAAGAGGCGGCTGGTAGCAAAGTGACAAGGGAAGCCGGATGGAGTTCAGCAGAGCCCTGGTGTCAGCAGCGAAATGCGGCGCGTGCCTGCCAGCGCCAAGGAGGGGCGTGAAGCAGAAAGGACTCGCTCGCTGGCCAGCGAAGCAAGGACGGAGCACGGGATGACGCCGTTTGGGGGCTTTTGCTAACGCATCTTGGCTTCCCCCTATTTCCGTTGGCACACAACACGATGCAGTACACAATTTGTTTCAGAAATACCTTCCTTGGCACTCGTCTGGGACTTTCGTCCTCCCCCTTCCTCCTCCCTTAGCTCCAAATGTCATCAACTAAGTAAGGGTAATGGGAGAGCGATGCTATCGGGTGGAAGTTTTTAAAAGGACAGTATTATGTCTATAACATCTCTCTGACATGATTAACGGAGCATCACGGATTGTAACCCCTTCATTTAGCACTCTCTCCTCAAAGTTGGTACTTTGGAGCGACGTGCTGTGGCTAACACCCTACAAATTGCTGGAATGGGCAGTTAAACGGTGAGGTCGGAGGTTAAATGAACACGGTTGTTTATGAGGACACAGCCCGAATCCATTTGCATTTTAATATTCTTTCTGTGAGACGAAAAACCATTTTGAGGACAGCTTGTTTGGAAATCCCATTAACAGGTTATTTATGGGACTCATGACTGCATGACCCTTAGCCTTGTTTTGTTAAACATGAACTAGACATGAATCAGATGGGCGGCCGGGCTGCTGCTATTGTTTTCCATAGCATTAAATGTCATTGAATTCAATTATTCTGAATCTGACACTTTCTAAGTTATTACCCTCATAATGCTCAATTTTCCTTTTTCTTTTGTCAACCTTATTATTTCTATCTGCTTTAAAAAGCACCAACACTTTTAAGAGGACATTTCCTCTCTGATCGGCGATCGAGGTGAGCGCGAAGAGCTTATCTGAGCCATGATTTAGCAAATCATAATGTGGAGGAGACAGTTTGAAGATATTGGGTGATTCCGGTTCCAATCCCTGGTCGTTTTATGGGAATGCAAAAACCTACAGATGCGCTTGGGGGGCGGATGAGCCACGTGAGAGTCGACTGCCAGGCGATCCGAAAGGCAGGGTTTTTAAAGCAGCCTTTTTGCCAGAAGCATCAAATAATCAAATGAAAAACCATCTAGACCTACATGAAACCACAACCTTAGTATCAGTCAAGGCCCAAAAAACACCATTCTGTCCAGCATCACGTGGGTATTATAATGTAAGCCCACTTCTTTTGCCTCCTGACAAATTTGTTTGGGTGGTTTTTTTTGACGGAAAGATGTCTTTTCCACCTTTGTTGGAAAAGTCTGGTGTAGCAGACTATGGACTGTATAAAAAATTACTAGAAAAACACCAAAATTCGAAGGTGAAAATAGCTCTATTGGTACCGGCGCTACCTTTAGCAGAAGATCTTAGGACTTTCTAGTAAGTGTTTGCTTTCTGGAATCACCTGCGTTATTTCCTTGGCTTTGAGGCCAGTAAATATCCAACAAGTTTCCAGCTCTCCCAGCATGAGCCTTGCACTGCAAGAGAGGAGTGGCACAAAGTTCATGCAACTAGTCGGCCTGGAGAGCTTCTTGAGGCAGCTTGTGACCTGAATTGGGATGTGGGTGGTGTCCGCACTTTGGAGGGCAGAAGTAGGATTTGCGAAGTTTGTGGAGCAAGGCCAGAAGGAATGAGGAGGATCGTCTTGTCTTCCTGGTGGAGCAGAGCCCACGGGACTGCCCTGAATTCAATCACAGTTGAGCAAGAGCATCTCCGGTAGCAAAACGTCCATCGGTGGGAAACCCACCGCCGCTCCAAGCAGCTCAGCACTGCCCTTAATGACCCGCCTGGGAAAGCGGGCACCTTTCCATCTCTCTTTCCCAGCTCATGCAAACCCAAATCAGGCCCAGATCACAGACTGGATTTGGGTTTGTACTAGTTCCTCCGCACAGGGGCTTCTTTCACTGCAGTCAGGGAGCGTAGCAGCAGGCAAGATGCTTTAGAGTAAGAAGTTGGCAAAACTTCAGAAGAAAGTAGTGAAGGGAGAAAAATTTATTTTTTAAAGTGAAGCAAAAAATGGACCTAAAATTAAATGGCCAGAGGCCTGTTGCTTCCCCCCTCCTCTTTTTTGCACAAGGCAGGCTATGGGGGAGTGAGGGGGAACACTGTGGCCAGTCCCCTCTTCATCTGCAATATTTTTTTCTTTAAGAGCATTTGTCTCCGATTTCCTAGAGAACGGTGTGCAAGCGTTGGGCTCTGGCCAACCTACTAGTTACTGCTTACTGTACCGGGCCGGGCAGGGGACGAGTGCGCACGTGTGCTCACTTCTCTGCTCTGCACCCGGGCATGTCAGGAGATGCTGCCAGACTCTTGGAGTTCATTTGCCACGGTGTGCAAAGTGTATCGACAGTCTGTGAAAGAACAGCTAGCATGTATTTGAATATTTGATTTCCAATGGGGAGCCTGGTTTGAAGCAGTGTGGGCAGCCATTCTACAGAGTGCATGTTAAAAGTGACTGCATTTCTACATGTACCTTTGTAAGTATTTGCATTTAAATGTAAATGTAAATTGTATTCCTCTACACACACAGTCTCTCTGGGTTTTTTTCTGTCGCTTTTTTTTTTTTTTTTTTTTTTTAAGGAAAAAAGCCTTTATGACCAAGTTTAAAATAGATTTTCAGTTTGAATTGGCCGTCTGTGGAATTCTTCTTTAGTGGTTAATTCATTCTTAATAGAATGTGATTTTTTCAGAAGAAAAGGGAACAATGCGTCTTTAGAACAGGTTTGTAAGTGTCATGATTTTTCTACTAATTTATACTACATCCTCCCCTTTTAAATGTTAAATTACCTCATTGTATCTCTGAATATCATATATACTTGGGCCTGAAATTAAGCTTGCTGTATAGTTGTCAAAATGACCACAATTTGCTGTGTGAAATGCCCTGATTGCATGTGTAATTCAAAGCAATCCTAATCTCTGTATAAACCAGTGCAGACTGCTTAGGGACAGAGTTTATATATGCTGATTGGGCCTTCAGTTTAGCTGATAGTGAATACACCTGCATGTTGAAAAAATGCATTACAGATTTTCAAAATCCTAGCTGCTTAAAAAGAGGGATTGAGGAGGGAAAAAAAGAGAAGAAAAAGCCCCTTCACTTCACCTCAAAGAATAAGGGTTATGTGTGCTCGGTCTGTCGCATCTCTGTGTCTTTCCAGGCTCTGCTGAAACACGAGCACCTGAGCTCTCGTTAAGCGAATATATGCAGCTATCGGGGCGTCATCTTGCAAATGTGGAGTGGGAAGTTTAAATCCTGGTTTTATCCCTATTTCTCACTGAAGCTTGTGACTGCAACAAGAGCAGTCCCTTTTAGCAAAACGCTTTAATTAGCTGTAGGATAATAACAGGGACAGGCGGATCAAGGCCAGTTCTTTGCTGGAATTATTTACTCTTCAGGTTCCTCGGCGACGCAGTCGCGGGGAGCTGGCTTTCAGCAGAAGTGGATAGAGATCTTTCCGCTAACTCCAAGATACACAGGCAAAATCTAGCTCTCAGAGAGATGAATCTGTGATGCTCCCTGGAGAACACCAGTCTCATAAACCCACGAATGGATTACACTCTTTCATATATGCGGTTTGTTAAAAAAAAATCTGCGATAGATATAACATGGATTCATTTAAATATTTAATATTCCTTAATTAATAATTAATCCAAGTGTAATGTAACACAGGTTACCAGCACGCTGTAAGTTAAAAATATTCTCCATCTCCCAGAACTGTTTGAGAGCAGCACGCCTGGGAGCGTGCGGCAGGATGGGAGCAGTTTCTATAGGCGTAAAACGGTTGTGCATTGCAGGGCCCGGCGCGTTTTGGCACAAAGAGTGTGAGAACAAGGCGCATATGCTACTACATCGATTGTGTTTCTCGGGTATTTGTGAGTTGGTGGAGTGGATGAACGTTGATGGTCTAGCCAAAAATGACTGGTCCCTATCGACTGCCAGTCACCATCACTTTTGGGGCTCAGCAAATCACAATGAATAATGTATTCAGAGAATTTAGCCTGTGTCTCATATGTGAGCAGGTCATGAGTCCCTTGAAATGATTCAGAAGCCAAATGAATATAACTTGAGACCAGTTTCAACCAACCTGGAGGATAAAATAATCAACTTTGGGCTGTATTGTCTGGTTGTGATTGGATGGATATCACACATGGCATTACTGTGTTTGGGCACAAACTCGTCCGTCTCCCAGGAGCTCCTGGAAAGCAATGCTGAGAGGAGCACAGCCCCGTCGAAGGCATTTGGAAGTGGAAACAGATTTTCTGGGGGCTTTAGTCGCTATGATATGGCCATTAAAGAAATGCCTTGGAAGCCAGCCCTGCACTGGATAGCAAGGACTAGGTATGAGGAGTGGGCACAAACTTGAGGCAGTATTTCACGTGTGGCCATATGGAAGGGCTAACAGCGCGGCACAGTGAAGCAGGAGAAGCCTCACTCAGTGGCAGAAACCCGGGAGGGAGATGTGGTCGGTGCTATGACCCAGTGCCCTTTTGCAGGCAGAGACGTGCTGAAATTTTCTGCACCCTGATTGCTTTCCAAAATGCAAGATTTTACCCCGCCTTCAGTGCGGTTCTGCTGGAAAGTCAGCATGCCTTATGCCAGGGGGTGACGGAGAAATGCTAAAACGTAAGTGGCTCCCTCTCTCTGAAGAAGGGTGTTTGTACCCAAAGGCTTTCAAAGAAGAATTTTTTCCAACTCTTTTAGTTGCTCTAATAAAAGATATTGGATTTACCCAAAGAACCTCGCCTGTCAGAACATAAGCCTGCATCAAGTGCGTATTAAAATCAAATGGGAAGGCAGATTCCACTCGCTCTTGCATTGCTGTCATTGAAGTAACAGAGTTGACCATAAAAAAATGGTGAGAAATAGATTACAAGGCGTCAGAAGTGACGCGAGGGTCCGATCACCCCATGCCTTGCTTTTGCCCAGGCAGAGCTGCCAAATGAGAAGCGAACGGCACCTTCCGCAGGCTCGCCGAGGTGTAATTGCCTGCCACTGTCGGCCCTAAGTGCCTCAAATCTGTATTGCGATATCCCCTAAGGGCAGAATCTGCTATGTACAGAAATTACAAATTGCCTAAACTGCCGAGCCTGTTCTCGTTGTACGTCACACCTGTCGGCTTGTGCAGCGCGTGCACAGTGAGGGGCAGCCGGTCCCTTCAGCCCGTTGCTGTTGGAGCAGTGTCACCCTGCGGCTCCGAAACCTGCCCAAGCGTTGTGGCACGTAAGGCCTGAAGGGTCGAGGCCGGCCAGTTTGTGGAGCCAACGGCACACAGGGGAGCGATGTGTCTGCATTACAGCAGTAAATGAAACAACGATGCGCAGAGGGCCGTCTCGGAGCCTGACCTGTGCCGTGCCACGCCACGCTCGCTGACCTACTGTGCATCATTCCAGTCGGTCCACCCGTGTCCGGTCCGCACAGGTAGATGCGAGCGTGGGACATGCTTTGTCCGATGACCCGTCAGGATTCACACCTGCTGACTTCCCAGGCAGAGCTCAAGGACCTTGTGTTTGCACTGTGCTTTTCCCGGTGGGATGCCGGCAGGGTTATGATTTCCTTCTCCTGACTTGGAAGAGGACTGCTGAACTCTAACTGGCATGAAGCCAGCTTGTAAGATTACTGTTTGCTGTATGGTGAGAGCGCCTTCCCATTGGTACCTTTTACTTTTAAAAAAGTGACCCAGGCACCTGTCTCGCTGCCGAATCCCACAGATGCATCCCCAGTGGTCAGTCCATTTGCACCGAAGGCCCCTTGCAAATGTCATTTCTCTTACTTGCGGCAACAGACAGAATAATTCAAATGTTGCAGAAACAAAACAGAAATGAAGCATTAAAATGGTTTTAATGTTTAGCACTAAGTACAGAATCGCCATCCTTTTGTATCAGTTGCAACCTATCTTGACATGGCAGTTTGGATGCTGAAAGGTAATTTGGTTAATGCTACAGGGAGGAAAACATGGGCATGGAAGCTCATCCATCATCTTAACACACTTCATTATGAACCAAGCGAAGATAAAGGCTTCCTCTTATTTTGCACTGTCTTTCAGTTTAGGGACTTTTTATATGTTTCTTTTTTGAAACAAGATGTAATGCCATCTTACCGTGGCCTGTCACACACACTGCAGGGATAAAAGTCATACAGGATAATAATTATTCCGATTATAGCTGCGGATCCCAGTCCTTACTGGTAAGCTCCGCACTGTGCAGTATGTCTTTCACTTCCAGGAGGTCAAGGTGTCTCTTGAACCACTTAATCCAGGAGATATTAGAAGGGGCAAGCAGCCAATGCGACATCTGTGTTACACTTACTCACTATGTCCCCTGGAAACCTCACTCCAGAATTCATGTGCTGTGTGACATTGAATATTTTTATTGCATAAATTGAAGGAAGTAATAAATAAATAAATCACATGGTGACTCTGGAACGATAGTTCCCGTAACTTGTCACTTCGACGTTATTAATGCTTGAGCGTTTTCCATGGTGTTTTTGATGAACTGGGAAATATCTGTATTATCATCTATGAATCCAGCACGTGCAAGTGTGCACACATGTGTGTGCATGTTTCTTGTGGGTTACTTAGTCACAGCCAGGTAAGGCTGAAAGGGACCTCCAGAGGTCATCTCAAAAGGGTGATTGAAGGAACCGGGTAAGCAAGGTAAAGCAAAGGCACCGAGTAGAGTCCTTCAAGAAACAAGGGGGAGAAAGAGAAACCTCATCCATCTCCCGTGAGGTCTGACCAGCTGGCACGAGGACAGATGGACAGAAATGGTGGCATGGCCAGTCTGCTTCTCACAAGGCAGGTGTGAAAGCAGGTGAGAGAGAGGGAAGGTACTGCTGTTTGCAAGGAAGGATTTAGGGCTGGGTAGAGAAGGGTGTGGAGAGACCTTTATCATCCTTACGGCTGCTGTGAGAAGGAATAAAAATATGTTGGAGTCGTGTTAATCCACTTGCTAGTCTCAGGCCCTTGGAGGAGAAGGACTCCTGGGTACTGAGGAGCATGGATCTGAGCTGCAAAACTATGTGGGGAGGTGCAGAAAGCCATGCCTCTCACCCCGTTGGGTGCCCTCGAAGGACCAAAAACCCCATCAATGCAGTTTGCCCCAAAAGGATAGGAGTGTTCTTACTTTGGTTCAGCTGAGCTATATATTACTCACTGAGTTGACCAGGAGCACTCAGCTACCCAAGACAGCCGACGTGTTTTGCGCGTTGTGTTGCACGTGTACTGGCGATTCAGTATTTTCAGTTTAATTTATGCCTATACCGCAAAGGGCCGGTGCAGGAAGGTGAATGCCATTGCACGTGTGACAACACATCCTATTTGGAGTTCAGAAACATCCATTTCAGCTGAAAAGCTCAGGAAAAAGAAATGAAGCCATAATAATACCTATCAGTGGTACAAAGAAACACCCAAGAGGTTAACAGAGATAAAATGACTAGAATTACACATGCTACTAGAGTTCAAAATGTGTCCCGGATACTGACTGTCATCCAGTAATCTCATATCCTGGTATATTAATTACATAAAGACGCGTGGACTGTGCAGGCAAGAGACAACCTCTGTCATTTTACTGTTTGAAAATGAAGAAGGATGGATGCCACCGGGCCTTACCTCCCTCTGCCCACCCTATAGATATTCTCCAGCCCAGCGCTCACCCAGGAGTGACCAAGGGGCGCTACGTTTTTACTTGACTCCAGGCAATACTGCCTCTCGCAAGCAGTCTGAATGAATTCAGAGTTAATGTTGAATAAAGAGAAATATTCAAGGGAGCAGTGGCCGCTCGGTCAGGTGTGAACTGAGCCGATAACCGACGTACGGACGTGGACCTGCCCGCTTCCCGCGGGTCAGGGAGTTGTGCTCTAGTTGTGTCCTTCCACCGCAGGCACCACCATGGCGAGATGTTTTAAAACCTCGGAGCGTGTGGATGGTCCTGCTGCAGGATTTGTCCTTCGCTTCTTTTTCTGAGAAAACTCTCTATTTAGGCCCGGCGTGGGCAAACAAGCCATAACGTTAACTCGGAAATAAACTTAAATGATTCTAAATGGAGCATTAAAACAAGTAGGCATAGTAGTTTCTTCTGGTTCATCTGGATTTCTATTAGAAGATGATTGTATGATATCAGTATGAATGTATTTCCACATGTGCGGTGATCAAATATGGCCATAAATGTGTGTAATGACTCTGAACAATTGCTCGGTGTTGGTAGCCCCTCTACTATTGAATGGTGGAAGGAGGCTGGATTTGATCTCGTTAAGTCGTGTTGAGATTGTTCCCTTCATTTTTGTTGTTTGTTTCGGATTCATTCAACTCCTTGTTACTTGTGTGTAGAATATTGCATTTTCTCTATGATATCTTCCATGACTTTTGGAGATAACAAATTAAGAGCATGGTCAGCAATGGGGGTAAAGGTTGAAATGCAGTCCAGCAGATTTGCCCCAGGGACAGGTTTTTTTCACATCTTTTCCCCAAGACCTGGAAAGTTCACACACAATCCTTTTCAGTTTTCTTAGCTTCAATCATGTATTAGCAAAGGCTTCTGATTAAGAACGGGGGCTTAATAGCAGTAAATAAATTTTGACATTTTATTTTTACTCCTGAATAAAAATGTTCATCATGCTGGTGAAAATAAGCAGTCACATTTTATTTAACAGCAGAAAAGATTTGTACATGTGGCCCTGCAGGAGCTGAGGAATCTATTTTCATTATAACAAACATTGATTTTGCATTAAAAAGTCTCATTATTTGAGATAATGACTGTTGGGTTCCTTAGTTATTCTTCTGGTTCCTAAATCATTAAAACTATAACGTTTAAAGAGCAAATGGGAATGCAAAGCACCCAAAACTGTATTAAAATTCACGCTCATTTTGTATCTTTAATTAGAGGTGCAATTGTCTTCGAGACAGATATATAGTATCAGAAAAGCATCTTATTTATTTTGAGCTGGTTTAGCTGGCAACAGTATTTCTGCCCACAGAAATACCACTGGACCTGAATATATTGATTTTGGGATTAACATTAGTAGAATTAATAGGTGGGCTCCTGGGGGCTCATTCACCGCAGCAGCGCTCCCATTTCACACCGGTGTAATTCCCGCAGCCGCGTAGCAGGGTCTCAGACACTTTATTCCTTCCAGCGAGAGTACAAAACATGCCTGCACGCCTGTGCTCCCAGGCTGGAGGGGCTTGTCTGTTTGTTTCTGTAGTTAGAGATGTAGTTTGAATAATTCTGGGTTGTTTTTTGGCTTTTTTTTTTAGGGGAAAAAAAAGGGCCAGGAAGGAAGTAAATAAGCCCCCCGCTTTCCCCAGTGCGGTGGCTGCGTGGGCACTAATGTATTCCGTATAATGTTAGAGGCTAGCTGAATGCACCTTCGCACCAACAGCACTATGAATTATTGACATGAGGGATGTTCCCTGGTGTATACTTTTCCAAGGTTATACTCTCTGATACTAGATATTTATTCTGCATAAGGTAGGGATAAGAACCTCATTGGCACATTATGTCTGACACAATCAAGTTTTGGGGAATTTCAACAACATTAGAAGATTTGTATAATGTATTCTTTTAGAGGCAGAGGCTCAGCTTTAAACAAAGCATAATCCCTACTGCATATCAATTCCAGCCTATTGCAAGGAGAAGAAGCAGGACCATAATGCTATCGGCATCATTTCCATTTTGTCTTCAGTGGCAGGGACTATTCACCTAAATATTCACAATCTGCGTATTCATTAAATGGGGCAGAATGACGAAAAACTAAAAATGCAAGGGAAGAATGAAATAGATTTCCTGGAAAGTGGCATAAAATTGAGTTATTAAAGCTAGACGTGTGATAAACTATTTGGAAATAATTAAATAGTTGATATCCGCTGTGCTTTCCAGTTCTCGAACACTGTGAAATTTTAATATTTCTAATGCAACCACTCTTCCTAATCCCCCTGAATCAGATATTGGTTATTTATACATATCTACTCTGTATAACAGAGGAATCTCTCTTCGCATTTCAGTCATTGTGTCACCCAGCCGCTCCTTGCCAGCTGCTTTGTTAGCCGGGCAGCAGACCCTTTATCCTCCCTACCCTTCATTGTCAAACAACAGAAGAGAAAAATTTCTCCTCCAGCATGTTTGTTTAAAGGGCCGCTGTCAATTTAAAAAAAAAAATCAGCCCTCCTCCATCCCCATATTTTTTGCAAAATAAATGCCTTTCCCCAGACTGTTAGTTAACCGGTTATGCAGTTTGTGCTGCAGTAATTGTCCAAGTCGTTTCAGGTTTTCCTATTTATACCCCGTGTTTGTGGTTTACGCTCCTCTCGCCAACAGCCCAGAACCCAGATTAGTCATTTTTTTGCCTTTCACTTGAGTCAGCCTCAATCCCCGGATCTTGCGCAGGGCTCCAGCACTGGGAGACTTGGGAGGCAAGCGGAAAGACTTCTGACAGGCGCCTCTGTTTTCAGTGAATGGCTTGAACCGACATGCCACAAAGCCATTTCTGCTGATAGCAGATTTTGCAGAAAGCTGTAACGATGCAACAAACAGAGCAAAGCGTTGGCGTCGCGCCCCTCGCCCCGTCTCACTAGGCAGAAACTCTGTGCAGTTGTGGAGCCCTCACGCCCATCCAGCTCCTTCCCTCTCTGAATCCTTCGTCTCCTCGTTTTTGACTCGTGCCGTCCTAAATGCCTTTGCTGCCATGATCTGAAATATGTATTTCGCCGCTGTTACTGGTGGGTTAGCACAGTGTTGCCCCATTACCAGCCCCATGCCTGCTGCTAGTAACGCAGAGGGTAGAAGCTGCCCCAAGATATCCAAGCTGCAGATGGAGGCAAATATCCCATTGTAATATATTTTCAGCATGCGATGATGCCAAAGGTATAGACAGGCAGGAAAATACCGTGCATTTGTTGCCTGAGAAGTTGTTGAGCCCCATTTATGGGGTGAGGCATTTCTTCTGCTTCTGCTTCCCAAGCGCACGTGCACGCACGCATCTCCCCTCCCCCTTCCGCACATAAATCACTGGGAAATCCCTTGGACAAAGGAGAGAAGCTATCTAATTGCCAGCCGAGCTGCACCATCTCTCTGCTGGCAGAGATGTCCACGTGAGCATCAGCCTCGGCACAGAGCACCGTGTCCTCGGTGTCGCGCCGAGCCCCAGGCCTGTGGGCTGAAGGTTTTCAATAGGGCTCGGCACGCAGCCATTCCCGTCGTGCTCGAGAACCGGGGTGGAGAATGCCCCATTGTTCCTGGTGGCAGCTGTTGGGTGGAAATCTGGCTCTGCATTCATTAAGAACCATAAATTAAATGCAGAGAAAGGTTCTAAAGCACGCCCGCTCTTGTGCGCGTGTGCGTGTGCACACGTGAAGCCCTTTCGGCGGCAGGAGAACTGCTTTTAAGAAACGAGCTGTTCTTCTGAAGGCTTCTCTCATTAAGGGAGCTCTTGGGTGAGGCTTTCTTCAGGTGTGGCTGCTAGTGTCATGTCGATGAGTGCCCAGCGGCTTCCCGCCTCCCCAGCACCCTCAGGATTGTACGAAGACAGAGATGCCCCCGGTCCTTGCCCCGTGGTAGCAATGCCTGGCAGAGCGGGCTGTGCCGGCTGGGCTGCATGCCGTATGCGCCAGGGCGTTGGCTCTTCCCATGTACCCGGCCGTGCCACTTCAGCCTTCTCTTCTCTTGCCCATACTTTATTGTGTTTAGACACGTTTGCCGGCTGAGAGAGGTGAGTTGGATGCAGAACCAGAGATTGTGAAGCATGTAGAGAGAAGAGGCAAGAGGACCTCCAAGCCCAGGTATCCTCTGCCTGTGATGAGTCCCGGCAAGCTTGCCCATTCATTTCCTGAGCTCATGCTGACGGGCATAGAGAAAACTCCTTGAATTATTCAGGGTTGCACTCTGCCGTTGACCTGTCCGGATATCTGGCTTGTTATCTTCTCCACGGTCTTGTGAAGCTGACAGCTGTGTGGCCTTCTCCTGACTACTCCCTCTTCTATCTCTAATTCTCTTTTTCTCTGCCCCACTGAAGCAGCTTGTGTCTTGTTTCAAGAACCAGAAGCCTTGGCTTGCATCAAAGCATCCATCCCTACGTGTGTCGGCTTTGGTCTGGCAGGGAACGACTGGAGCGAGTTGCCCACCTTGCAAGTGCTCACGCTGACTTGTCTAGGACCTGAATCTCACATCTGTCTGCAGAGGCGATTCTGTCTATGGGTCTAGTTCTCCCTGCAGTCTCTACAGGCTTGGTTTGGGGCCCTGGTTGGGTTTTGGTGAGGTTTGATGCCTTTGCTCCTAGGGTCCGTGCGTCATGCCTGTGATTTACTTCTCCAGGAGAGAGCTCTTGCGGTGCTTTGTGCCCGCCTCTGCGATAGCCGGGCCCCCGTATCTTCCAGTCCGGAGCAGAGTGCTGATACGACCAGCCTGCTGTTGAATGGCATCTTTCACCGCAGCTCCTCTCTGGCCTCCTTGGCTGTTTCCTTTGATGGTTGTCTTATTCATCCCGTTCCCAAGGCCCTTGACCTTGGAGTTGCGTTTGATTTGGAGCTCTCTGGAGGATCGTGTTAATCAGACCGTAAGGATGTCATACTACCATCCTGGGGACTCTCTCCAGGCTGTGACCTGTGTTGTCTCACCGGGAGGCAGAGACACTTAGACATGTTTTTATCATCTCCTGCTTGGATTATAGTAACTCATTACTTGCTAGTCTACCTTGGAAGTGTGCAGCACATGCAGAGCTCTGCTACCAGAAGCATTTTTTAACATTTTTTTTTGCTTCCCCGGATACCCAAATCTAGGGAACTTCTTTGGCTTCCCATCAGGCATGAACAGAATGATTTAATTACCTTTTTCTTACCTGGGATGTCTGGTCCTGTTGGCTTCACTGCCTTTGTGGCATGGCCGTAGGATCGATGAGGATTACTGATGGAATTTGCTGCCGTTCGTGGTGCCGTGGTTCGTTTGTGGCTCACACAGGGTGAAGGTAGCATCTCGGCATCACCGAACACAGAAGTTTGCTCGTGCAAGCAAAAACCAAATTGCACTTCCTTCATGTTATTCCTGCATCTCTCCACCCTTGCCTTCAGCCAGTTCAAATCCCAGTATGGGAGGAATTTATATCCAACTTTTTTGTGTGTATGAAGACAATGACTAGTTTGCTCTTGTTTCACTTATGCAACTATTAAACTTCATTATCTTGGCAAAGCCATATGTGCACAGCAGGCAGGAAGAAGAAGGATTGCACGATTGCCTCAAGGCTGAGGTGCTCATCCTCCTAGCAGAAAGGCTTACCCAAATGGAAAGCCATTCAAAGTGTAATTGAGTCATAGCTCGGATGAGGTGTTCAGCTGCCGCCTCTTGAACTTGTACCTCGCCACTTTGCAGAAACACTTGCAAAGAACTACTCTGCAACGGTGGCATTGCCATGCCAGCAATGCACCGGAGGTACGCTGTCCTGGAAGAGCAGCGACACAATATGATGTGTGCAGCCTTTCTGTGGGGTGCTTTCAATGACCTATTTCAGTCTGGACCATTGATTCATATCTGGGCAGAATGGATGGCAGCGTCTGGATTGAACACTGTTGTATTGTAAAGCCTTTAACTGGTAGCGGGATCTCTGTATGCTGTCCAGTGCTAAAGCATCACTTTCTTCTAAGGGCCTGCAAGCAGTTTGCACGTGGGATGCCCGATCCCCGTCTTGCAGTTCAGACAACTCGGGCACTGCAGTAGCTTAAGCCAAAGTCACATGCGGATTAGTTGGAAGGGACAGAAGGAAACTCTGTGACTTGTGCCTGAGTACCCTAAGGTTATGCTGTTGCCCTAACACCCCTTGCCTTCCCTGTGCTCAGAGCATCACAGTTGCAACCCCATGCTTCATTCACTTCTTTGCACTAGATGAGTGGTTTCATTTGCAGACCCCTAAAAAATTTTGAATGGAGGTGCAGACCCACTTGACTTGTAAGTCTGGGGATTCACATACTTTTGATTGATCACAGTCACCCCTTAGACATGGTCTGTGGGCTCCCTGGGGTCTGCGGACCACAGGTTGAAAACCACTGCACTAGATCAAGTCAAGACTTGGGCCTTGAGCAACCTGGTTCTGTCCTCTGGTTCGGTGGCTGCTCAGTTGCTCTTTGTTGGCTTTATGCATGCAAATTTTGCTGGTTAGATGGTTGAGCCACCAGTTCCAACCAATGCATTCTCCAGCAAGAGCCTTCCTCACTCTTTGCTGGGAATAGCTGCAAAGTGTCACTAGCTTCCCCTCCATCCGTGCCTCTCCTCAGGGTGAATTGATCTCTATTCAGAAGGGCTGTGGCTATAAGCAGCCTGCTCCAGTTTCTTTCTCAAACACTTCCTAGCACGAGGGATGCTTCTGCTGAGGTCCAGCTGCAGGGAAAACCCTCCCCGTGTGTGTGGATGAGCAGAAAATACCTCTGATGCCAGGCATAACGGCAGCCTTTCAGATCCTATCAGGAATAGAAGAGGTCTTGCATGATATGTGAAAGCTAAAGGTGAAAAGCAATTGAAGAGGGGGCATGGAGAGCAGAGCTCTGCCAGGAATCACCTTGCAGTGGCATCCCATGGGGGATTTATTTCATGGAACAGGAGCACTAGCAGCCAGAGATGGAGGCCATCTAGTTAGAAGACTTGGCCAAAGGAGACGACCAACTAAATCCAATGTCCATTGACTGCAGGGATTGGCCATATTCAGAGCTCTCCTTTATGATTCAGCCTAGGACTCTGAATACTAAAGGGGATGTGGGAGATTTAAAATTAATTTTTTTTGAATGTGTAGGTAGAAAAGATCTGCCCCAGGAAGCACCGAGACAATACAGCATGCACCACTGACACAGCCCTGTGCAAAAAGGAATCTGAGAGGCTCGAGGTGCAAGGAAACACCTGGGAAAACTAGCCCAGAGGATTCAGGCAATCTTTATCACACCCAGTCATGGTCCAAACCTGAGAGCAATGGAGAAATTCATAAATCACTTTTCAGCCCTGCAGTCATGTGGAGTTCATGATATTATGCCGGAGCTGGGAGGAATATCTGAGATCAGGATTGTCTCCAGTCATCTGAGCGCAATGGAGATCATTGTCTTGGGTTTGCAGAAGGCCGGAAACGCAGCGGCTCGTGACATTGCGCCGTAGAAATGGACTCTTGTCTTCACTTTTGCTTCACCTGTTGAGGATCCTCCTATTCAGTAAACCCTGGTCTTCTCTGTGGGCACGCCTGCTTTTCTGGGTCTGGGGCTATCTCCTGAAACTGCTGCCCTCCAGCCCTCTCAGACTGGCCAACGTGATGGTCCCAGCTCCTGGTTCCCCTCTTCAGCAGTGATCTGGATTAGCCACTTCTGTATCCAGGGAGCAAGAGATCCCATCTGGGAAGCCGTGTGCTCCAGTCCCTGGCCATATTGGCATAGGAACGAATGTGGCATCGCTGCTGAACGGGGGGTTGGGACATCTCTGTGGTGGGTAACTTGTGCGTGATCCTGGATTTCTGTGGATATGACTCTTATAACAGGGACCCTTGAGAATAGATTTTGCATCTTTAAAAAACTGCTTAGCAATGGCTTAAATAATTTTGCATCTCAGTGTAATCCACTTTTCTTTTCTTTTAGTTTCCATTCAATTCTGCATTTACTAAGACCAAGGCTAAGAGGGCTTGATGCTGCCTAATGACACATTCTGATTCCAGCTCTGCTTAGTGAAGCTGTAAGCAAAAGCATGTAGAAAGGCAGTAATTTATGGTCGTCTTTGCACCTGGCTGCAGCCCTGCAGTCACAGTTGCTCTCATCTTGGGAGCCTTCCCACTTGTACCTCGTTCCTAAGCCAGAGCTGAGCCGGGAGGGACAATTGCATTGTGCCCCAACTTTCACGCTCTCAGAATTGAGGTGTGTTCTGCTCTGAGACAAAACACTTCCGCAAAATGGGATTGTGTTGCAATGCCTGTTTCTGTGTCGAAGGGGCCTTATCTCTCTGACCAGAGAGGCCACCCGCTGCACAATCTCACCAGTGAAATTTTCATCAAAATGAGTGCGTTTCCTGAAATGCTGCAGCTTCAGGTAAAACAGTGTTTTCTGCTCTAGGAAAAAAAAATGTTTTTTCAAAGCCATTCCAGCCAGCTCTCTTTGTTCAGAAAACAATCCGTGGGGTTTGTTGGACAGCCAGAAGAGGAGCATACCTGAGCAAACTTGCGCTTTAGAATATGTGCGACTCGAGCCGTCACTGTTTAAAAGCTGCATCTTAACGGGTATGGGTCTGACCTAGTGCCTGAACCAGGACTCCTTGCTCCAGTCAGCCCATCCGGAGTCAGCCCTAGCTAATGAAGGGAGAGCAGGCCGAGGGAAGAGCACGCAGCCAGAGCGAAGGGGGCTGCACGTTGCAACAGCAAAATGAGCGTCAGAGGGGTGCAGCTGGTTGCCTTTCAAAAGGACATCTTCGACTCAACCATGCTGCAAAAGTCACGTTTAAAAGAGCAAGCCTGAGCTGGCCCTTGGGACCCATGAGGCTACAAACAGATGTTGCCCTCGTGCCACCATAAAAATGTTTATGATAGCACAAAACCCGAGTGAGCGGACGTCCATTGTGCCCAAAACTGTGGCCGCGATAATTTGCAGTCATAGTTTGTGCCGCTTTCTCATAGCAGATGTCTGTTTGCATTGCCCTACAGGATCAGGCCCTGTAGCCCTGGGAGCAACGGGGGCCTGACCCTGCCGGACAGTCGCCCCAGGTGACGTCTCTAGACACCAGTGAAGTGGATCAGCTGTGCTGGGACACATCCTGGCACAGCCGATCCTGCTCCAAAGACACTGTCGCTTATACCCTGAGAGAAGAGATTTACAGAGGGATGCAGCCCAGGGCGTGCGGAGCCGGCGTCAAGCACGCTGCTTGTTGTCTTCCTTCGGTTTTGTTCGAGCATTGTGTTGGGAAAGGCCTGAACCACGAGAGATGCGAGAAGCAGGCAAGCCGCTTGTGACTGCGCCAGGGAGAAGCTCACACAGAAGCACGGTGCTGGACTGCAGAGGGGACGTTTGAATGTGAAAGTCCACCGTGTTTTGGGCGGCTGGCTCTGCGGTGGTTTCGGGGGGGGGGGTGCACACGCATGCTAAAGGATGATGGCAGGCCAGCGTGCAAATACAGTGAGCAAATCGATCCCCCTCCGCCCCCCAATGTGCTCAGGTGCTCGTATTTACTCAAGTGCTCCGACGCACGCAGGCTCTCCTTTCTGTTCGGAAGGAGAATCTATTACTGTCTTGTGAACTTGCATTTTCTAAACCGCAGCACGCAGCCCGGTCCCGGGACGCGCCTCCATCCTCGTCCCCAGCAGCCTCCTGCGCACGCTGTGAATTAGGACCAAGCGTCGGTTTTAACTTTGCATCTTCTGCATTTGTCAGGTTCTGTCACAACCTTAATGTTATTTAAATGTAACTTTGTGCCTGCGAGTGTTCGGCAGGATGCCATTCTCCATGGAAAGCTCTTTTTAGGCGAATTAAATCAGATAATTTGGATTTATTGTGTCTTCTTTTGCAATTTGTAACTGATCTCTTGTTTCTGGAAAACATGTCATGTTTGTCCTAGGTGCAGTTTGGAGGAATTAGGCTGAGCTCTAATTTACACTTGTTTAACTACAGATGCATCCCCACTGCTATTTGTTTATCTCACATTTATTACACTCTTCCAAATTCAAGTTAAGCACTCAGGGGCTTTTTCTAGTAGCACTAATGGAGGAGAATAGATGCATTATATGTGAATAATGTATTATGATGATACAATTTGGGTCTCTTAGCTCTAACCGAGACCAGTCCTGCCTTACATTATTTATAATTTACACACACCTTCCTGAACATTTTTATGTAAATATTTAATACCGAAAATGAGTTAACTCTTTCATTTGAGAGGTTTCCAGTCACAAAACAAAAACCAAAGAGCATGCAAGAGGGAGCATAAAGGTCCTTGCACTAACAAGGCAGATGACCAGTCTCAATTACTTAGAGAAAATAAAAGGAAATGTAACAAATGACGCAGAAAGCATTTACGTTAACACAGGACAAAACTGCTTATCTTTCTCGCTGCAAGTGGTCTCCATAACTCCAATGGCCACTTGCCTTCCTTGGGTCATTGTCATGTATATGGCAAGCAACTTTTGTCCATAGAGTTTTTATTCTTTGGCTTATGGTAGTGTAAGAGTGATGCTGTAGCTATGATGGTCGAGAAATTAGGCGAGGGGGTGAGCTCTTTTATTGGGAAAACTCTCATAGCATAGCTGGGATGAAGTCAGATGAGCTTCCCGATGCATTGGAAAGCTTGCCGAACTGTTCCCAGCTACACAGCTGGTCCAATAAAAGATCTCACCCTAAGAAAGTTTTGCCTCTCACGTGCTTTGGCTTAATAGTCAGATGTGTTTGAGCACGTGGTGGGCTGCTAATTTTGGAAGAAAATAACTAGCTGAGAAATACGGCATTAGGGTCGTGCACATGAAGCAGAAGACTCCCATTCTCCAGCATCATCTCAGTATTCCTCGAGTCCCCTTCTCCCCTTTGAGAGCTGCAACCCTTTTCCACATCTTGGCAATCGTTTTTCCTGACTTTCAACACCTTGGCCCTGGTGTCCTCACTTTCTTCCCCTCTCTTGCCTCTGGCACACGCAGTGGGAAACGTGCTCTTTCACCCCTCCCATGCAACGGTCGCAGGCAGACTTGGTAAGGTGAAGTCCCATGAACAAACGGGGAATTCTTCATCATCTCCTCTTTCCCATGTTCCTCAAGGAGGGTCCCTGACTTTCACCACAGCATAATCAACTATCGACACCAAGATGATCCCTTTTTCTCATGGTTTTGTTTGCTCGCTTGGCACAAAAGCAGTGGAGCATCATAGCTGCTCCATAGCTGGTGTTAGGCACTCATTGCTGGCGACCCACCTGGAAGTAAAGGCGGGTGAAATAATTTTACCTTTTCATACCTCTGGTGTGAAGAAATGAAGTCCAAAGTCTGGCCGTCCAGTTCAGACACATCTTAGATGAGAGCCAGTCACTACCTGTCTCTCTGTAGTCACTGACTCATAGAAAGTCAAGTTGGCAGGACCTTCAGGAGGTCGCATCTAGTCCACCCCTGTCTCCGAACCATCCCAGACAGGTGTTTGTCTAACCTGTTCTTAAAAACCCCAGGAACATACTCTCATGCGCAGGTACCTCTCAACATCCGAAACACCAAGAAGACCCTTTATCTTGCCCCAGGTAAAGGCAGGGATCAAGGGGCCTGCCAATGTCCTGCCATGGCAAGGACGGGAAGGAGTTTGCTAAAGGCGCTCGAGATCCAAGGAAGAGGACCGTGCCCCCTGCTACGGATGCAGGCGAAAACCCCACCGTCTGTACCAGTCTGTCTGTGGGATAAAATTCTCTCCTGATCCCAGGTGTGATGGTCAGTTTGGCCCTCCAGCCAGGAATCTCTGGGTTTTCAGCCATGCCCTTCAGTTGCCCCTCGTTCAGTGCCAGCTCACGCCCCGCTGCGGATCTAGATGTAGCCCCTCCGCACCGAGTACCACCGCTTCCTCCCCTCCCGTGAAATGCGCCGTGCCCTGCTTGCCGCGTAGCTCGGGAGGGCGATGAGGGTGGTGCACCCGTCACTGGACGGCTCCGCGGGATGGAGGAGAGCCGCCGGCCAACACTCACGGTCACTCGGGCACGCGGCCCCTGACTCAGCACATCAGGTGACCGGCGGTAAAACTCTCGAACTCATCAGCCTTGGGAGTTTGCTCACATGTGAGGTCGTGGTGGTAACGAGCTGCGTAACCTGAGGGACAGCCCGCTCCTCTCCCTACTCCCCCCCAGGCAGGGAGCGAAGTCTCAGCTTCTCTGAAACCAGCGGGAGCATAGCTGTTGACTTCAGCAGGGTCGGGGTCCAGTATCCCGCGCTCCTGCCACCTCCCCAGAACGTGGCGTCCGGAATCCAGCAAATGTCAAGCCTTTGGGTGCTGCCGCCTTGCTTTTATAAAATCTATCTATCTAGCTATAGCTGTGTGTGTGTATGCATGTGTGTGTGTGTGTGTATATGTGTAGGTATGTATGTATGTGTGTATATATGCATATGTGTGTGTGTGTATGTATATGTGTGCATATATGCGTGTGTGTGTATGTATATATATGCGTGTGTGTGTATATGTCAGACACCCTGCTATTTTCTGCAGAATAACCTGAAATCACTTCTCGCGTCAGAGCAGCATTGCTGGTGTCAGTAACACCCCTTCCGCTCCGTGGCATGTCCGCCAGCATTCCCTTATTTTTATCAAAGGACAATGCGCTCTTTAAAGATACAAATTATGTCAAGTGCAAGACTGTTTGGCTCTAGACAGCACTTCTCTGTTGACTGTCTGCCAGCTCTGTTATCTCTCTAACAACTGGGTATGCAAAGCTGCATTTATTAATTAGCGTTGATGCTGAAAGGAAGTATTTTTTGCATCAGTCTCAGGGTAAATCTCAGCTCACTTTTCAGATTTTGTTTAATAATTTATCATCTTGTAATCATAAAAAAAGATTAACATGAGTGAGATAATTTGTTCTTTGTAGATAAGAGGGTGTCAGCTGAGCTTTCAGTGAAATCACAATAATGCAAACATCACAAAAACAGAGCGTAATCAGGGATCGACTCCTCACTGGAGCGCGGAGGCAGCCGTGCTAAGTTACAGAGTCTGGGGAAGATGCTGGTTACGTATCTTCTGCTCTGCCACTCGTGAAGGATGCTGCCAACCCAACCTCCGGCTGATAAAGCCTCCCTATCTCACCGCACTATCAGGCCTGTCTCCGTGGATGACAGCCCGCGTTCGGCCCACTCCCCTTCTTGCCGGGGACCAGGGCTGCTATATTGAACCTCTGAGCAGCTCCTGCAGCTGCCATTTGAAACAAAAACCAGCCTCTTCTTCATCTTCTCATGAATAGCTCTAGTCTGAGGAGCAGGGATGGGCACTATTTAACCCGTGTGATGAGTTCAGGCCATGCCATTTGCAGCGCTTCCCTGCGGGGACAGAGCACGTGCCCCCAGCCTTGCACGGTCCTATGATATGAGACTCCACAGCAGTGGCTAGAAATGCCCTGATGGGGGCATGCAACAGGCTCAGTTCTGGCGGGGGCCTGGATGGTTGTACTTTCAGCATTTGCTGGAGGACTGCATTTTATGTGCGTGGGTGAGAGGATGTCTCGGACCCCTGTTTTGGGCTCCCTCCAGGCAGGGGGTCTGCTGTAGGGCGCAGGGAGAAGCCAGGAGGGAGTCAGCTCTTCTCCAAACCCAGCAAAAGGCTGACAAGTCATTCAGTGCCTCCCCCTCCCTCTGTCCTGGAGAACCTGGCAAGGGGCTGGTGGGCCGAGCTAGCCAAAAGGCAGGATTTCCAGTTTGTGGGGAAGTTTGACCGTATTTGGGTTTTGTCCCACGTCGGAACACAGATGTATTTTCATAAATTTCTAAAATTGGAAAGTCTGAAAAATGCTGATGTAAGAGATGGGTTTTGCTTAGGGTTAGGGTTCGGAGATGCTGTTCCCTGTCACTGGGAGAAGCAGAGGATCCCTAGTAGATGGGAGGCACCCGGCCGCGCTGGCGATTGAGACCAAATGGAGCCCTACACACACGCTGAGAGCTGCCTCGGCTATTCCTCGAACTGGGTTACGTGCTTGATACCAGCATGCTGGGCAGATACGCCTGACTGCCCGCTCTGTGCGTCTGAATGCAGGCCGGCATTGGGCTTTCGGCCGGCATCCCTAGCCTGCTGCCAGTAAGACCGCTGGCGCGCTATGTGCACGAATGCAGGCAGCCAAACCGCTGCAGATTAAAACCTCTACAATTCGCACTCACCCTCACGCAGTCCTTCCGTAACTGCCCATCTGCAAGTGACTGCAGCTAAAATGTCTGTGCAAAGAGCCCTTCACCTTGCATGCCATCTCAGCCAGCTATACAGTTTGTCCAAAAAAAGACCCCAGAAAACCCTTGCTTCTTGTATACGGCCTGGACCATCACTGCTACAACAACCCTCCGGCTTTGGACTACAGCTCACTATTGTCCGAAGACCTGTCGAGTTACAGATACCAATCCAAAGACTGGAAACCTTCAGCTTGGGTTGGTAGCAAAGCCGGGGCGCCGGCTGAGCGGTGCGTGTGCAGTGACCAAGCCGAGGTTGGAGCAGCTCTCTCACCATTAACCATTAATGTCGTCACACCATTAACTCCAGGTAACTTCGTGGTCATTTCATAAATTGTGCTGGGAATAATAGTTTGGGAAGATAAAGCACTGCGACTCAGTAGCCACTTGCACTTCAGACTCCTTCTCTCCCTGTGAAGTGAAAGCGTCGTTATCAACTGCAAGCTGGTAAGCACTGTAAATCATTATTAAACTATTTTCTCGCCATCACGGTAGCCTGTCGACTCTGCACAGATAATCCTGTCTGCTCTTTGATGCTGCGTATATCTTCTCAACCTGTAGCACTCGAAGGCTGGCACGGCGCTTGAAAGCTCTGTGGACTTCGTACTTTCGGGGCTGGTCTGCTTCTGTTCTTTTAGCGTGTGTCACGGTTCATGAATTACTTAGGGTCTGTCCCTAACATGATGAGGGTGAAATACTTTATTTATTGTGACACTCTCCTCACAAATGCTGGCAGTGAGAAGCAGTCTGAAAAAGGGACGAGAGCATCTTTTTTCCATATTATAAATGTCTGAGGGGTACAAAAGGAGGACTGAAAAGCCATGACTCCATTTAGGGTACAGCTCACTTTTCCCATGGTATTGTGTCCCTCGCTGCCAGGCAGGAGCTGCACATTAACCCTGGAAACAAGGTGGTGTTTTTTTTCTGATAGTGTCTTTCACTGGGGCAACTGCATTGTTGGGAAGTATTAGACACGTTTTTGGGCACAAAGTGCCTTTCTTCAGGTTTTCAGAGAGAGGCTTTTGGGCACAGAGACCAGGAAAAGGGCACTTTGGGTCTGAAAGCTTGTCCCTCCCAACTAGACCCAGTAAAAGATGTCACCAAATACCTTTGCTTCTTGCACCATCTCAGCTACAAGAGCACCCTACGCCTGTTGCATCCTCACTTGGGGTTATCTGTTATCCCTGGATGGTTGGAGTAGCACAAAGCAATCCCATGTAGCTGAATGCACAGGGTCCCTTTGGACCAGCTTGTCACCCATTTGTGGGCTCTAAGGGCAGTACATTTAGATCAGCATTACCAGACACCTCGAAGCTGAAGTGAAGTTTCTCCTTCCTTTCTCTGCTTCCTTTTCTCGCCTCTGTTCTGTGATTTGCACTGGGTCTGAGGCCCGTCTCCTATTTGTAAAGTGTTGCTACTTAGATTTTGCCTTCAGACTTAGGTGCTGGAGGAGAGAAGCAGAAATCTGGAGCCTTTTGAGAGCATCATTTTAACTAGGGTTGACATTTCCTTGGGGGAGAAGTTCAGGTCGGGGCTGGCAGAGCCGCCGAGGCGTAGCTTTGTGACAGTCCTGAACCATGGGCCTGGGTGCAGGAGATGGTTTTCACTTCTCCACCTGTTTAGTACTAATCAAACCTGTTTGGAGCCCAGTGACGTGGACCCGAGGCAGGAGAGGTGGTCGAGGGCCATTTGTGGCAGGAGGGATGGGCGACTGAAGGTAGCAGCCCCACATGCAAGGCGGCTGAGGGATGCTTGAGGATGTGTGGCTAATTGAAAGCTCGATGTCTTAGCCTAACAAGGCTGGCCTGGCTCTCCAGGGTCGGACACATGTGACCCCCAGCGGGGAACGGGAGATTTAAGGAGCGTCCTGCGAACAGGCAGAGTCTGCAGCTCTCGCACGCCACTGACCTGAGCATACCCCCTTCGGAGACGCCGAGGCAGAGGCTCCCCCAGCCGTCTGGCTGGGCTCTTTCCAGGGCGATTACACTGTACGACTTGCATTTTGGCAGCACAGGGCTGGAAGTGGCACTGTCCTCCGAGCGGAGAATTGCTGCAGAGCCAGCCATCTGTTTTCAAGACGGATGACAACTGCTCAGCTCCTCTGTGCCCTGCTGGCACTAAGGAAAACCCCATCCCTGGCCAGGAAAACGTCTGCTTTCCCTGCCGCTGCTTGTTTTGGGAGGGGGTGCGTTGTGCATTGCATCTTCTTGCTGGCGTGCAGCAGTGCTGCATCCTCCAGATCGGCCCGTCTGTCAGCGAGGAGGACGGGGAGCTCAGGGGCCGTGCTAGGTCGGGCCGTAGAAACGCCTGTGTCCCACCGGCCCACCCTGGAGCACTGGCAGAGCACAGCCGAGGGACGCGCTTCTTGCAGTTGAGAAGCATCTGGTCCGTGCATCGCTGGCTGCTTGGTCGCTGCCACGTAGCACGTTGTCAGAACAATGTCCCACCAGCCAGATGGTGGAGAGCGCGGAGGCGAAGTCCCCGGAGCCAGGGTGCGGGGGGATGAAAGCGAAGGCAGGCCTGGCAGGAAATCTCCCTTGAGACCAAAGAGCAGGGCCTCCGGTGCAGCTCCCAGCCTCGCGGCCTGGTACCGGCAGAGATCTGAACTCTCCTCGTAGCTTCCGGGCACCACAGAGCGGCTCTTAGACCCCGGCAAAGACGTGCTCGCGTCCAGAAAGACGAGGCTGTAACCTCAGGTTGGAGAACTGCAGGTCTGCAATGCACCGATGGCAGACACTAGACAAGACCTCGAGCAGCTGCAGCATTTCCCCTTCCCCTTGGGGGGCAAGAGGGCTTGCACCTTGTGCTTCCATGGGGGAATTGTGCTCCCGCCGCGGGGTGTCCCGTCCCCACCACCCCGGGGCTGCACCTGCGATGGACAGGCTATCCCAGGAGATATAAGGCAAATAACCCACTTATTTATGTGACTGGAGACGAATCTGATTGCCTTTGATCGAAGCTGACAAGCCCGGTGTTCGGGTGGCAGGAGGGGTTTCAGGCGCTGGAATCCTGCATCGTCTCTTTTCTCCTCCGTCCGCCTGCCTTTTAGCGAGAGAAGTTGGCTCTCTCGTCTGAGTTATTGCTTTTATTATATAAAAAATAGGAACATTAGCTTCAGGTCTTTTGAAAAATATGATCCTGTAATTTGAGTTCATGTACCTACAGATGCACAGCGGGCTCGGAGCCAAAGGAACACATAGATGAAATAAACATTTAAAAAGACAACTGCATTTTGAAATCTAGGAATTGAGTTATATACATTTTTGACAGCTTCCTGAATCACAGCCCACATCTGAGATGAGCGAAATAGGTATCTGTCCCTTTAACTGGGTTCCATTTCATATAATTAAAGACTCCCAGAATTAAATGGCCTATATGGAAAGTGGCTTTCAGTGGACTAAATGCCTGAAGCAATCTCCTTGCCTGAGTGTAGAAGTGACACTGGCTTGCAGATCAATATCATCTCTGTTATTAATATCAAAAGCGCATTACTTTGTTTTTGCCTGGCTGCTCTCCAAGCCCTGGGCCCCGCTCGCGCTCAGCCATTTGCCTGGACCATAATTTACTTTCGTGAGTTTTTAAGGTATTGTTTTGTCAGGGCCAATCACCGTGAAATTATAAATGATTCTGAGGACTTGCACTCTCCCTTAGTGGCATATGCGGTGAAATTAATTTTTAAAAGTTTCACGTCAATTATTCCTGTCCTTGAGTTATGCAAGGGGACAAAAGAGCAGAGACTTAAAGACATGAGTGATATCAAACAGATGAGGTAACGACAAATAGAAACAGCGGCTTGGGACCAAATCAGACATTACACTATCTTTAATTGATGCATTGAATTAAACAATGCTAAAGCCAAATAAATATTGACCACTTAGCAAAGGAACCATTGATTTTTATGATGGACAACATTTACATCATATACCTCTCTGGTCTGGGGATTTTAGGCTGTTAGCCTGTCAGCTCTAGCACAGATACTTTGCAGGGTTGCTGATGCTGGATTTACTGGAAGAAACGTTTATAAATAATGGGGTTTTTTTCTTTCTTTCTGCCCCTGGAGGTTATTCTTGAACAGGTGGGTTCTCTCGCCCTGCACTCACGTGCCACGGCTCTCCCGTGGCCGCAGTGCCCAGGGCTTTACACAAGTAATATTGATAGCATCAACTCCTTGAGCGGGGCAGTGGTGCCTTTGCAAGCATGGGTATGGCGCCTTATGCCAGGCAAGTCTTTTGGGCACAAGGGCTACTGGTTTCTGCCACGGTTCACAGGACATAGAAGAAGGCGGGACAAACTTTGGGTGACCGACTCTGTGGTGTGCAGGCGTGGGTAGTGGCCTCGTGTCCTCTCTCGTGGTAAGTGCTGCCCAGTTTAACGGAGTCGACTTGGCTGGTACTGGGAGGCGGTGTGGTGAAGGGGTCACCTTTCCACAGGCTCCTTGTGCCTCGATCCTGATGCTGACATGGAACTTCATTACATTAATATTGATTTAGGTCCCTAAACCATTCCCTGCGTTCATTCTTGCTATGTACATGAGCCAGGAACCTTTCCCAAAGGTTGACGTAAGTTGTTGGAAGAGCCAGAGCTTGCCCCTTGATTACCAGCCGGGCTTGCGGAGCGAAATGGCTTTAAACTGTAGAATTTCCTGAGCTGACTCAGGTACACGAGGGCAAGGACACTTGGATGAGATCGTGATGGTCTCACGTAACACGGGCTGTTTGCGATGCTGGTCCAAACATGAGTCATTAGCTCGGGATGCCATCACACCTGCTCTTTGCCAGCCCATCCCTGGACAAAAGAAATGCATGGTGTCTCCTCCTGGCAAGGCCTTTATGCTTAGCAATGCCGACTGGAGTTACAGATAGCTTCCTGTTTCTGTGAGAATCGCCACGACACCAGTTAATAGCTTATTGTTTCAATTAGCCCGTGATTACTGCAGCTAATCTCTAATTCCTCATTGTTGTGGCTCCTTTTGACTTCACTCCAGTTATTAAGAAGCAATTGGATTTTATTACAATTGACAGAAACTCCAGCCTTCTCCATAGATAAAATGCTGCCTGTTGCAGGAGAAACTCAGAATTAATGAAAAGAACCAGTTGAATTTGTTTTTAAGGGATTCTTAAAATTGCATCATAAACACAATGTACAATTCAATTAAGCCAGAAAAATACAATGCTCAAGGGGGGGAGGGAGACCGGGCTTCCTACAAAGATAAATCGGAGAGTCTTTAATTAGTTTTCTAATAGACACAGAGCGAACTTGGTAAAAGTAAACTAAAACACAAAATAGCATGAGCGTCGAGTGAATGTTGATAGCAGCGGGGTGAGCCAGACGGCCGAGACAGCCTCACGTTCCCGCACCTCTCTGGCGCCTGAGGTTTGTACGGTGCGGCCTGGGGGGACTCGGTGGTTTGGTTTGGATCGGCGAGCGGCAGTTCGGACACCGCTGAATGGCTGGTCTGGCAAGCAGGCTGCCGGCTACAGGAGAGCAGAGACCTGCTTCCAGCTCCGTCTCTGCCACGGGGACTTGCTCACTTAGGGCCCAAAGGGTCCGACCGACCCTTCCCCACGATGGGGCTGCCATGCCGGCTGTTGAGGTCTGGGCTTGCTGAAAAGGCAGGAGGAGAAGGGTGGTCCAGGGACTTGGGAGAGCAAAGCTGAGTTCCTTGCTTTGCTGTGGGCATCTTTGAGTCACGCCAGGCAAGTCTCTTGGGGCCTGACCCAGGGAGGTCCATGGGCACCCAGCTTAAATAGGACTCGGGTCTATCTAAACGCCGTTGAGGATCCTGGTCCTGCCCACGACCCGTCTCCAGGACAGGGATAGCCGTGTTCCTAGTGGAGCCCTCCTGTCCCCTGTGTGGCTCAAGGGCTCTGGGCAGGACGCAGGCTCGGATGCATTGAGCTGTAAAAGGTATCGGCAGTTTGTTATACACAACGCTTACGCTTAACTGTGCCAAGCTGGCACCCCAGGGCCTGAGTTTGCCCTGTGCTGAGGGACTTGCTTTTCACCAAGTGATGCTGCAGCGGCAGCACACACCTTCGAGCCTGCCTCCCTCCAACTGGGTTTGTGCAGACTCCCTCGTTTGGCATCGCAACCCATCCGCCCTGGGCCGTGCAAGCGCGTGCACGCAGCCACGGACCATGCAAGCACGTGCAGACCTCACCTTGCCGTGCCAGCTACCTCTGGTCTCCCTGAGGGTGCGGGGCCCAGGCAGTGTCCCCAGGCTGAATCCCCTGCTGAAGGAACCCGCTGTATTGGTGCAGCCTGAAGCAACCCACTTGTACCCCCTTCTCGGAGAGCCGTGTCCCCGCTGGGGCTGCACGGGCTCCCCGTGCATGAAGGTGTGGACGCTGGCTGTCCTCTTGTCACCTGCAGATCCCCAGCACCAGCCGGCTGCAGCAGTCGACGCTGGTTAAACGGAGACGGATTTATCCCGCGGCGCCTACGTGTGTGTGACAGCATCTGTAACCTGAGTGCTGCTTACCGTATATCTCACATTGCTGTTAGGAGAGAGATGAGCTGCTTCATATTTTAACAGCAGGGCAGGGAGCAAAATGCTATGCAAAGAGAGTCTCTCATTTTTTTCACGAGGCAGAAGGCCCCAGATACAAACATAGCAATTTAAAAACATGTAAAAATCATAAATGAGACAGCAGCTGTGTACAACTCCAGCAAAATGCTAAATTGCTGCATCACTGTGGACTCTAAATGACAATAAACCTTCCACCTCTTATAAATTAAGCAGACTTTCAAAAAAATGATATCTACTACTGCAACTTTTTATGGATGTTTGGTAACTTTAATCATTTTGCAAAATGCAATTCCTGGCCATAAATTCTCTCCCAAGTACAGATTTAGGGAGATCTAGAGGACTGCAGCGAGTTGATAGGTAAGTTTTAATCTGACAAGGCCAAAAAGTCTATTAGATTTATACCGAGGCAGTAGCTATCCTGTAATTACAATAGGGCAGACTTAACAGAAATTTGGAGCCCCAGGAAGGCAACTTAAAGGGACACATTACGGGTTCAGGAGATGAACTTGGAAATATTACTTCCCTGATTTTAAAAATTTATGTTGGAACCAACCTACCTCTTGAGGTCGAGGACTCCACCGAAGGACAAAGCTGTGTCAGAGACTGGCTAGGGTGGAGGCAGCGGTTCACAGCCCTGATTAACAAGCCTCTCATTACTTGCATGGTTTGGGCCCCACTGCTCATCTCCATGTCAAAGACAAAGCTTTTTATATTAAAATTAAATCCTATACCTGAAGCATAGCAACAATCCCCTGCCTTTCACCCCAGGAAGCTCCTGGGCTGCAGTCGAGTTCCCTTTGGGTTGCGCTGTTGCACTTCCTCCATTTTCGGTGTAATACCAGCTTTTTTAACCAAAGTGGAGAGAGCCAACAGTCCTCCTCACCTGGTGAGGTGATGACCTATTTATATGCCTCGAGGGCTGTGGTATTTCACCCCGCAATCATGATATTTTACCCTTCTTTTACCTGTCTTCCATCCTAGGATCTCAAAGTGCTTTGTGGACATTTGTGCCTGCAAGCTTGCAATTAAAGATATTTATATATATATATATTTTTTTTTTTCCAAAAATCTTGTTGGCCTGATAAAAGATATCATTCCTTCTATGAGTCCTGATTGCCTTATGGACATTAAAGATTTTTTTTTTGGTGCAAAAATCTAGTTGGTCTAATAAAAGATATCACCTCTGTCACGAGTTCTGATTCCTTATGGACATTAATAAATTCAGCCTCACAACCTCCTGCAAGGTATGTCCACGTCCTGATCTCCCTGGCACAGAGTGGGTAGCCCTGACCAGTTTTGGCAGTGGAGCCAATTGTGGCCAGGCCTGCTGGGGCAGCAGTGGGGAAGGCTCCTGTATGGCATTCACTTTCTTCTGCTCATCTGGTGGGCACCCCGCTAGCTTCTGGGAGGGATGGGCTTGCGAGCCAAGTTCAGATCATGTGTTTTGGTTGATGCACTATCATGCAAACCAAAGTGGGAACATTGCAGAGCCAGGGAGGGTAGGTTCCCTGCAGGGCAGTCTTTTTGTGCTGGAGAGAGTGGAAATGGAGCCTGTGTTGTGTGTCTTGTGGGTTCAGGTGGCCTTAGGGCTGTTGGCCACCTGAATATAAACAGGTAAATGAAGAAGACAGGGAATCCCTTTAGCACTTCCTGGATGAGAGGAAGGTAAATATCCCCCAGTCCCTGTTTCAATGGCAGCCGTTTAGTCCCTTATTAAAGCAAGCAGGATATCCTTTCAGGAGATGACTCAAGGCCCTCCTGAGCTGAAATGAGATCCACAAACTCATCCATTTGACTGCAAGCCCTGGTTTGTGGGACTGGGACAAGAATTCATGGCCATCTGATGTCGGGGGTCAGTGCAGTGCTGCAGAATTGCACCGAGCCAACAGGCCAGATCAATTAGAGATGGCATTTGTGATTAATTAGGAGGCTCGCTAGAAACCTTATTGCATTTATTACCATTTACTCTGTCTAGAACTTTATTATAAAGAAATAATTTTTTCAGTCTGTGAAATGACTCTTTCAGGAGCGGGAAGCTTGTCTTTACTAAAAGCCACATGGAGGCAGTCCATACTAACCCGCATCAACCACAGCCACGTTCCCTTGACCCCATAGTACGTCCAGGATGTTTTGTTGAGCAGATTTAGTATGCACTGAAACGTGTTAGACCGCTCATTAAACAAGGAAAGCAGCAGTAGAGCAGGCTGCGTGCGTGCGATTCATCTGCACTGGCCAGGCTATAGGAATTCCACTTCTTCAGACTTGTAAAACTTGTAATTTCTGCATTTTCAAGTGTTTAAATATTGCAAGTGTAGCTGTTGCCTTAATGTGGTTTTTGGCAAGTGCTTAAGTGCTTGTTTAAATTCCACTGATGTTAGTGGGATTTGAGCAGGGGGTTAACTGCCTGGCTGAACGCAGTAGTCGGTGTTGTCTACCTAGCCAGGGAGGGGGGTTTCTTAACACAGTCCACACACAAAAGAAGCTTGGAACCATTTCTCCTGCCTTTCTTTGAAGACTCTTCTTCTAAATATAGCCATTTTTCTTCTGCTGTGTGGATGCAGATCACATTAATATCAAGTTACATGTGCATATGGACAGGAGAACATACCCTCAGCACTGGTTTTCTGTCTGGGTCCAGAGGCAAAGCTCTACATGTGAATGCTTACAAGAACAGAAATGCTCGCTCTCAAGCTTACCTGGGGGAGACGACAGCCGCAGCCCCGGATAGCACCGTTTGGCTCAAGAACAGCTCTGCTTCCAGGTGACAATTGGAGGCGCCGTTTCTGATGCTGCGGGAAAAAAAATCCCGTTTGGAATTAAAAAAAAAAAAAAGTTTAAAAAAAAAAGATATAAATGTATAAAATATATATAAGCATTAGTCAAATGAAATTAATGCTTCCAATATTGTTTTAAGCTTGCTCATATGCATCAGCCGTTTATGAAATTGTAGTTTATCAAGTAAGAATATTGCAGTTATATATTAGCAAACTGTCTGCTGGCCATTCCAATATCTTATTACTCTATGCACTAGGGTAGCATTTTTAGGATAAAGTCAACCTTGGTGAAATACATCATGTTTCACTAATGTATCCTCACATGCCTGATAAAAGGCCTTGCCCCCAACAACATATGAATATTTAAATTATTGTTAATTATTTATAGTATATTTTTATTAACATTGACTGTGGTGTGGCCAAGTAGCAAATAAAGCTCATTATGCATCAAGGTTGAATGTGCATCTCACACACCATTAATGCTCTTGAACAGAAGGTAATGCTGGAATTTCAGCGTTTGCAGCCGTTACGGCTTTCGGCCGGAGCAAGGCTGGAGGAAATGCATTGCAATGAGGCACATGTTGATTTGATCTGATTATTTTGGAGATGGGATTTTCTAGACTCGCGTGCACCCAGGTCTTCAAATCTATTTCTAATAGGGAAATGCAGGAAACAAGCTCGGCCCGTTTCGTTGCCTCCGCGAGGTTCAGCGGCTTTCTTGGCAGTTCGTGCGTGGGGAGGTGTTGTGACGCTGCTCATCCCCCTGACCCATGAGAGGCCCTTGTTTGACGTTTTCACCCTTGAAATCTTGGGTGACGAAGCTTCCAGCCCTTTTCCCTCTTCTCCAGCCTGATGCTTCGTGTGAAATTTAGCCTGACTTCTCCCCGCGTTAATTTTTTTCCAGTTAAAGCCTAATTATATCCCCCTGTGCATGACACTGAATAGCTCCTCTCCCTCCTGGATGTTGGAGCGCTTCGTCCGTTTGCACCGTCAGCACGTAGTCCTCTCCTGGCCAAGCTGAACGTGTCCTGCCCTTCTAATCTCTCTTTAGAGCTGTCCCTCCGGCTACCGATCTTCCCTGTTGCTCTTCTTTGAACTCGGTCCAGCTGGTGGCTGTTTTTGTCCTGGAGGCTACGGCGAGGAGAGTTATTTCAGTGCCTGGATCAGCAGTCAGGTCTTCCTGCCGGACTAAACGCAGCACTCCCTTGGAGGAGACGCTGGAGCTGTGGAAAGGGGGCCTGAAATCTCCCTGTTCTGTAATGCAAGGTGATGCCTTTGCATCTGTAGCTGAAGATTACATTAGCCTTCTCTCCAGCCATATCTCATTGCAAAGCCCATATCTAATCTGCTGCCTGCTGTCTCTGCTAGATCTCTGTCAGCATCCCACGATCCTCTCCCTCTCTCTCTCTCATTGAGCGTCTCTGTTTTGGATTATTTTTCCCCAGAGGTATTAGTGTATATTTTTCCATGTATGAAGATAATAAATGGGAGAAGCAGAGAGGGGGAAAGAAAGAGCGGAGACATGAGGGCAAAATGAGTCAGAAGCAGAAAGGGACACAAAGAACAGACTGACGGGGAGACAAAAGCAGAGGGGAAAAAATCAAGGAAAGTGAATAAGGAAAACTGAAAAAAGGAGTTAAATAATCAGAATAAATTAATTAATCAGAGCGCAAATGAGACAGCCTGGAATAGCAAAGCAGCATCACAGAGAGCTAAAAGGAGCCAAGGATAAGTTAAAAATGCAGTATATGTTTTCTAAATAAGATATTTCATAATTCAGCTGGGAACGTTAATTTTATTTGACTAGTCAGACATGGCCTTTGCCATTTCTTTCAAACCATGGGGCCATAAGGGCTGTGGCAAATGATTGTACAGAGCACCAGCTATTTTCTTCTCAGCAGTGTCATTTGCCATTATTATTACTATTATTAATAATCATACTGTAATTCTCAACTTCTGACCCCCCAGCCCTTGTGCCAGGTGGCTCTGGGTTGTCCTCCCAAGGTCACCGAGGTAGGAATCGAGGCACGCAGAGGTTAAGGGACTTGCTAAAGGCTCTCAAGAGAGCGACGGGCAGGATCAGGACGGGAGCCCTGGGCACCTCATTTCCAGGCCTCCGACCTGCGTCTGCCTTCTTGCTCCAAGTCTCCGCGCCAGGGTGTAGTGGATGGTGGGTCCCCGTATTGGCTTCTCAACCTGGTTCACAGGAGGGACGATATCTCCTGCTCCCCCCCGGAAGCCTCCTTCCCACTCCCGTTGTCTACGAAACACGCTTCTTCCCTGTGGTATAAATCCCGGTGGCAATCGTGGCAATTGCTTACGAGGAAAATGAATGTTAGGGAAAGCGTGCCTCGCTGCTTTCTCATGGGATTTTGCATCAACGGAGCCACGGCCAAGTGGCCAGCCTGCTGCCTGCAAATGCAAGGGGGCCACAGGCCATGGGCCGGAGGACCACCGGTGTAGCGGCGGGGGGGGGGGACCTGATCCAAGTGTGCGAGGCACTCCTAGACGAGCATGATAAATCACAGCGGGGAGAACGACTGTGTCAGCAGATGACAGGACAAGGAGCAGGGGCGACTCAGTGCCGAAATGGAGCCGGCCACATTCAAAGAGCTGGTGCACAATGTATTACTGCTCAAGGCGCTCTCAGTAGTGCCAAGGGCTTCATGCGATTTGCATAGAGTATGTGGCGATTCCTGGGGGACGGTGACAGAGAGATCATTAAATGGAAACAAAAAATAAACAAGCTCCTTACGGCCCCCAGGATACGCAAACACGACCGTACATGGGGCACACGGGGGATGATGAATGGCTCAGCGTGCGCAAGGTGAGGAATCTATAAAGCAGAGATACTTCATTTCCCCCCTTTTGTCTGTGGACGTCTGCTCACTTGCTGCTAAGGAGGGTCAAGTGACTGTCACGGACTCGGCGCTGAAGGGATGTAACCTGTGTCACAGCTGCCAGCCACTCTGTCTTGAAAAGGTCAGCTCCCCAGACACAGGTGGCGATGGCACGAGTTAAGTGCATGTTGGCCTCTAAAGTGCATTAGAAATAACCAAATGAGATGCAGAGCCAGTGCGCAGCACCACTGCACGGGCGGGTTGTCGTCACAAGGCTGGCAGGGGAGGCATCTTGGAGCGCATGGGTTCGGGCCTGCAACGCAGAACTGCTCACTCCTTCCTCCCTCGGGAATCTCCGGGGTCCTGCTGCACAGGGCGCCGAGGCATTTCGCGCACCTCCACGTAGTGGCACGGCTGCCTCGTTTCCATTCTCACGCTGCGGATGGTTAGAAACTTATTGCAACCGTGACCTTTCCAGTATTTTGGGTCACTAAGATTTCCTGTTGCTTTGGCCTGGGCTAGAGTTGAACTGATGTCTTGGAAGGGAAAGACCAGAGCACGGATGAAGCAGGCTAAGCTCTTGGCTCCTGACCTGGAGAGCTGCAAGTGGTCCACAGACCACCAAGGCCCCTCCATCCTGTCTCATGAAATGGCTTGTTGAGATGATTTTTGGCCCTGAGCATTAAAGAAAGGCACCACCTGCTATTCAGAGTGGTTTATTAGACATCAGTTGAGCACTGATTCTGCAGAACTGGTAAGCACGCGATCCACGAGACTTAGCAACAAGATCTCAGGTGGGGATTTTCCCCTCGGTAGGTAAAGGCTGAAACGCAGCAGCCTTTTTTTGGTCCCAGCGTCTATATGCAGCAGGGTGACACAGCGGCGGTTGGAAATATATTTTCCTTATTATGCAGGCTGTCAGGCTGCCCGTTCCAACTGCACGCGAATGAGTCATTCTCACAATACATCTAAATGTAGCTTGATACTGTCTCCCACAGACTGTAATAGGTATTAATTTCTCCGGTGTCCTCTACCTGCAGCAGTGAGTGCAAGGAGGGGCAAGAGTGACCTAGCGTGCAGCTGGACGTGGCACGGCGAGCGTGCAGCAGTGCTGAGCGCCTGCCACCTCGCACTCGCGGGTCCTCATTGCTTCTGACGCTCAGTCAGATCTGGAGCCTCTCGGGTGCCCTCAGATTTCCTGGCAGGATCAGTCTCGATAGTCATTCGGAAGGTGTTCAAACAATAAAAGCGAAAGCTGTCACAAACTTCACTTGCTGTGGGCGTGAATTCTTCCCTTGCCACGTTCAGCCCGGGAAGCGGGTTTCTTCGGGTTACAAGCGGTGTTATAACTCCAGCTGTGGCAGCTCAGCAAATCAGACTTGTGGAGGTGCCTGAGAAAAATTTGGCATTTGAAAATTCAGACTCACTTAGTACCCAGCATGTTTGGGTTAACGGACTGGATTTTTTCTCTCTCGCCGGCTGCGTGGCGGGCCCCAACCAAAGGTGTCTACACAGAAGCATCAGGAGACCCTGAAAATACCACCCAAAACTGAGCCCCGAATCTGGGACCGTCCTCTGATGTCACTGCCGATGCCCCGGCAAGGTTCGAATTCTGCTGAACTATCCCACTTAAAAAGCACAGACTTTTTAAAGACGCCTTCCCGCGGAGAGCTGGTACCCGCTGGGCTGTCTCTGGCGTGCATGACGCAGTCTTGCCCATTCACAGGCGCGACATGCGGGAGGCACGGTATTGACCTGGCTGGAGCTAATCCATCCGTGATGACATTTAAGAACTTTCCCTTTTCAATTCCTTGCTCATTTCTGATTCTTTCTGAATGCCAGAAGAGCCTGAGACCTACGGAGAGAGGTTTATTGGAGCAGGTGATGCCCTGCATATTTGAGCCAAGTATTAGGAAGAGTTTTGTCTGCTATATCTAATTGCCCCAGCAACTTTTTTTGTGTGTTTTTTGTCAGTCTTCTCATTTTTCCTGGGTTGGCATTTTTGTGGCTGAATACCACTGGGAGTTGGGACTTGCTGTGACTCTCACTGTTACTTATAGGAGTTTTGCCTGCAGCAGTCACACAGTTGAAAAATAGAGATCCATGTGACTGCTAAGAGACCACTGAGAAGCCAAGCAAGTAGGACTCACGGCCATTTTGCAATTCCACCTCATTAGACATGTTTTGGGGCTTATGAGTGTGCTGTGAGGATAAATAAGTATAAATATTATATTTGCCTCCAGGTTATCTTTAAAAATGTATTCCTTTCTCTTTTTTTCCCCCCCAGCTTTCGATGTAGTCTGTCAGCTCCTGGTTAGGTGAGTTGCCAGCGGAGTGGTCTCGCGCGACAGTGGACCGACACAAGGTGCTGCCTCATAAAGGGCTGCCGAGCGCTGCCAATTACTCGAGCTCCCCGCACGGCAAACCCACCGCAGCATGATTAAGGCAGGGCGTGAGGGCAGAGTCACATTTCCCCCTGCAACTAGTTTTGGGGAAAGGAAACTCTCTCGCAACGAATTTTCAACTTGTCCTCGCGCGGCAGCTTCCAAACCGGGAACAAATTGGGCAGCGGCGCCGGCGTCCTTCTCATCTTCCCAGGGACGCAGGTAGGGAGTTCGCAGCGAGAAGGAGCAGGAGCGGCGGAGGGGACTCGGTGAAGTAGTTATCACAAGCCAAGCGGCTGCACAGAAGTTGTTCTGTCTCCCGCAAAGAGGGACGGATCCTTCTCTGCATCTGAAACTGGAGGAAGGAGCGGGATGAGGCTTTGCTCCCAGGTCCGTCTCTGTTGTCGGCGGTCTGCTCTGGACCAGATCGGATCCAGGTCTCACGCCCGTTCTGCGCCAGTGCCAGCCCACTGATTTCATTGGGCTTCTTCCTTGCTGGTGCTGCTTTAGCTGAGAGCAGAAACCGGAGTCACACTTCCCTCTGAAAGCAGAGGGCCAGTTAGCTTCATTAGCCAGAAGTACCTTCCTTGCCTTTCATATCCTTCATCTTCCTTTCTCCTTGAGGGTTTTGAAGTAAGTCTGCCCGGACGCAACTGTCCCAAGCAGCTCAAATCCATCTCTAGTCCAAGGCTCCCATAAAATGCACAGAGGAGCAAATAGATTTCATGTCTGACAGCGTTCTTGTTTTATGCTTTCAAAAAATTGCTTGTAAAAATCAAGATTTACACCAGCCTTTCTGCTCCAGGTAATGGCCTGTCCTTATGCCGCACTCAGCCTGGAGACTGAGAAGCAGAGCCGGCCTTAGGAGCTGGAGAAAGATCATGAGAAAACACGTGCTCCGCAGGAGGTCTCTCGACCGCAGCAAGCAGATGTCACTGCAGTTCCTGGTGCTTCATTGATATAAAAAGGCCGCTCCGGCCTAGGCAGACCCATGCACTCCTGCTGCGCGCGTGCTTTCAACCCCAGCAATATTGATCCAGTCCCACTGCCTGCCTCCTATTGCTCCAGCTTCCCAACTCAGGCCAGTTTTGGAGGCACAGTGCAGCCAAGGTTTTGCTCCCGGGGTACTTGGGGGAGGCCGTCTTCAGACAGGGCTTGCAATGATCCACTTATATTTAAGTGACTTTTCTCATCTCTAGTCATCAAAGCGTCCACTTGTGCTCCCTTTGGTACTGAGAACGATGCGCTGCTGAGGCTGAATTCCTCCTCTGCCTAACAAAGGGTGTTTGTACCCCAAAGCTTGCAAAAGAAGAGTTTTCCCAACTATTTGAGTTGGTCTAATAAAAGATATCACATTTACCCGAAGAGCCTTGTCTGCCTCCATCCTAAGAGGGAGTCCTACCTAGGACCAGTCACAGCAGGAAAACATGGCTCTGTGCCGTGCAATGAACTTCTCGTTCCCAAACTTCAGCATTACTCTTCTCACGCTCTGGCTTTATCTCTCAAAATCACTTACATTTGAATATCAGCCACATTCCTATTCCCAATGTCACCGCCTGGAACAGCTTCTCAGCCCTCATTACACCAGCAAGAGCCTACATAACTGATTTTGCTTCAAATATATTGTAATCAGAGTTACTTGAATGGGGCAAGACTATTATCTCATTGATCCATGAATCAACACAATACAGTTTGCTTTATAAAATATATTCCAGTTGGAGTCATGTGCAAAACAAATACATCTCTAAATAAGTTATTATACTGGAATCCATATTGATTATTAGGAGTTAGTGTTATATTTAATGCCATAAAACAGAAAAAAATATTGGCGTCAAACTGCACTAAATCTCAGGAGCTTAATCACTGAGCAAATTGCTAGAATATTTTTGTGGAATTTATGTTATTGCGACTGCTCCGTCTCTTGCAGAGCCAAGCGCTTTATCTCTGATCTTGTGGGGCAGCTGTGGGCGATAGTATTGACACAGCCGCCTTTGAGGGATTTCTCTTATCTATTTCTTTATCGCCGACTCTCGCATCCAGGGTGTTTCTCAGATGTCATCAGCCACTGCTGACAGCCCCCCTGCTTCCCTGCTCTGGCACCGGGGGTCTGAACTCACCCAGCCTGGGATGACGATGTCCCAAGTCTCCTTAGTCGCCACTGCCTGGCGCAGGTGTTCCCATCTACACCTGGGCATGGCGGCTGCTCGAGCTAGTGGGGGTTGTGCCTGCTGCCAAGGCCCCGGTGAGAGGAACCTGGACCCCGTCGGCTCTGCTGTGGCTGGGGCGCTGCGCTAAGACGTGGGATTAGCAGCCAGGTTCTGCGGGTCAGATCAAGCGTATTATTTGCCATGCCCGCCTGCACTGTGCTCCCATGTTGGAGCTAAGGTGTCGGATTTAGTTGAGTTCTTGCAGAGTTAACTTGGTGCAAATCGGGTCACTGTCAGATCCCGCTCCCATGCAGGTTAGTGACTCGCTGTGGGGGTTTAGGTGAGCGGTCCCCTTGTTTGCCTCCACGTGTCCCTCTCTCAGAGGGCTTAAAAGGCTGACCTCCTCTTTGCACCCATAGCCTTCTGAGACCCTCTTGCGAACGGTGCCGCGTGAGTGCCCAGCACCGCTGGGTCATGTCCAGCCGTGCTCATTTTTCCCCTCCGTCTCTTATCAAGCATCCTCTTTTTAAGCCTCCTTTCCCCTGTGCTAGTGAATCAGCCTCCAGTGCATACTGCTTTTCCGGCTCACCCTTCACCGTTGACAGTGACAGTCTCAATTCAGCCAAAAGCAGGCTCAGAAGAGTCTGAAATTTGTGGGCTGGTCTGCAAAATGCCACAGGAGCCATTGCTTCATGGCAGAGCGCAACACGAGGGCTTGCGTAACGGAGCCGGCAGAGAGACGTCTCCAGACTGTGCTGCCAGGAAGTTCCCGACCTCCTTTTCGTGTTCAAATCCAAGCAGGGTGCTGAGGCTTGTTGGCTCCCACGGTGCTGGCCTCTGAGCCCGCGACGTCTCTTTGCAGGTCCAAATCTTTGCCCTCCAAGACCAGCGCCCTCCCCACAAAGACACAGCTGCATTCATTCCTCCAGCATGTTCATTCACATTCATTCTTGCTTCTTGATGGCTGGAAGGCATCACTCGCCAGAACCATTTGCCAGATGGAATTGCAGGTTTTCATCCCATTTCATTTTACATCTTCCTCCTCCTCCTCACTTCCTTCTCATCATCTGTTGACCAGTCTCCACTTGCAAGACAGAAGTTGTCTAGAGGAGGGGTCTGCAACCCCTGGCCCCTGGGCTAGATCCAGCCTGCCAAGCAATGTGAGCCAGCTGATGAAGCCAGCCCATCGGCCGCAGGAGGGATCAGCTGCATTTGGTAGTGAGGGGATTTGTGGCCAGTTCATAAATAGTGGTCTGCTTTCAGATCAAGCTCAGAGCATTCAGCCTGCTCTTGCTAAGGGGTTGCCGACTCCTGGTCTAGTTGAGCGTGTATTTAAAAAGGCAGGTGAAATGCTGCAGTGTTCCTGCGGTCCCTACGGAGAAGTCGAACAGGGAAGCTGCCTTGTTGCATCTCTCTGCTGCAGTTGCCACAAACGTGTTCTAGGTCGTCAGCTCTCCGGGGCAAGGGCCATCTTCGGTGATGTCTTTGTGCAGCACCTCGCTCTTATTGTGCAGCGCCATGCCCTGTCAGACCCAACGGGATATGCAATGCAGAATGCTTTGGGAGTGCAAAAAAATGACTTTGCCCTTCTCACTGAATAGTCTTTTATCTCCCTGGAGAATTGGTACCAACTGGGAAGCGTTGACAAAACCGTCCAGAACCAAGCAAATGTGGAGGACCATAAGCACTCAAATGAAGGAACCGGAGGGTGTGTTAGAAACAGTGGCCATCCCATCCTCACGTACGCCTCACACAGCATCTTTTGACATGACCCAGTGCAAAGACTGCATCCTCTTAAATGAAAGGCAGGAGAGTGCTTGAGGAAGAGAGCCCACCTCCCACCCATGCACGTGTGTGCATACGCGTGCACAGAGGACATGTACACCGATGACAGAGTCCAGGGAGACATGCATGCACTCTCTTGATCTATTTTCAATAGTGCTGGTTGTTGAGAAAGCTGTAGTGACAGACTGTGCCCACTCAAGCACCTGATTTAATTTTCTTCTGTCCATTTCCAAGAGGCCCAGTGGGTGACCAGGAGGTGTTAATGCCAGATGCAAACCAGCTACGCCATTTTAATACAGCATTTCATGCTGAAGCCATACATGTGTGCTCTATTTAAGAGTAATAGCAATGGGGGAGAGTAAGGAATTTTTAACATTATACCTTGGTATCCAAGATCAGTGGCCTAATCTGCATACAACACTAAACACATACAGTATAAAGTCATAAATAATCTCCGTGATTATTCAAGGCACAATGTACTGGGAGGAAATCATTATTACTGCAAAACTTGGATGAAACAATCCTTTTATGGCAAGAATTATGAGTCTGCAGACTCAATAAATAAGTAAGTTCCCAGCAATGCACAGAACTGAGAAGAATCATTCTCAAAATTTCGTGGGCAGACACTATTCAGAGGGCTCCACGCATCTCCTTTTTTGCACTGATATGAGGAGGACAGTCTTCCAGTAGATGGGGAAGTCACTGACAAGTCCTTTATAACAGCGAGCAAAGCATCCTCCCAGAGTGCCCCAGTAAAAAGGGGCTGGAACATGCTCCTACCTGGGCTGTGGCCAGGACTAAGCTGTCTGCGGTAGCAGAAAGGCACATGTAGGAGCCATTTATACGTATGGGTCATATTTAGAGGATGGACAATGGACATCCTGCTTGTGGTCCAAGCAGGCATTGGTCTCCTAGCCCTCTGTGCTTCCTCACAGTTTTGGCCATCCTTTTTTATTCCACAGGTACTGGTGCACCATCCAGGTAGCGTGCCACGTGTTTTATTGCAAATCAGGCAGAAGGAGGTGCAATCTAGAGGCAACCTGGAGAAGTGCAAAAGGAAAGTGTTGCGCTCACGATGCAGCTGAACTGCTCTGTCCTTGTTCTGGCACCACATGAGCGCTAGTACCCATGAGATGTCTGCAGTGTGTTCACACTGCCAGGGCCAATCTCAGGGTTTAAAACACGGGAGGAAAGTGAGTTTCTCTGTGGGTCCCTTGAGTGGGTTGAATTGCACTGCGTGGTTTGGGTCTGAGTCACAGTGTTATGTAAAACTTCCTGGCATTTCATTGTAGCACGCTTGCATTTACTATAGCCTGTTATCCAAAGAGATGTCCCTGGGAAGCCAGAAAACAAACCTGCATTGGGAGGTAATTTCCCTCACTGTTGGCATGTCGTAGACATTTAGCATCCCAGTGGCAGAACCCGGCTCTGCGGTGCCTATAAACCTTGGAGATCAGGCCGTTCAGCTGTCTCCATGCGGAGTCTGTTCAATTCATGCCATTGAAAAGAGACAATTTCCTTGAGCAGCTGAGTGTTGCCTTCTTTGTGAAAAGCTTTGTTGTGCCACCAAGACGTCATGTTTGAAGAAACAAGGATTTTGTAATGTCGTCAGCTCAATTACATGTTTTTTAAAGAAATTATGCGAAGCCTGGTAGGCTCGAAGGAAATTATCCCCCTTGTTTCCGCAGTTCCCTTTTGGCCCCGTGTCGCCGGTGGGTGGCGGGCCGTCCACCCGGGAGAGATTCCTGTTGCAGCGTCCAGGAAACACTTCTGTCTCCCGTCTAGGATGCATTGCCGGGCCGGTGACAAACAGGGAGGATGCAGTGGGACCGGACGTACCGATGGGTAGCAGGGAGCGGCGCCTTCTCCTCCTCTCCTGGGGAGGAGGGACATATTCGACTATCGGTAGCTGGCTACAAGCTCTGCCCAACACCCCCGAAAAAGAAACCTCTTTACTTGATAGGGCTCAATCCTCTCCCTACCCCCCAAATAGAAACCCAAACCAGCTTCTTCTTTCAATTTCCTGAACAAGCACAAAAAGAGAATCCTGCAAATAATTAAAATTGAAAATTGATTGTTTGGGCAACATCAGATTTATTCAAAAGGGCCCCAGCTCCTTGGGGACTGAAAGGAGCAGGTTTGGAGCCTTATTTTGAACAAGCTAAGCATTTTTTCAGATTATTCCCAGCATAATATGCCAAGGGGAATATGCTCCATTTGTTATTTCCTTAAAAAAAAATCAATGGACTGAAACATTCCCTCTAGACCTATAATATTTATTTCAATGTTCTGTCAATAAATATAACAAGGTTAGCTTTCTATCAGGTTAGTTGGAAGAATCATTTGAGGGAAGTTCTATTTGTTAAGCTCGATTACAAAAAGCAATCAATAAGAAAAAATTCCCTTGTTGCTATCGAAAAGAAATATGGAGCTCCGAGGAGTCGTCCCGTGATAAGTATTTATGACTCTTCCCCAGAAGTCTCTCGCCGGCTCCTGAAGGCCAGTTTGCCGGGCTCTCCCCTCCCTTTGCTCCTCCTTGCACACAAGTAAGGGGAAGGCCACATGAAAAAGGGTGCTGGCCTGGGGCTTGGGAGACCTGGGGTCATCTCTCTGCCCTGCAACACACTTTTCGTGTCTCTGTGACGCTTCCTCAGCCTGAAGAAGGGTGTTTGTACCCAAAAGCTTGCAACAAAGAATTTTTCCAACTGTTTGAGTTGGTCTAATAAAAGATATCAAATTTACCCAAAGACCCTCGTCTGCCTGTGTCCTTAGACCAATGGTTACAACCAGTACTCCTGTGTCTCACGTTGCCTCTCAATGCCGCCTTGCCTCATCTGTAAAAGGGGAAAAATAGCATGTCCCTTAGAGGGCACATCTCCTGCGAGCTTCCCGTGCTTACGGGGGTAGGAGTTCCTGACCTCAGTCCCATGGTGCAGAGAAGAGGGAGGCGAGTGGCGGAGGGACGGCGGGGTGAAGATTTCACCTTCCAAATGCCTCTAATAATCTGGGTACCTACAGCTTCCAGGTCCGTTGCCTGCTCCGTGATATCCCTTTCCCCTCTGTTATTTTAGTGCCTGCAGGCTCAGCGGTGCAAGGACTGCATCGTGTCTGCATTTGGGGGACAGTGGTTACCAAGGTTGAACCCACACAAGACATCTGGCACCTCTACTTACCTGAAGCTGTGGAGCCAGTTCAGGTCCCAGGGCACTCAAGAGCTCCACATTCAAGCTGCGGGCAATGCATTTTAGAGCGGACAAAAAACAGGTTTTGATTTTTAATTAAATTCAGTTCATACCGAGTTAAAATTTGCTGAAGGAGTGCATTTGTAACACCCCTTGTTTCCTCTAGCAGGCTGCACAGGTGTGGCTGGATGCACGGTGCACATGGAGAGAGCAGCAGCGCATGACCCTGATGCTCCGCTCTGTTCTTCTCCTTCCTCGTCATGGTTTATTTTTGGTACTTGCCATTTCCGTAAGTCTAATCAGTCTCAGATCCTCTCCATGGGAGGGTGGCAGCGAGTGGGAGCGTATGAAGTAAGCACCAAAGGAGGCTGTCTAGGCGCTGCAATCTAGTGATGAAGCAGAAGTCGCCTGTAAAAAAGCACAGAGGGAGAGGAATCAAACCCAACTTCCCAGGTCTGTTGGTTTGGCTGAGCACAGATGCCCGAATGGACAGGAACAGAAAGGAGAGGGTTTAATTTGTTCAAGCACTTCACCGGGCTCCCAGATCTAGGAAACCTGATACTAGTCTACAAAAAGTTTATAGGGTCTGCCCAGGTACCAAGGTCAGGAATGATGCAGCAGACAAGGATTTTAGTGGGTGATATCTCTTATTGGACTGACTGTAAAGCTGGGAGGGACAGAGACAAGCTTTCAGGTTCAAGTGTAGACCTGCTCTTTCTTACCATGGCCAAACACACGCACCTCTCTCTCTCTCTCTCTCTCTATCCACCTGTATTTCCATATAGAGAGAAAACTATTTCACATTGTTTTAAACTAACCTGAAATAACCTGATCAGGGAGTCAAGCTGCAGGCTGCATGAAAGATAACGTAACATTCAGCCCAAGCATTTTCTAAAATATTCAGTGCCTTTATATTTTATGCCTCCAAATAATAACTGTGTGTAGTTAGTTACTTAAATCAATCCTAATTCGCCACCTGGAAGGAGGGACTTCGTCTTTTGTGAGAAGCGGCAGAAAGTCCAAGCCAAGCCCAGCAACAGACTTGTTCTGTACAGCCGTAAAAACTAATGGCACCCAGAAGTGGAGAGTCTCCTCGGTTCTTCAGGAGAACAAAGCCATCAGGAAAACAAACATACAGAATGAAAATAAGGGAAAAAAGCAAAATACTGATGGTTTCACACCCACCCCTTCTGTTGTGAAAAGTAATAGAAACATAGCTCCCAGTTTTTTCATTAAAAGCATCTAGGGGAAGAAGGTACTTGGCAAAGCAAAGGCAGATCCACATATTATCAACCAGAGCTCTGTATAAAGGCAGTCTCTTAACTATTAGTGGATTCAGTATATTTCTGCAATGCCTATTGTATGTTATTGTTATGGGGTATGACAGCAAATTGCCCATTTCCAACCCTTCAGTACTCTGTTTTACAATCCAGCGCTGGGTATACCTGCCTTCCCTATAGTTTGGGATTGCAACACCCTTGGGAAAGTGAGCAAGGCATCTGATTTCTTGCAGGTGGAAGGAAGAGGATTAAGGCCTCATAAAAGTGTGCATAAATCCCACATAAATTGTCAAATATTTTATGAACAAGGTCGGCCATATCCAGCTCAACGTAACAGTTGTGCTGAAAAGCAGCAGTGTCTGTAACTTGATAGTAAAAACTGCAAGGAAGAAGCTGGGATGCAACATTTTCCTGTTCTGGTATAGCCGTGTAGGACGCTCACATTTAATGTTTAATTAAGAAATGTCCGAGTTTGCCAGGTTGTTGACCAGACAACAGCGCGAGCCCTCTAAGCTTTCCAGGTTTGTTCCTAGACAAGCTTGCCTTTACTCCGCGGATGCTGAATTACTGGAATTCACACGGTTACTTCTGGAAAGCAAAAAGCAAAGTGCCTGCATTGAGAGCTGGGCTGTCAGAGCATTAAAGTACTTTCCAAGCTGGGTTTGCTAATGCTGCAGGAAAGCCACCCTCCCTTCAGTCCGAGCTGAGCGATAACGAATCGTGCCGTTAGCGGGAAGGAAGTAAACCAGCCTCAGAGATGTGCACGTGGAAGAAAAGGGGCTGAAGCGCACTGTTCGCTGTTGCCGCCATTCGTAGAGAATATTCTGGGCAGCCATTGCCAGATGATTTCGAGGGAAAGGCCTCATCGATTGAGCCCAATGCTTCTGGCATCTTCCAGAAGAGGCACTTCTAATTCTGGTCTGAACGCGGTGTCCCAGTGGTGGGGCAGTAAATACATCACAGTGATAATGAGGAGAGCTAACAAATGCAGCCGCGGTGCGGAGAACCCAACTTGGGCAGTAACTGGATGTGGGCATTTCACTGTAGAATTAAAGCGTGCAAACTCTTTGGGGTGAATCCTGTCAGTATGACTGCATGAATATTAATGTGGAATCTCAGCTTCCCGCCAGTGATCAGTTGGGTGTAATGCATTGATTTTCTTGCTCGTAATAACACCAGAAGACTCGGGGACTGCACGAATTATGCACAGCCTTTGTGGCTGGGCATTTTCAGATTGCTACGGGCAATTAGGGAAAGGCACACACGCACGTGGAGACGGGGGATAAGGGTGAGGGGAGGCATTTGAGGGAACCGGGATGACGCATCTGAAAATGGATATGTGCTTAGTTACTTCAGGGTGACCAGTGCCTCTCTGGGCAACCCCATCCAGGTCTGTGAGACATCAAGGTTTTGCACCAGGAGAATTCAGCCTTTGCTTGCTCTGCCAATTCAGAGGACAAGGAGGGAGGCTCTGCTTTGTTCACAAATCTGCCTGTGTCCTTTCCTTTCAGTAAGTCTGTGGTAGCCCTTTCTCCATTGCATTTGGGAGTCTGGTAGCTTGGTTATAAGGCACTGAATGGTGAGGATCTCCCACTGTCACCCAGGGACAGTCCCTGATGTAACCGCCAAGTGAGGGCAACCGCTGCCCTTGCAGATTAAGATGAGAACCAGGTCCCTAACAAAGGAGAGGACACACGGAAGCCCTCTGGCCTTGGCACGGTGCAAACGTGCGGTGCCAGGAACCCCGCGAGGAAATGTGATGACAATATTCAAAGTGGCTCTGAGTTGCACTGTCATCTTTAAGGCTTTCAGCAAAGGTGGGGAGCCATCAGGGCCATGGAGAGTTGATCCCGTGGGGAGCCGGTGTCCAGGCATGGTCCCTGCACCTTGTTCTCCACCTCTCCTTGTGCACTGGACCTGCAAGCGCTTGGTCTGGCAGAGCATCGGGACCGGGAGAAGGCTGCAGACCTGGTTGTTTTGTGCTCGCCCAGGTAAGCTAGCGGCTATGCAAACACCTCCTGCCCTCTACCCCCGAAAGCTTCCAGGAAAACAAAGGAGAAGGGAAGAGAGAACAGATCTGGGCATGGGCCATTTGACTTCAGAGCTTCTGTAGATTTCGAAACCCGCAAAGTTTTGGGGGGGGGCGGGGGTTCCCCCTTTGAAATCACTGAAAAATCACCTGTTGCTGTCATCACTGCTGCCTTTGTTGTGTAGAGACGTCGTCTCACGCAGAACGGGTCCTCGGGGCAGCGGCATGAAGTACACACATATGATCCCTGCAAGGCGTTGGCAGGCAGGGCAAAGCCTAGACACACTGAGGTCTCTGAGACTATTGTCATTGACTTCACTGGAGCCAAGAGTTCAACCCAGGATGTTCCTGTGCGACTCTTTGGCAAGCAGGTCTCCTCTGCCCCTTGTCACCCTTTGCCCCAAGGCTACCTGTGTCTGTGCCCACGTGTACATTTGCTGCGCAAGGCAGGGTTCAGCATCATCTGAGCAGCACGGGCCAGTGTCTGACCATTATTTTTAGTTTGCCGGTGAAAGCAGGAAAAAGATCTTTGCCCGTGTATATACTCAAGTTAATTCCCAGACAAATGACCTTTTCTGTTATGATCTGATGGCTGAATTTTTCCTGAGCCAGCTTCTACAGCTGGCAAGTCCTTTCTTTAAAATTTCCCTCCCATTAGCCTAAGAACATGATTCACAATGACAGAAAAAGGAGAAACAATTGTCAGAAGGTCATGATCCAGTGACCTTCAGAGAACCGAGAGGTCACAGCCCACACAAACTGACTCAACTAGACAATTCAGGGAGCCTGTTCAGGGAAAACACTGGGAAAATGGACCACTTAGCTCTCCATTTGAGTTTAGCCGGAGCGTTTGACAAAAGACCACAAAACGAGATGGGCTGACGGGGAATATTTTGCGCTGTCCATCGTGCCGGCTGTACGGACAGTTAACATGCTGAAATTAAGTAATTAAGAAGCTTTTGTCTTGATGATCGTGTCATATTCTGGGGGTGTAAGACCAGTGGCAAGTTTAGGAAGAAAGCAAACATGGACCTTAAAAACCAAAGGGGCATTGGCTGGAGGGACTGCTCGAGTGGGAGCGAGAGGCTCGGTGCTTTTCGGCAAGTTGGAGGTTGGCCCCGCGGGGTTTCTGGGTAGCGGATGAGTCAAGGCGGAGGAGCCTCCTTTATGCCACAACGTGAACCGCGACATGACATCGGCGATGAATACTCTGCTTGGATGCTAATTAAACTATAACTTCGGATAACGGCATTCTTCAACTTGCAATTTTCTGAGGAGCAGGTATTTCAAGGATGGCAAACATATTTAGCAGAAATGTTTTAACTCCCTATTTGCCAATACCATTAAAGATAATAAGAAACAAATCTATTCAGATGCCCTGTGCTACAGTAGATAAGTGATTTTTCACTATAACAATAGATAAAAGCCTGTGCATTGAAGTGCAGCTAGAAATTATTTGTAATTGGTATGAAAGAATCCTTAAATCTGTATACTGCTTTTAACATTTTGGGCTTAAATTACAGTTAATAGTTCCCATAAAAGAGGTAATAGGGGAAATACTAAATTTCAGAATCCTTGAACGTTAAATGCTATCTAGATTTCCAGCCTTGGCATCATCTCTAATGGCTTTACTGTCAAAAAAACAAAAGCACAAAGTTGTTTACATGAACACATGAGAACAAACTTTGGGAACGGTCCTGGCACTGCTTGGCAGAGCACGCGTGCTCGAGGGGCGATCCCAGCAGGGCATCTGACACTTTGAGACGAGGTGCGGTGACTCCCAGCTCCCACACAGACCTCTCCCTCTCTGCTGGGCTCTGCCCACGCTCTCTGCCTTGATTCACTAATACGGACAGAAGGGGCACGTCTACATGTGCACAGTTACTGTGTAGTAACCTAAAACTACTGTGCAGTACAGGCATGCGTCTGCACGTGCACACCTGTACTGCTCAGTAGCAATGATGATTTACACCGACTTGTGCGTACATTTGCAACCTGCATGATGCAGGTATCAAATGTACGCTCAATTAGTTACTGTGCAGCAGTGCACATGTAGATGCCTTACTGCGCAGTAACACTGTGTGTGTGGTCCAGCTCGGGACTAACTTTAGTCCCAAGTCAGACCACACACAGTGTTATGCTTTAACACCTGCACATGTAGACGCTGGCTTATTTCCGCTTGCTGCGCAGTAAATTTAATGCAACCTAAGTGCACAAGTAGATGCATCCAAGGAAGTGGGAGCTACTAGGCGTTCTGTGCTTGGGAGAATAAGGCTGTCCCAGGGTATCAGAGACGATAGGCTCAGGACCCCCCACCACACACTTGCAGGACAGGTCTGCTCACTTTGTAGCTGGGTTCCTTCTGTCTAGCAGAGCCATTTGGGTGAAACAGCGATGGGAGAGATCTGAGAGCAGCAAACCGGCACCTGCCGTGGGCAACAAACGGCGCTTGGATTTTTTTTGCATCATCCATCTCTGGACCGCGTGTCAGTGATGGATGAGCTGACAAAAGGCTCCGCGTTATGTTCCAAATTCCGAACGCTAAATAAATTAGCAATAGTGCAAATTTCCCTGGCCTGAAACTTCCAGTGTGCTGCTGCCTTCGCCTGCCTCTGGACAGCCGTAGCCTTGTGACAGGGTTGTCCCACGCCCGGAAGCCTGCGGCAGTGACATCGTCCGTTACGTCTCTGCTCAGCCCGCGATCCTCCCTGGGGATGGTGAATGGTAACTAGTGGTGCTGAGCAGAACTTCCCTGAGTTTCTCCGAATCTATTAAAGGTTTCCCCGGGGGATACGCGTTGCTCCCTGCTGTTACTCCCTGGTGTCGTGTTGTAGTAACGCTTTCCTTTCTGCCACTCTGTTCTACTTTCTGATGTATTTATAGCCTTTGTTCCAGCCACCCTTTGTGACTCTGGGCCCTGGCTGCCTACCCCAGTATAAAGAGCGTAGGGGCAAGTACAGCATCAGATTGTTTAATTAGCAAATCCCAAAGACTCCAGTGCATCAAGTCTTTGTAAGTGTGAATAAGCGTGTCCAAAATGTGCACTTCTCTCCAGGGCTCTTTACACATACTGGATCTTTGTACATTTTTATAGTACAGGCAGCAGAGTTGTCACTAGGCAGTTTTCTACCCTGGGTGGTGGTTGCACCAGGCATCCACTGAAACTGGGATTTTAGGAAATGATATATAGCAAAAAACAAAAAACCCACCTTCCACCACACCAGCTGAAGCACAATAAAACTTGGCAGCTCCCACAGGAATATCCACTTGCCATCGACACAAACAGATCCATGATTTTAAAACTCCCAGGCCTGCAGCAAACACAGTGCGTGTTTCTAGAGCACTCGCTGAATATATTTATAGCTTTTTTAAATAACATGCCTTGGCTCTAGTTTCCTGAAGTTTCTTTTGTTCCCAGTTCCTAACAACCCAGTCCACCTGAAACTCAATCAAGGGGAACTAACCATTTGATGGACTGCTGCAAACTCAGGTTTGGATTTTCCCCTCATCCCTTGCAGGTGTGAGTGTCCAGGAATTGGCTAGCTCTTTCCCGGGCGCTCTCTCTGCTGTTATTAAATATCTGTTTTGCTTTAGTAGCAGACACTCTCTAGTGACACTCTCTGGCATCAATGGTTTCTGCAAAAAAAAAGAATCTGCTTGTGAAAATCGTTTCCCGCACGAAACGGCCAGGCGGCAGTGAAGGTGCAAACAGGAGCGACTGGTTGCAGAGGGCAGCGGGAAGGGCCACCCTGTTGTTCCCATACGGTCTTTTCTAACATCAGCGCTCAGACACCTGCTCCCCGTGGTTTGAATCCAAACTGTTCTCATCTTGGGGTGCTCACAGCAGCAGGGCACGTCCCCAGGGTCCAGTCTTGTGCCCCTCTCTTGCTGGCATGCGCATAGGACACAAGCCTGCGCTCCCTCCCATGGCTGCTTGCAAAGCCAAGGATAGACTTGCAGCTGGTCCTGCTGCTTTCCAGGGCTTTTAAGAGCCCCATCCCAGCTTGTATGTAAGAATCCTTCCTGAGTTTGTTCTGACACCTTTTATTTGCAGGCAGCAATGCCCAGAGATTGGCACTCCCTTAGAAACGTCTCTGTTTCCAAGGGGACATTTTCCTGGCCTCTCTGCCACCCACGCTCTGTTATCCCCTGCCCCTTCCACCCTTGTACTGCGCCCTCCATTTGTGGTTCACCGAAGGATTTGTGTTAATTGCTGTGTTGGTGTTTTGTAATGCTTTAATTACATTTAATTGCTGCACAACACCTTGGGCCAGGGGGTGGGGTAGTATGACACAAGTTGGCGTCCATAATAATTAGAAAAATGTGGCCATGAGCCCAGTATGGAAAGCTGACTCCATCCAGAGTATCTCTACTCCCAAATCCTTGTGCGGCCAAGCACAGGGCACCAAGCGTGCCAGCACCGGAGGGGATTGGGAAAGCTGCTTTCTGGCCAGAGATTCCCCCCCACTTTTCTTGGTGTGGGTAAGCAGCAAGGGGAGGACAGAGACGTGGCGTAGCACCGTTAGTCCTATTTAGTGCCGTAGCATTTACATAAAGCTGGTACTTGCTATTTCTTGACAGCACACCAAGGCTGCCTGTGGATTCTTGTACATTTTTTCAGATATCCACAAGGAAAGGTAACCATTATTATACATCATTATCTTGCTGTGAAGCAAACAATCCATCATATTGCACAGCAAGCCCTTAAGAAAACCAATGTTAATCCATTTGCCTTGAGATTTTTCCCCCCCTTTAGCCCAGAGATTCTTTTCATTAAGAATTCACTCCGAGTCGAATCCTTTGTATGGAAGAATTCCAAAATTCTCGCGCTCCCTTTCTCCGACGCATGAGCTAATGTGCGGGCAATGCTGCTGCTCGGAGGTTTGTAGGCATAGAGCTAGTTCTAAGCAAATGCATCTTTTATTCGCGTAAGTCAACAATGAATGCTGGCCAGTGCATGAAAGATAATCTCTGAACTCAGGCAAATAGAAGACTTCCCATCATGCCAAAGTTATATTTTTTGTGGTTTTAAAAGAATGTTGTTGAATCTACACTGGGAACTGTGTAGCTGAATCTTATTTATAGCTCTGCTCTGTCTGGTTCATTTCCTCTAACTTCCCTACAGAATGATATGAATGAAAATGACACTATTGACTATCTGGGTAACAATAAAAGACCTTATAGAAATAAGATTTTTATAGTTTCAGGACTGAGGGAATCAAAAGCCTAAGAGTTATGGGCCTGGGAAGAGGAAAGGAATCAGGCTATGCCAGCTGAAGAGGTCCCAGTGGTGGATCTTCAGTTTTTTTAACAAAAAACACAAACTACAAGCTCATATAAATAAAGTGATTGCCTGGGAAGACTTATGCGGGCATAGAAACTTCAGGTCGGATGGCTATAATTCTTGGCTTCGTCTGCAGCTGAGCTGCCGAGCAAAGCGAAATGCAGCGGCTTCCTCTTGTAGGCGATGAAATATCATCCTTGAAAACATCTTTATTGTTTCTGTAAGTTAATTGGCCGCAGTTTTTTGGTTATTTATTTATTTAGGTATTTATTTTTACATATCTGGGAATCCATCGCAGAAGTGTTAGACATCCGTCCCCGTGCAGTCAGGAAGCGTCACTTGCCTAAATACATCCAAAGAGATACTGTCTTGCTGGTGCCGAGAGCCTGAAATAAAACAGGAGAAATATGAAAACCTACAGTATTTCCCGAAAGCACCACTCTGGGGTATAGCATTAGGGTAAGGGCCACGATCCAGCCAGTTCAGCAAGGCGAGTGGCTATTTTTATTCTAGTAACACCCCTTCTGTGCTGGTCGTTGTCCATAAGACACGACACCTTCCCCAGAGAGTTTGGTGTTAAGGCTCGGGGTGAAAGTCGGGAGTTCAACCTCAGCCGTGACGAGTCTAAGGGGACAGCGAGACATGCCGGAGAGGTGGGGGCAAACCCAGGGATACGCCCCGCTGGGATTCCCCGCAGAGGGAGCTGCTTGGGCAGACGGAGCCCGGGGGGACATTTGCTCGGAGGGACAGTTCACAGCTCCGGTTGCTGCCTGTGGGACTCCTGTCACTGCCATTAGGACTCATTTTGCAGTTCTGCCCAAAGGCCGTGGCGTGCCAGGCACCACACAGATGCGCAGGCATGGATCCGCTGGGACTGTCATGCCCAGGCGCCTGCACGGTGTGGCCCTACGTGCACTTTTGCAACTCCGCAAGCATTTGGCGGAGGTTTGAAGGATGTGATCAAGGGCCTGGACACCACCAAAGCACGACGACAGGACAGAAAGTTGCTGTTCAGAAGAAATCGATGAGATACTCTTTTAGGTTAAATAAAAAGCATGAAGACAATTGACGGTATCTCCTAGGTAAAACTATACGTACCAACACCTATTGTCCAAGCACACATTCAGCATTCATCACAAAGAGTAAGTATGTAGTGTTAGCTAGGTACTGCTGCCCTGGCATTTAATACCAGCTCAGCCTACACATAATGAATGCTTAGACGAAAGTCATCAAAACGCGAACCCAAAAGAGAGGAATTGCCACAGTAATAATGTGCAACTGCCAAATAACAAAGGAAGAAATCCTGATTCTCCTGGAAAGTAACAAGGTTCTGTCAATAGAAAATAATACGCATAAAATCAAAAATTCAGCCTGGTTGCTTATAACAAATAAATGTTGTACAGGTACAAGGGAATTCTACCTGACAGGCTGCATTTCTGACAGTGTCTTTGAGAAGAAGATGAGGGGAGGCAAGTGGGGGGCGGAGGGGGACTTGCTTTTCCCCTGCGCTTGCCTATGCAACACATACACTTTGCTGTTTTAATTCCTCCACTTCTTCTTTATTGAACCCGAACGTAAATGGTCGCAAATGCTGCGTATGAGCTGCTAGGCTGTACTGACGGGAAATTTAACACAAGTAAAAATAATATTTAGGAAAGTGGGATTCGTAGCCAAAAGTGTCACAGAGCGCTGGGCTCTGCCGTGCCAGGGTCTGAATTTCGTCTCACGGAGCAAGGCTGGGCTCTCCGCACTCGCGCTGACTGAAGCCGTGAGTTTATGGATCTTGATTACACCCAGCAGGGACTCCTTCTTAGTGATGAGAGAAAAAATATTCAGCAGCCTGTCTTTTCAATCTACTGTCACTGCTGTAGAGGTAGATAGAAAGACAGATAGGTTTCTACATATATTTCTTTTTCTCCGTGCTTGAAAACTTTGGCTCCTAATTTTAAATCCTCCCTTCTCTCTGTAGTTTTGGATTGCTTTCCACGGAAAGTCACGATATTCCTGGCATAATTATGACTGAATGGGCATGAAGAAACATGCTTCATCTAAGACCCTGCTTTTAGACGTGCATTTTGCTGGGTGAATTGTGCCGTGCGTGTTCCCAGACCCAAGGTGATTTGGGTGCGTGTGCTATGTTTTCTCTCTGGACATTTTTTGAGAGGAGCTTTTCCTCCTTTAGTCCTTTCCCAGAATCATTCTCCAAACCGATAACTAATAATTGGTTTTGCTTTAAAATTCATAGCTAGCATGTACACCGTCCCCAGTGAGGAATAGCCACTTTTCTAAATGTGAACCAATTAATTGAGCAGTGAGTGGCAGCACAATAGCATACATTACGATCCTTATCAAAAGAGGTGCACAAAGTGTGGGATACAAATGATTTGTTTTAGAGACATGGTATTTTAGTCTTTCAGGGACTGAGCGTTCGGATAAATTCAAGTGGTACATTTCTTTCACTTTGCAGTGCACTTTTTCCTCTCTTTGTAGTTTAACCAAGGAAATTAACTGCAAAAAAAATAACATAATGTAAAATTATGGCTGACTTGTTTAAATTTGGGGCTGTATAGTTTTTTGAGAGAAGTCTGGCACAAGTGCCTCAGTTTTGCAAATATTGCAAGAGAAATGTAATGTATACCATAGAAGTCAGAGACGAAAAGGATGTTTTAAGTCATCCAGTTTGCTAAGCAGGGGCCAGTCCAGCATCATTTCTGACAATCTGTTCAGCAGTGCTTTGTCCAGCCTAGTTTTAGATGTCTCCAGGGATGGAGCTCCTGCCCTGCATCACCATATACCATCACAGGAAACAGCAGACAGGAGCTCGGTGGCCGCATTACAGTTACTGTGGGAACCATAACTTCAAAGTTTGTGGCGTGTGTGCATCTGTAGGTGTGTAAAATCCCAACCAGGAGAAAGTTCCTGCATTTATTACAAATTGGTCAAACTAAATCAGAGCATGACATTGAAAAATTAATCAAATGAACTTCAGGCAATGCTTCCACATGCTCAGTAGATCAGGATACCAGCGGATGTCTGCAGAGGGCTGAATTTAGCACTGCCAAACAAGGCAGTACAAGGATCCCAGCATTCACACCGACTGAAGCTGCGAGTTTATGGATCTTGATTACACCCAGCAGGGAATCCTTCTTAGTGATGAGAGAAAAAATATTCAACAGCCTGTCTTTCCACTGTGTCTGTTGGACACACTTCCCTGATTTCGAATTAGACATATGCAAGTTGTGGGAGCAAGCCTCCTTGTCACGGGTCCAGAAATATTCCCCTTGACATTACCAAAGTCGAAATCTAATGAAGCCAAAGAATGGGGAGAAGGGAAACATAGCCCTGAAGAAATTGCAACCCCCATGCCCCTTTCTCTGGAGGCATTGCCTCCCTCTCCTTCCCTTGTCTGCGGGGTGGTTTATTATTGGCACCGCTCTGCTAATCAGGACTTGAGCACCATGCCAGGACTTGGCTATCGTCACGTTAACATTGTATTAGCTTCATCATTGCATTTCTCTCAGGGTATCGAAGTTTCACAGAACAGAAGGGTTGATATCTCTTGTGTTGTATCCAGAATGGCTTAAAATAATGTCATTTGTAGAGCATTCAGCTGCAGAAACTATGTCAAAGTCATGGTGAAGTCTGTGAGTTAAACCCACTGGAGACAAGGTGGGGTTTTTTGGGAGGGTGGTTTCGGAGAGGGAGCTGAACATCTGTAAGGAAGCCAGTTCATTGATATGAGGGATCACAACCTGGTCCACCTATGAACGTGATCTGTCTGAAGTGATCCATCCTCGTCACACCCCCCGGGCATCTTCTGTCATGGCTTAGGGAAGTCAGAGGGGGCATCCCTGGTTTTCCCCCCATTGGCATCTCTGCCGTGACTTTGTCAAACCCCTTTTGGAGCCTGGCTGGACTCTGCCTCTACACCCTCCTGTGGCAATGACTGCCATAAATTAATGAAGCCCGATACCGTTGCATATCATGATTTCTAAGCAACCTAAGCTTGAGAGCAGAGATATTTGAGATAATCTTAAGGAACAGCGCTGGTCCACAAATCTGTATTACTGAGAAATTGGCTTGTATTCACGGAAAGCCTTGCCAAAATGAATAGCTGTTTCAAGCCAAATTGGGGCCCTTTCCCCATCAGATGGCTTTTTTTTTTTGTCAAAACCATACGATGCAAAAAATAGGGATTGTGTTTGGGAGCATTAAATACAGCAACGCCTCAACGTCATGACATGTGGTGAAGATGTGAGTGGGGAACTCCCCTGAGCGACCGTAGCGGGTTTCATGCTTCTCTGCCAGAAAGGGGCTTGGCATCCCTGCTCTTGCCGGAGTCAGCGTGGCCAGGGGAGCCTCAGGCCCCGAGGGTCAGTCCTGTCGCTCTCACCCGCGCTGGCATCACCGCTTCATTGCTCCTGCCAGCCTGCAGCTTTGCGATTGCTCCCTTTGTCCTCCGTGTCCCATCCTGATCTCCCGCTGCCCAGCATGGGTCAAGGTCACGGTCCTTCTCCCTCCTGGGCCTGATACAGCATGCCTCGCTGGGTGTCTGAGACTCTGGATCGGGTCCCAGGCTGGCAAAGCTGCTCTCTACGATGCAGAACGTGTCTGGTGGGGCTTGGGTTTGTGCTGCGCCCCTGTGCGGGTCTGCTCGCAGACCGTGCGCACCTGCTGCAGAGCAGCAGTCCTCAACCTTTTTTGCACCAGGACCCATTTGTCAACGCCAATAGCCAGTCCCGACCCAGTGCCCCCAGTGTGTGGAGCAGTCTCTGCCAGCCTGCAAGGGAAAAGCCACAGTTTCCCACATTTTTCTCGTTTAAAAGAGAATCCATTTTGTTGATCCATTTTTAAAGTTTGTTCGGGACCCTTTTACATATTCTTGCCACCCATTTTTGGGTTGCAACCCACGGGTTGAGAAATGCTGCTGTAGCAGATATGTAGGGGATGCGTCTCACAAAGAGGAACAGGGCTGGCTGTCTCTGAACACTGCTCGCTGTCTTTAGCAGCGCCGGTGTAAACGCCTTCCCTGGGTGTGCTTTCAGCGCTAAGTGCATTATCCAATGGCCAGAATGATGGCTGCTCTAGGAGCAAATGCCTAGCAGCCCCTGTGAGCAGTGGGGAAGCCGTGGTGCTGCTCTCCTTGTTTTTGCACGCTTTCTGCACTTCCATAGACTCCTGACTCAGGGCAGGATTGGGCAGACACAGATTTGTATTGATGCCACCGTTCCTCCCCCGGTGACCAGCGCCTGCATAACTTGCATTTCCACAGGATAGTCTCCGTGTTAAAATAGCAGGTGACATGGCCATGACTTCTGTTGACAGAGGGCACTGTGCTGGCATGAGCTACCCAGGAGAGCAGCATCTGTTGTGGGTGAGGCTGAGGTTTCTTAGAGGTTTGCTTTAAGCGACGATCAACCGATATTTCTAGATGGTTCAGCTGGAGGTTTTCACTGATGCTGCTCTTTGAGCCATCAATGGCCAAACTCTCCCGGGAGCAGCATGTGCCTTATGCCTGCCCGTGAGGATGCTCGACTCGGTAGGTCTCTCGCTGGCTTTGGGGTCAGGAGGCAGCTCGTGTGCCATGAGTACGTGTGGCAACTCCTGGCTAGGCACTATAATGCATTGTGCCATGCAGTTCAAGAACGCTCCTGCCACTCCCAAAAGCAGCATCTTGGAGAAATGAGCCAGTCCCAGGAAAGGACGCGCATTCGGATGCAATGCAAACCTCCGTGCTCAGGGAAGGGGGCCGAGCGTGCTTCCCAGCCAAATGCCAGTCCCAGGAAAGGACGCGCATTCGGATGCAATGCAAACCTCCATGCTCCCCAGCCAAACGTGCGTGCAAATGAGATCTCTGCAAAGGTTTTCTGTGGACACGACTAGTATGGCTGACCAAATGCAGGGGACGTTTCACAGAGGTGCAGCTTCGGCAAGAGCCTTGTCCAGAGGAGTGCCCAGAAAACCGGGGCTGGCTTTTGTGCTGCATGCCTCCTTGGATGCGTAGGGCCACCGTTGAAGGCTGACAATGATCTGCAGCATTGGGTGGATGCCCCGCTAGGCAAGGGGAGAGCATGGGCTGGGCTGGGCTGGGCTGGGCTGGTCCAAGAGCTGTCTGTCCATCTGCCTATTCTTGCTCAGACCCTTGTGTTTGCCGCCCCGCCAAGGCAGTGAACAGGAGAGGAAAATCTCCCTGGGTCCCTGCACTCCCCTTAGGTCTAGGGAAGGCTCTGCAGCCTGCTCAGCTGTTCTTCACACTTCCCCGAGTGCTTCCCTGTTAAACACGGTGATAAGAACATGAGGTAACACTTTAAATGAAGTGTCTTGTGCGTGTATTTTAGTGCGAGCTAAAAAAAGGAGCTGGAGCCTGCTGTCTGATGCTGTTGCTTAATAAAACGCGTGGATGGAGGGTTGGGGCGACCTGCGGTGTGCCAGGCCGGGCTGCCTCAGGCCTCTGTGTGTGCCCAGCACGCGGTTGCAGCAAACGGGGGGCGGGTTTGATGCCCCAGCGGCTCCGGGGCAGAAGTGACACTGTCACCGACCCCCTCTCCCCACTGCCAGGAGCTTCCTCTGCTGCTCGCCTGTCTTGGCACCCGGCTCCTGCCCGCCTCCCATCCTCCAGGCAGCTGAGCCCACCGCACATGCGCTGCAATAAGTAGCTGGAGAGTGGGCACGGCAGGGGGGAGTCGCTTTTCCATCTCTGCTCACACCAGGGAGGGACCCTGCCGGAGGGGAGAGCGGAGGGAAGGGGAGGCTGCGAGTCTCCTGGCTGCAGGGGACAGATGGCAGCCCCCAGCCCCTAAGCTGAGTCCCCATCTTCACCTGCATCCTCCATGAGAAAATCCCCCCGCTCCCAGCTGCTGCGAGCGAGCCCAGGAATGCCGGGAGTGAGCTGGCATGGGGGGACAGGCAGACAACACGGCACGCAGCCCCCCTCGCCCTCCTCCATGCACCTGCATCGAGCCGTGCCCCAAGTCAGCATCTCTGCCCCGGGACGGCACTGCGGTGCCGAGGGTGATGGGCCCTTAGTCCTGAAACCCCCTAGTTGACATGGGAGTGGGGTTATGTCCCTGCCCGCTTCCCAGGCCCTTGGCACCCCTGAGCCGGATGCACGTCGCAGTGAGCCTGGTGCCCGCCTCGCCCAGGCAGCCGTCAGCATCCTGCGCGCATTTGCACCCGCATCCCAGATGCCTGCCCTCCCTCGCTTGGGGAGGGTCCTGCAGCGCGGGCAGCTGCCATTTCCCATCCGTTCCCCGTGTGAAGCTGTACACGCAGAATCGGCGTTCCTGCGACTCTTCCCTCCCATTCCCCGGAGGCCTTCTCTCTCTGCTGGCCCACTTTCTCTCGCCCCAGTGACGTCTAGTTGCAGCCCGGGTCCCTTTTCTCTACCCAAGGGAAACTCTTTGTATTCACCGCTGGAATCTTGCCCCCTGCCCACCCCCGAGTGCCGGAAAGGCAAACAGCTCAGCGTGTGCTTTTGTTCTCCTGTCTTGCTCAGTCAGGCCCCGTGACAGGCAGACTCCTTTCTCGGAGACCTTCCAAACCAGGCTGGACTTACGGGAGTGAATGTATCTCTGACACGGAGAAAACCAGAGTGTAAAAGATGCTAATCAGCCTTTGTTCTTGGCAGGCACCACAAATATACAGGACCTGAAGTATAGATTTTGTATGGAGAAAGATAGATTTTAATTAAGCATCTTAATAGAGAATTCCTCCTTGTTTTTTTCGGAATAAATTAAGGGGGTAACTTTGATGCAATATCATTTTCATCTAATCAGTAACATTCTGAAATTACCATGTTGTTTTCCCTTAGAAATACCATCATCCAACAAATCAGATAACATTATTTAACAAAGCTACAGTGCAGTCTCAGCTAACATGCGGCTGGGTGTGTGTACACACAGAATAGCAGATGGAGACTACATTGACAAATGTTTATAGGGGAAAAAGGGCAGACAGTATCAACAATTTTATACACTCCTTTGAATAAGATGCCCAGATCTGATCGAGATTTACTAATACTCAAATAAAGGGCTAATCAGGTTCTTGCTGCCTGCATACAGAAAATTCTGATTAGTGGCACCAATAAAAGACAAAGTGGTGTTAGCCTCAAAACTCAGACAATACAAACATCACCATAAAGACACTTGGCAACCTAAGAGTTAGGATGAATCCTGAGCTTCCCGTTGTAAGGATGCTCAGTTAACTCAGCAGCACTTCCAGTAGCTTTTGCATTACAACGTCAGACGTTTTTAGCGTGCCAAGTGAGACGTAGGGACAGAGTTTGTACTCACTGACCTGGGCGGTGCCATTCTGGAGCGGGACGATGGTGCTGGCTTTTGGCTGTGCTGATTTCACGTGCGTGTGTACATGAAGCGGGGGCTTTGGGCACAGGTCTGCGCAGCCTTGTGTTAGTGGGAGGATGGAGCTGGGCAGGGTTAGACTCCAGCTCCCAAGCACTCAGGTTTTCCTCTGATTTTGCATTGCAGCGGTGCATGGAGACAGGTCAAGGTGCTGGCTCTACTGACTCTGAGCAAGGGGCTGGCAAGATGGACAAAGGATGGAGGAAACTGAGGCACAAAGAAATCACCCAAGATTACAGAGGGAGTCCGTGGCTCAGCCAGGGAGGAAACAGGGTCTCCTGAATCCCAGGACAGCCCTTCAGCGAGACCAGCCCAGGGTGATGATCCTTCATGCCCCAGCTACGTGGTAAGTCCGCAGGTGCCTGCTCTTTGAAGTGGTTCCCTGAATTTTGCCAACAAATCCCAGAGAAAATAAAGAGATGTGCAGTGGGAAGCATTGGGAGCCACAGTGAGCTTTCTCCACTTGGCCTTGGAGCCTCCGCACATGAGCTTCAACCCAGGTCATCGGGGAGGGGTCTGAGGACCCGGCAGTCCCTGGCTAGAGGGGTCTGAGTTGCAAATGGAGTAGGCCCCCGTCTCTCCCATGGCAGGCCCTGAACACAAGTGTACTTGTGCCACTGTATCTGTTCTCTGATGCTGGCCAGGTTTGCCATCTGTGGGTGCAGCAGGACGTTTCAAGTGTGGATGAAATGCTTTAGCAGCACAGGGAAAATGAGCCCCAGTCCTGTCCAGCAGCCTCCTTGCATGCACAGAGAAGGCCGCCCTGCTCCCCTTGCACGGCGTTTGCATCCCCTCAGCTTGCACGATGGCATCGGCGGCAGGACCGCAGTGCGTGCTTGGGCTCCGGTGGCTCCCGGGGACAGCAGCTTGCATTTGGCAGCGCGCGGGGAGAACCCCGACGTGCGTATTTGCCCAACAGCACTTCATAACAAAAGGCACCTCCAGCACGACCGGCTCGTTAGTGAGTGTAACCTGTCCATCCTCAGCTCTTCCATTTCCACCTTGCCAGGGTGGTGAAATGCTTTCTTCCCCCACCTCACCTGGCCACACCGAGTATGTGCTGGGTCAGCTTCAGGGCACAATGCTGTAGTGCCCTGTAGTCTGCATGGGGCAACAGGGTAGCGTGGGGATGGGACACGAGGTCTCTGCGAGCAATTTGTTATGTCGAGAGCACGGGCACTGACTGGTGCCAGTCCCATCCGCAAGGACACAACACCAGATCATTTCACGTACACCGGTCATGGAATAGCCATTGCGTTCACACTAGTCAGTTCACCTGCTTTGCTTTGAAACACGGGTAGCAGCTTAACCTACTGAGAAGTCAGAGGAAAAACCCTAAAAAGATGGTAGGAGTCAAGGACAGATGGGGAAGGAGAGACTCGAGTGTGAATTTCAAACACCCAGCAGCGTGTTTCAATTCCTGCTGCCTCTCCTACTGTCAAGGACTGAATTATGTTTTGCACCTCAACAGGGGACACCCCATCGCAGGCAGGAGCTTTTAATGATTCTTAGCCTCACGCGCGCTGCTCTGGAAACCTGCTCTCAAGAAAAAGGGATATTTTGCAACATATTACCCCTGTAAATAAGAACATAATTCTCCCTAGGAATTCGTATTCAAATACTCTTCCATATTTTAACATGGTTCTCTCTTCTGGATATGTATTACCCCCCGTGCATGTGCTTTTAGCTTTCTCCGGCATCCCTTCGCCTTACAGATGCTGATAAGCCGTAAGTAGTGACAGCGGGGTTTTAGTGCCGCGCTTTGTCTGTAGGCTCTTCCTGGGTTTCTTCTACTAATGAAGGGAGTCATGGTGAGAAGCTCCCAACCTGCAAATGATTTTGTACCTGAGCGGGCGGGTGGAGAGGCTGGGATGAGAGGGGTCCATCGAGCAAGATACTGGTTTGAATGTCCTCAGTTGAATGTCCCACAGGATCCTCTGTCTTGCAGCAATTTGTAGCCCCGAGAACATTTGGAGATGGCCCAGATTCGAATGCACTGGCAGAGGACGGACCCCAGAGGCATGCAAATGCCCCTCGAGCGTTGTCCGTTCCCTCTGCTGCTCAGGTGGGTGCTCTCTGAGACGCGGACTTGGCCCAGCCACTTTGTGCAGCCCGCTGCCTGTGGCGGAGGGTGCTGTCCTGTGTTGTGGAGCACGTACAGAAATCAGGCCATGCCAAGACGATCGGAGAGATCCAGTGGTGGTCAGGAATCAAAAACCCCTTTCACAGAGGAGCTGAGCAGGAGTGATGAGGAGTCCCTGAGGGGCGTGTGTGCAGTTGGACACCTGCGTGCACTGCGTTTGCACTGTTGCACGTCGGAGGCCGGCTGTGTGTGTGTTTGTGCTCACGTAGGTTGATCACACTTGGACATTTCTATTGTCCTGACTTTGATCTAAATGTAGAAGTCCCAGGCGCCATTTTTTCAGGAGTCCCTGTCCAGATAAAAACCACCCTTTCCAAAAAACCAGGAAGCCCGCTTCTTTTTCCCCTTGAAAACTTTTCCCCTCCCTGAGCTGCCTCCAAAAGCATCCTGGGCTGGACACATGTGACTTGAATCATTAACCAGCATCTAGATTTGCCCATGAAAAGCTGATACTCTCCACCTCCCCGGAGGAGGAAAGGCCAACAACCATTTCAAAACCAGTCCATCTCCAATCTGTTCTCCAATTCCACCAGTGACGCCCCTGCCTTGCATGTGAAATGAGCCAGCTGTTGCACAGTTTCACAAAGGGGAGAGGCCGCCTCAATGGCTGCGTGTCAGAAGATCAGACGTATTCAGAGCGGCTCGCGCTCCTTCTGCACCGCGGCTCCCTGCCCCTTGCCGGAGGAGCCTGCGAGATGCGTTACACGGGGGCGAGTGCTGCAGCCGTACAGCGGGCGCCCAAAGCTGTTTGTGGCCGGCTTTATCCGTCCAGCTTGCAATGTGGCCGGTTCTCAGGCATCAAAGGAGCCATCTGAGCATCCTCTCATGCTGCAAAGGCGTCTTTCCCCCTGCTGCCTTCACATGCACGCAGCTCTGAGTGGGATTTATGGTCTCTGTAATGGTGAGCTGTATGCACACCCGCACTCATGCTACTCTGAGACGACTCCATGACTGTAAGCAGAAGTCACAGACGCGCACATTCTGACTGTCCCTGCACGCACACACACATGCACACAAGCAAACAGGCACAATAGGCACGTGGAATACCAGGAGCAACGCCATACCCTGATTCCCAATCCATAAAATAACCTCTTTTTTTACTAGTTCAAAAATACAAGATCAAAAAATCCATTTTCAAAGTTTCTGTAAGTGATATGCGGTACAACGGAATTTGTACATTTTTACTTTAAGTACAAAGAGAATACCATACAATTAAGGGGATATTAGGGTATAGTAAATAGTAGCAATAAATATTATCAATGTTTAGGTTACAGATGTTATAACACAGGTATTTATCCACAGAACATAAAACGTGAAGGAAGCTATAAAAAGAACATAAAAACCGGGATGCATTTAGATAGGGTGTGCTAATCATTTTGCTGTAGGGTCTATTAAAACTACTATCTGTTAAGAGAATGCTTGTTTTGTTCACCAAAGCAGCCGTTCTGCAGAGACAGTGCGAGGTGCGTTTGGCCAGATCCTTGCTCCAGGAAGGATCCTGTTAAAAGGATGGGCTCAGAGGGCACTCCATGCCATAAAACTCAGCCAACAGCATGCTGGCCCAGTGAAAGGATTGATCAGTTCAGTGAACACATTTTCCATGCACCAATCTGAAATGCGTGTTGGGAAGGAGCACGGCCTCTGCATTGGAGAGCCACAAAAGGAACAGAGCTGCTAAAAGAATAACATTTCGGTGCAACAAGCCGATCTGTTTAACAGCTTTCGAATGCTGTTAACGTATGCAGCGAATGTACTCGCTGAACATGACATCCTACTCGAATCGCCCCCTTTTAGAGCTGAGATTATGTAATCTGGAAATGCCAGAGTTGTCACGGGATTAAAATAGCGCTTTGCCCCATTGATTCGAGATGCCAGTTGCAACCCCTGTTCCTCTCCGCTCTGGTTGCTGGCTTGGAAATGATCTTCTTCGAGCACAGTCTGGCACTGCTGAAATTAATGCTCTGCCTGAGAACGCTACTCACACGAGGACTGTCAGCCGGGGCATGGGAAAGAAGAGAGGAAGGAAGCCCTAAGAGGGAGAGTTCATCCAGCACCAGCTCTTCGAGTGTTTGACCTTGTCAAGATCGGTGCATGGGCAGTCGCATCCGCCCAGCAAAGCTGATGTTCAAAGAACAGCAAAAGTCTGGCAGAAAAGAAAAAAATAACACAAGGAAATTCACAGCCAAGGATCAACTGTTCCCTGGGGCAGGTGGATCTGCCTGCAAAGCTGGCACGGGTGAAAGTTTAGCAGAGCCGGCTCCAGAGGAAAAGCTTCACCTGTTTGCATGGGGAACTGCCCCCATGCCTCATCTGGGCTGGGGTTCAATGATCGAGGCTCTGTGCAGGGGTGTTTTCTGCTGCATAAATGACAGGTGAGGGATGTCTGGGGTTTTAGGCTGTCACTGTCCCATCCCAATCTGCTCTGCAGTGTCTGCACCCCTCCTGCCTCCTGAAGAGCAGTTTTAAACTGAGGGCATAATTCGTAAGTAATCTCACAGGCATAAATTGCAGAAGCAGAGGACCCGGAGCTTGGCCCTTGGCTTGTCCCTTGGGTGTGAATGGAAATGGCCAGCCCAGAGGGACAGCCATGGGAGCTCAGCAGGGAAAGGAGGTCATCAGCGGGGAATTGCAAAAAAGTGCCAAAAGGGGCTGCAGGTCAGGGAGCTGCTTGCCCCTCTCTCCGCACCGAAGCTGAGTCTCTGAGACCTTGAAGCAACCTGGAAATAAAACCTTCCTCACAGAAGCCATCTCTGGAAAGGCAGTGCTCCCTGCAGCTGCTCAGTGGAGCAAGTGAAGCACAAAGCAGATTATGGCTCTACCCTGAGTGCCCTCGGAGATGATTCAGAGTCACAGTCACAGCCACGGTGCTAACTCCAGAGCTCTCACACCACTGATCTGAGAGACAAGCTCCAGCGCTGGTTAAAATTAGAGCTGCAATAAATACATTTCCTCCTCCGATGCCCTCAAATGGAGCAGGTTCTGCTGGGATGCATGAAGGAGGAAATGAGGATGTGCCTGGTGCTCTCTCTTGCTGGGGAAACCACCGTGGCCTTTAACTTCTACTGATATCTGGTTTTTCTCCACGCGGTCGATCGTGGCTTCCCATCCTGAGCCATTATGCGTCTCAGCTTTTGAATACAAGCGTGTATATTAGGGGAAGACATACCAACCCCTCAACTCAAAGCCAGCAGCTGCTGCACGTTCCCAAATGAGAGAGCAGCCCAAGCAAAGCAGAGGCACCCACAGCTCCAGAAAGGAGCCCCAAATTACTAAGGGCCAGTGCTGCTGCGACTACACGCCCAGCACAGGACCAGACTCCTCAGTGCACAGGGTAGATGTTATCTTGGCATGCACACATGCACCCACCCATCACTGAGCTTCCTCCTGGCAGCGGGCTTGGGGGCGAGCTGCAGGACGTCCTTACAACAGCCACAGATTTTAACCTGGACCCGCTCTGCACAGAGCAGCACCTCCCTGCTAGGCCATAAGACTCGAGCTGGATTTGTCGGGCTGCGCCCGCTGACTCCAAATGGCATTGCATACGGCCACTAATGGCATTAAAGAGGAACCGGCACATCCACGATGCAGGAAAGCCCTTTTCCCCACTTTGCATGACAGCTCCGCTCCGTATTTACAAGCATCCTGGATGGAATTCAGCCAGACGCCTTAGAAACGATCGCCGCGGCCAGGAGCCTTCAGCAAGCGTGGGAGCGTAACGTTACCCTACCCTGGTGCCCGAGGGGCTGTCTCTGGCTCGCCTGGCAGCTGGCCGAATGGAGGATGTTTGACCACGCTAATTGTCAATGCACTTGTGGGTTGCGGTGCCTTGGCAGTGACGGCGCACCGGGAAGGCAAGTGAAGTCGCCCGTCTCTGCTGTCTGGGAGCAGGCTTTTATTCATCTCCGAGCTGATCAGGAGAGCTGCCTGCGATCCTTTGCCGGTTGCGGTAACGGCGCAGGCTAATCCCTGCTAATATTCCTGGAAATCTCCAAAGGGGAGCAGCTGCCTTTTCAGTGGATTATAAGCTCTTGGAGTGAAAGCGGCCCCGTGGTTATTGATATGCAGCCGGCAAAGTAATGGAGCCGCGAGACCCCAGTGCATGCACCGCTGGTGCCCGTCTGCTTTGGGTGGGATATGAGGGGAGCAGAGCAAAGCCTGCCGAGGCTGTGGGTAGCTCCCCTCTCCGGGGGGCAAGAAGGGGAAGGCATCCCGCTCGCTGCATGTTCGGAGCCGCCTGACCGGTGGCCCCGCTCCCAGGGGAGCCGCTGGCCACCTCTCACCGCGCCGTGCGGCTCCCTCTGCACACGCGGCTTCGAGATTGCTTAGGCTGAGGCCTCCGAATTTCCCTCAGGTGTGCTGAACATTTCAGGTGATGATTGACACATTCTCCCTGACATTTGTATGATGATTAGTCTCTTCTCTGTGTGCTATTCAGCGGACAGCACTGCTCATAAAAAGCAGATAGGAGCCAGTTGGGCTGGTGCCCCTGGTGTATCGGGGAGAGGATGGGCTGATTGATGACCCTTGGCTGTTTTCTGATGCTGCAGTTGTTTTTTATGATGTCATTAGGAGGCTATAGTCACATTAAGGAATCCCTCATGACATCATAAAGGACTTGATATTTCGCTAATGTTATTTCAGCGGAGTGAAGCTCTGGCATTTTATAGTCCTTGCCGTCCCCAAAGAATTAGGAGTTGTCTAACTACAACCTGGAAGAAATGCAAAAATAGTCAAATGCCGGCTCCAGAAGTTATGGCTGGGGAATGCTAATATATTTGGCTCTTCCTGAGCACAAGGCACCTTTAGGTGGAAAACATGACGTGCTTGCAAAAGACGCCATCACCGAGTGCAAATCTTCACGCAAGAAATCCAGGTCTTTTGCTTTTATTTTGGGGTACAGCCAAGAAACGCACTGTGCTGGGCCCTTTCCACAGAGCAGAGAGGCTGTGCTCAGATGGAAACAGCCGTGAGCTTTCTAGTTTGGAAGTGCCCTAGTCCTGGCGTGAGGATGCAGAGCTGTCTGAGGGATGGGGAGACACATGCTCAGCTTTCTCAATGGGATGCTGAGAGGGAGATGCCCAATGTCACATGCTGGACGTGTGCCGCGTATTGCTAGAACTGAGGGACGCTACTGGTGGCGGCTTGCTCCGTGAAGGGAGCTGCGCAAGCCGCGGCTGGTCTCACGGCATTGAGAGGCACCGATCCTAGCCGTGAGAGCTATTCCTGAGGGGAGGAGCATGGAGGGGTGGGAAGGTGCTGCGAGGGGTCCCTGAGGATGGGGTTTGTGCCAGGATCTCTGGGCAGCAGCGTTTGTGGAAGACTCTCGTTTCTCAGACTCCCAAAGACCCTGCCAGACAGCCAAAGGGTGCTTTCCACCCTGGCATCAGGCATGTGTGTTTTCTCAACCATCTTCCCGACACCTGGATGGGAGGCTCCAGGTTGGCACGAGAGGCTGCAGTTGCTGCAGTGCAGCCCATGGCACCATGAACCTGGAAGGCAGGATTGCACCCAGGCTACAGGTCCATGGGGCATGAGGCCAGGGAGCACACCAGGGAGGAAAAACTATTTTGCTATATAGGAGTTGGGAGGTCGAGAAAGTGGGAGACATTGCGATCGCTTCTGAATGGATGGGCAGAATGACAGTCCCCTCTTCCACCCGGCAGCTATTGATCTATCTGCACACCTTGCACTGATGTCTGTCACCATCGTACCTGAGCGCTACACACATGAGCTGAGCGCCCTGAATGTCACCCTGTCGCAATTGCCATGAGTTTCTTCTATGGCACTGAGTGACCTTGACGACACCCAGATCGGTTTTCTTAACCTGCATTTCTGTAAGCTTTGCCCTTCTCGCCCTGGCAGCAATTAATACTGTTGCAGCGACCAGTCCCCATAATGGTCAGTGCTAAACTTTCCCCTTGGAGATGTCGCTGCTCCTGAGTTCCTGAGGGTGACCCATTACTTGGGGTGGTGATTTCACCTCGGGCATCCAGGCTGGATGGCTGTCGGGCTTGGGCATCCAGGCTGCTTGGCTGTTTTTGGAAATCCTGCTTGGGGGTTGCTAAGTCCCTTCTAGAAATGGGATTTAGGATGTTTGGTCACCAAGGCTCTTGTGCAAGTTTTCTGCCATGTCACAAAAGAAACAGATGCTAGTCTCTGAGAGGGTCTCTGTGATGGGTGAGCATTACATGGGCTGTAAAAGGACTTAGCCCATATACAGCACTCTCCACAGTGCGAAATACATGCTGGGGATCCAGCCAGGTGTGCCTGTAGATGTCTGCATCGGGGCAGTCTTCATATTAGAAATCTGCAGGGGAACGTAAGGAAATTAGAGCTGCTGCATACACAGGCAAAATCTGGCCTCTAACAGATCAAAACAATTTCTTTTGGAAAAAAAAACAAAAATAGCAACTCGCAGAGGGATCTGGCATCAGCCACAGGAACATTTTCTGAAATAAAGACCAAAAAAAACCCCCCAACACCAAAAACCCAGGTCCCAGAATTAGTATGATAAATAGAGCTGGCTTCTCTGTAACATCGAGTCGAGACTGCAGCGCTCAGGGTATTGGAAAGCATTGCAAGGTGCCAATTTAGAGCAATCAAAGTGACCTTGTGTTTATGCCTTTGGTTTGGATTGCAGGCTGGAAGGCAAGTGGAGGGGCTGGAACGGCCTCTTGACATTCAGCATAAGGAAATGAACTTAAAAAATGCACATGTCATTAGAGAAAGCACTGGAGTCGGAGGGGGAGGAGATGGACATTGGGGAGGTGAGCAAAGGAGCCGGAGGAGGATGGGTAGCGCCCACCCCGCTAGCATGGCGAGGAGGTGCTTTTGCCTTTCCCACCACCTTTGTTACTCCCTGGAGAAGGTCTGGAGGGGCCCCGGGTTCCCCACCCAGGACAAGGGTGCCGGCAAGCCCCAGCTGCTGCTTGCGGTTCAGCCCAAATGCAGAGCCGTGGCGCTGGCTGCAGCGCTCTGCCCCGCACTGCGGACCTACAGCTGTCACTCCAGTGCCGGCACGGAGGAGCCTTCACCAGAAGGCAGGAGAGAGCGGGGGCCGGAGGAAACGTGAATAATAAGCCTTCCCCTTCTCCTCTTCATCAGAGATGAGGGGCAGTTAAAGAGGCAGGACAGAGAGAGGGTGGAAGAAACGGCCTCCCCACGGGCCCCGGCTGTTGACCCATGTCCAAGGGTACCTGGGTGCCATGCCCACCTCTGCCAAACTCCCCATGCATTGTAAAGTTGTTTTTTTTGGGGTTTTTTCTGTTTTTTTGCACCAGTCCTGGAAGCACAATACCAGGTCAATGCATGGAGTGGATGGAGCACGCTCCGGTTCCACCACCCAGTACCAAAAAGAATCTGCTCAATACAGACCTCCTATGGAGGACATATCAGAGACAATTACCCTGGGGAGCTTGCCTACGTGGTCACGCTGCTTCCCCTGCCAGGTAAGTATGTGTCTGTGCCATGGGCTCTCCCGGGCCAGTGGTACTTTGAAGTCCTTGGGTCAAAATCCCGGAGGGGGCACAGCCGTGCTTGGCGTCATTTGGGGCTTTGTTCGAGGATCCTAGAAGCAGCGGCGTAAGCTGGGATCTTGTTCCTAGTCTGCGCAGCAGAGGCAGTTCTGCCACCGCAGCCTTGCTTCTGAAACCCGTCCTCCTCCACGCCTCTCCCTTTTCCCGGGGCGGGGGTCAAAGCTGTTTTGCGCGTCCTTATTTCTGCACTGTGGTCTGGGAGCGGGACGTGCTTCTCCAAAACCTTTCGTTCAAGGATCTCAGCCCACATAGCAAATGCTGTGGGGTAGGTGAGTATCATTACCTCCATTTCACCTGCGGGGAAACTGAGGCATAAGGCAGTGGGTCGACTTGTCTGAGCTCACAGAGTGAACCAGGACAGAGCCAGGATTGCAGCCCGGGCTCCTGGTAGCCACTAGCTTCTTCTCTCATCCAGAGCCTCCTTGTGCTGAAAGCCGAATCGGTGTTTAACCGGTGTGATAGCGCCGGGGAGCTCCATCTCCCCGCAGCCACACGTGCTGCCCCCAGAGGCTTCTTCCCTGCGGATGCGTTTAAATGCCTGCTTCTAAAAAGCCATCTCTGAGCTGGGGAGGACGGGCTGCTCTTCCTGCCCCTGGCAAGGTTTTCTGGATTTAGGGGAACTTCTGTGCTTTGCTGCTGGAACCAGCTTTGTTCCTGACAATACCGGGACGCACCCGAGCGTCTGTCGTGGCGGGGCACGGTTTGCCCACCCGAGAACCGCGCTATTCATTGTCCCCTGGTGCATGCTTCCACTTCCCCTGCTCTGTGCGTGTCTGAAGCTTCGACCCTGCGTTTCATAGCGGGCAAGTTCCTCCTCCCTGTTCAAAGTTTTCAAGAGATAAATAAACCTGACGGTGTCTTTTCTAAAGCCACGTATTTCTCCTTGCCTCTTCTGGCAAACCACTCCTTTTCCTGGTATATGTGTGCAGGGAGAGAGAGTAAGGGGGGGGAACATTAGGCGACATTAAATCAAGGATAATTATCAGCTGTCAGTCAGGGAATGGCACCGAGCCAGGGAAGCACTCAGTGGGGATGCTGTCTGTCCATCCCTGCTTCCCTTCGTGGCTGGCAAAAAGTGCCATATTTGTCTTTAAACAGCGTCATTCATCATCAGAGGAATTAAGGACTATTTAGAACTGTAATAGGCCACTCCATTCTGAGCATGAAAATGCCTTTTAATAGAACAGCATTACTGGTGATTCACTGTTCAGCCTTACGCTCTGCCTTAGCATCCAGCATTGTGACCCTTTTCTTCTCCTCCTCCGGCTTCGGAAGGAAAAAAAAAATCCCCAGCATTTGGAGGGAATCGCCAGCACTGCTGGTGCGAGCGGGGCCATGCAATGGAGCTCCTTGTCCGCAGCGGAGATGACACGTGGCCCGGTGGATGGAGGGTGCTTCTGGCGTCACACCCCTGTTTCAGGAGGGCTCACGGAAAGAAGCTGCAGATTTGCAAGCCGTGCTGCAGGTGAAGGGAAAGGACTGGGGACGTTCCTTCATTTTTGGCAGCGGCAGAATAATTAAAGTGCCTTCTGAAAACTTGCAGAGCTTCTTGTTTCTCCCAGGAGCTCCTAAGAGCCTTAGTGATGCTACCTGGGGTCAGAGCCGCAGTCCAGCCGGCCCCGCTCCGGTTCCCTGCTCGGTGTCCTCCACTGGTACCTGTTTCCTACGCTGCACGCCCATTCCTGTTTGGTCAGCTGGGAAGCACTTAGTGCCTCCCTCGAGCCGTTGGCAGGGGCTTGTCATCCCTGTTGGGCTTCAGCCCACTGTCATGGCCCAAGAAATAGGCCTTTAGGGCTGTGCCAAATGGTAGAGGCAAAGTATATGAATAGGGCATGCATATGTATATGAATAGGGCTGCATTTCACTGGCCCCCGTCAGTCACTTCCCGTTGAACAGCATGGCTGGCACGGGCACCGAGCACCGGAGGAGCTGGGGCAGCACAGAGGACCCTGGCAGTGGGAAGGCATGCGGTGGTTGCTGTCTCCTCCGCCCTCCCAAGCGCACGGGAAGGCTCTTTCTCATTTCAAAGTGAGTTGCAAATGAGGATCACGTTTCCTGCAGACCCAGAGCAATTCCCTCCAAGCTCTCCCACCTGTCTCAAGGGCACTGGGGCTGGATACGGATGGGACTGGGCGCTGCCCGTCCATGGCCGTGGCAGTATATGGCATCAGTAGCCGACATGCAAACAGGCCGCCACATCCCTCTCTTCCTAACTCTGCCTGTTAAAGATGAATGCTTCTTAACTGCTTTTTGCAAGGCTGCCTGCGGGACCTGCCACCGCCTGCAGAGAGGGCTGGGGAGGGGGCAGGCAGAGCGCGTGGTTTCGGAAGCACGCAAGCACCAGCCACCTCGCTGAATGCAATAGTCTCTCCCTGCCCTTGCAGGCCCCCGATGCTCTCCCCGCGGCCCCTGGCTGTGCCCCAGCAATCACTGCATTTCCAAGCCGGTGGCCTCTGGCTCCCTGTGGATGCTGTGACCCCTCCGACAGCACATTTTTATTCTCCCATCAAGGACACAGGGGCGCCCGTTTGGGAGCCTCCCTCCCACCATGCCTCCTCCCTCGCCGGCTGCAATCCTGGCTGCCTTTGCATGATGCCGGCGCTTAATAATGAGTCAGGACTTCAGAGTCTGATCCCTTGTTCCTAGCTGCAAAGACAAGAAAATCAGGATTTAGCCTCAGAAGCGAAAGGCCCCAGGAGAACCGCCGATGTTCCTTGGGATGCTCAGAGCATCCTGGCCCTGCCTCTGGCCCCGTTCCCTGCATTTCCTCACCGCAGTCACTGAGGAGACTTGCCTGCAAACAGGCTGCATGTTTCTTAGACATTAGTCACCCGCTCCTGCTGCTGCCTCCCCGTCTGAAGCTAAAATCCTCTGTGTGATGTCACGGTCACCTCTGTAGCAGCTCACTGTGATGCCACTAATAGACCGTGGCTTCAGACGAGGGCTACGCAGAGCCAGGGAGAGGGGAAAGAAAGGAGGCAAGCCCCCAGGAACAAAAGACTAGATTGCATGGGATCACAATGTGTTTTAAAGGACAGAGAGATGCAGATCCCAGTGCTCTGTGGGATCCAGGGTCCACACAGCTTCCAGGTCCTGTGGGCAATTAGTGGTTGCTGCATGTCAGTCATGTTGCCTACACATGTGTGGCACCCTGGCCCGTCCTGGGCGTGCCTGGAGATGCCCCAGCAAGGAGGGGGCTGGCTTGCTGGTGGGCTGGGATCACTCCCTGTGCGCCCCTCGCTCGACCGATCTCTTGCTGGGGTTTTGCTCTCGCCCAAGTTCAGCCAGTTCACCTACTTACACTCCGCCTGTTATTAATAGACTCGTTAGCGGGTTCACTTCACAGCTCCTGGGGAAGGTGTGCACATGGGTGTCAGCTGAAAGTATCTGATGGTATCTAGCACCTCTCGGCTTGTCTTCCCAGGTGTGCTGCTCGCCAGATTATACACCAGGCAGCTTCACAGAGGGAGGGACAGACACGCCCTGGCCGGGGCTGGGACGGGGCCTGGCTGCCCTCCACATCAGGGGAAGGTTGGGGCTGTACCCAGCTCTGCGGGAAAGACCCAGCTACGGACACAGCCGTGCCACGTCCTGCGTGGGCTGGCACCGACGCAGCCAGTCTGCAGCACATGGGGCGTGTGGCAGATTGGGGCGGGGGGGGAAAAGTGGTATAGTCGCAGATGGGGCGAGGAGCAGAAAGCAGAGCAACAGGTAAGACAGGGAAAGGGATCAGAGTGGCCCTCGGGGTATGGGGCTAATTTGGGGCATCCTTACCAAAAAGGTGGGCCCCCACTGGGCTAGCTCATAGCTCACTGGGTTCTCGTCCCAGCTCTGGTACCGACCTCAGCCAAGTCCCTTCCCTTCTCTGTGCTTGTTTTGGCTTGTGAGCTTGTCCAGGCAGGGTTTGTGTCCCGCTGGGACACATCCACATACAGCCGGAGGCATCCCTGCAGCCTGCAAAGACACCCCCGAGACATCTTAAACCTGGTCAGCTTGGAGCCCGTTTGCAGTGCTGCCACCCCTTCAGCTGCCCAGCCCGAGCCAGGGGTGCCAGAAAGGCTGCTGCGGCTGCATGGCTCCAGTCCCCACGATAGCAAGCCCGAAGCTAGCTCAGGTGTGTCTGTGCACTGCAGTCACACCCCTGACGGCAGTGCCAACATAGCTTGTGCGCCGGTGTGGTCCGGTGCCCTGAGGCCTGGGGCATCCAAGTGTGATGAGCAAGGTGTTTTCGCAGGAAGATGCAACTGGTGTTACTGGAAGAGCTGGGGCTCGGGCGTGCCCGGGAGAGGATCCGCGGCACGGCCAGGTTTGCAGAGGGCCCCACAGGCCTGCGGGAGGGCTGAGAAGAGCAGGGCAGTCCACTGTGGGCTTCAGCCTGGGAGCTGGCCCTTCTTCCCACCCAGCACTGGCATCATGGGGTGGGTGAGCTCTGCCTGGGACCTGACCTCCTACGTTCGCACGGGACCTTGTGCTGAGAGCGCGTGGTTTGCATCCTTGGATGCTCGCTTATGCTCTCACCGGCAGGCAGTGACCTTTGCTTAGCCGCTTACCCATGCCGGCCTTTGAGCTCAGACCTAGTGGTGAGGGCTGGATCTCGTCCCCCGATGCGTATGCAGAACTTCAGCTCAGGTAGAGACACTGGGCTGGGGAGCTTGGGGGAATCGCTTTTCAAGGTCTAGCTAGTGTCAGTGAGCGCGCTGATGCAGGTACGAGAAGCAAGGCGAGCTGCCTTTCTTCAAAGCGAGCGCCCCTTCTCCCCAAAGCGAGTTTAGTTCCAGTCCTAATTAATGCTGATTTGTGCGCACAGAACAAAGGATGGGTACAGGCAAGGCCTTGTGCGCATAAAGCGACCCTGCAAATCCCACTTGTGTGCCTGTCTGAGGCAAAAGCACTGGTGCGGTAGGCAGCGTCTCCATCACCGTCGGGCTACGGGGGGGGCAAGAGACTTTGCATCAGGACTGACAAAACTCCACAGCTGCTTTGCAAGGTTGTCTTTGGTGGTGACACCTCCCCGCCAGCACTTCCACACGTCCACCTTTCCCTCCGAGTCAGCTGGCTAGAGACCTCCGGCCGGTGCCACAGCGCTTTGGGCTTTCCAGTTGACTTTGTTTGAATTTTCATGAGGATGAAATAAGTTTGGCTTTCAGCCTGGTGCATGTCTTGGTCACCTATGCTTTTAGCCTGCGTTCAGGACCAGCAAGGATGTCTTACTCAGTGGTAATCATGTCATCTCGGGTTTCATTATCTCACCCGGTTCCTGGCCAAACAGCACTTAATTAGTTTGACAGCACTAAATGCTCTGGATCTTTACGTGGCATCAGCTATTAATGGCTCTGCAATACAATTCTCTTTGGCTTGTGCAAAAGGAAGCGAACAACTCTTCTCTCTCCATACAGTGACAGCAATGTTGTTTTCAGGACTGGGCGATGACAGCAGGGTAGTTGCTGATCTGTCCATCAGAGCTAATGGGCCAGTCTCTGGGGGTCTGGGGGTGACGTGTGATGGCCAAGTCTCCCTACGGCTGGTGGTCCCCCTGCTACCTACCCAGGAGCAAGGGCCCAGACGGGGCAGGTTGGGAGCTCGTACGCAAATGCTTCCCTATCGCTTCAGCCGCCCCGGGCCGAGAGCACGACGCACGGCCAAGCTGCAGCGTGTGCCGGGATCACCCACCTATCGCTTAATCCTGGGGTCTGCTCAGGACCTGGACGTGGATGGAGTGGTGGCTTGTTACCTGCATGCGTGGGGGTCTGGGTGGAGCCGCAGAGCCCCGCAGGCAACGGCTGGAGACCTGGCGCTCTGGGGAGCACAGACAGAGCAAGACCCCTGGGTGGGTAATAGTAATACGACTGCCTTTGACAAAAGGCAGGAGCTGGTCCAGATAAAGTTTAAGCTAAAACAAATATTAAAGCCTTATTTATAGCCGCACGCTCCCCTTTCTATTTATGCAACCTCGACATATTTATCTTTTATTTAGGAATTATTATTCCCAAACCGGGCTCGGGTGCCTCATCTCCTTTTTGAGTTACGAGCAAAGAAGGACGGTGGAGTGACGAGGCCTTCCTGACTGATGGCCTTACATCTTTAATCTAATTAATTTATAGGCGTTTCTGTGGGGCTCCTCCCCGCAGTGTCTGAGTGCCTACAAGTCCCGCGTCTGCAGCCGTCCACGCTGCCATCTCGGTTTCTCGTGCCGTCGAGGTCTCGCCACCCCCAGCCAGGCGCTCTCTAGGGCTTGGAGGAGCGCTGTGAATTGTAGCGATAACATCAGCACGTGCCCCCAATGAAACCACATTGAACTGAAGTCCTTTGGGGGGATTTCGCTTTGCTTCTCCGTTTCTCACAGGGGATCCCACTGATGCTCGAGTGAGTGCTCCCTGCTCCCCGGGCCTGTCTGGTTTTGGTTTCTCCCCATGTCAGAAAGGGGCATTTGGGGCGGTTTATGAACCAGGCAGGACTGGTTTTCCGTCTGGCCAGCCTCCTCTCCCTCACCCTGATTGCCACACATGGATTTTACTCTTGAACGGCTTTCCCAAGGAAGTGGGTGGTGCTGGAGCCGTGGCCGTGCCAGCCTCTGCAGACATCGACCTCAGACTGCAGCCGTGTTCCTGTTCCTCCTTGCTCTGCCCGTGTTCACATTTGCTTCACTCCCTGCCAGAGTCAGTCTCTTATTGGTACTTTTTTCCCCTCCCCCTTAATTAAATTAGTCGTCTCTGAGAAGTGGGCTCCAGGGGCTCTGCAGTGGACTCCAGGGGGCTGTGCAGTAGGCTCCAGGGCTGTGCAGTGGGCTCGGGGGCTGTGCAGTGGGCTCAGGGGCTGTGCAGTGGGCTCCGGGGGCTGTGCAGTGGGCTCCAGGGCTGTGCAGTGGGCTCCGGGGGCTGTGCAGTAGGCTCCGGGGCTGTGCAGTGGGCTCGGGGGCTGTGCAGTGGACTCCAGAGGGCTGTGCAGTAGGCTCCAGGGCTGCGCAGTGGGCTCCGGGGGCTGTGCAGTGGGCTCGGGGGCTGTGCAGTGGGCTCCAGGGGCTGCGCAGTGGGCTCGGGGGCTGTGCCACCATGGAACCGATGTCCTGGTCTGGCTCCAGCGTGTCTCTCGAGGGGGGCCCCGCTCTGAGAGACCCGGTGCTGCCACGGGCTCCTCCGAGGACCTCTTCTTTGTTCAAGAGCAGCCCCATCTCCTTAAAGAACCGGCTGTCCAAAAGCGCGGGGAGCGGTAGGAGGCCGGGGGTGCAAATTGGGCTCTGGCGTTACCCACCAAGAAGCAAGGAAACACGGCCGCAGGGCCGGGTTTTCGGAGCTGAGTGCTCGCAGCTGCAGGGGAAGGCCATGAAAGTTGAAGGTGCTCAGCACCTCTGACAGTAGGGCTCCTCATCCCTAGAGAAGTTGTGGCTGATCCCATCCAGCACGCAGCTTAATGCAGGATTGTCCACGGAGGAGCATTCACGTCGGTGTCTTACCACGCTGGTGTTAAATGCCAAACCTCTTCCACCTTTCTCCTGAGAAGACGATCCTCCACCAGGGCAGCTTTCCTCCCCGTCAGTCTGAGTTTGCCATTTCCCTTCCCCTCACTTCCCTGCTTCCCTTTTCCTAATGAAGTTCTCAGTTTCATGGGAGATTCGTACCCTTCGGATACTGCAGGCAGGCTTCATCCCATCACGTAGCTCTATGGATCGAGCATTTCCATGTTTCCTCTCGGCCCTTGACCGCTTCCCGTTGCTTATTGCAAAACCCTCCTGGAGCACGGTGCCCTTCCTGGAGCCCACCACTGATCTCCAAAGGCGCTTGTACACATGGCGATGTGCAGCCCCACCAGAGCTAGAGAGTTTACTTCCAGGCATTTACCTCCAGGCCTTTTGCCATGGCCCATCTGCCATACAGAAGAGTCCTCTTCCAGCCAGCCTTGCTGCGGGACGGCACAGATCCCCGCAACGAACCTCCGGAGCAGCCAGCAAGCCGGCAGGGCCCCGGAGGGAGGAGTGGCAGGGCACCAGCTGCTTCTGCCAGAGCCACACAAAAGCAGCTGATAGTCATATGCAAGGCGGGCTGGAGGGACCGGGGTGAGTCAGTCAGGGAGAGCTGTGCATTAAGCTTGTTCTGGAAGAAGAGTGGGTCTCTAATTAGTGCCCGGGGACACGGAGAGTCCTGCCACTTCAGTGCTCCTGCTCTCTGCTGTGTCAGAGGAGTGTGCCAAAAAATCTGTCTTCCCACGTTAGGGAACCGGTAAATGCAACCTCCCCACCCCAGATATGCCTCTGTGTGTGTGTGGGGGGGGGGTGTAGCAGGGCACACGCCAGGGATGTGATTTAACCCCCGTGCAGCAGAAGCATTCCCGAAAGTGTGTGTGTAGCTCTCTGTGTGTGCATGCATGTGTGCACATTGCTCAGGATAATTACCAACTAGTCCCTCTTTTTTTTTTTTTGGCCAAATTTTGCTGCTTTTTCTGTTCAGCAGAATATTCCCAAATAAATTGCAAGCTTTCAGATGTATTTTGTTGTGCAGAATTATCCATGAAGTTCTTCATTCAGCTTTTCTCCCTCTCCCTGAATACTTTCAGGTGAGCACTTTCCCCTGAACTTGAAGAGCATAACCCAAGCAGAGCCACACTGAGTCTGACCCGTGGCCCATCGAGCCCTGTCTCTGACAGGAGCAATAGTAGATAGTGTAGGAAAGAGGATATATATGGACAGGGCATGTCTAGAGCAGTTGCCACATCAGGCTGGGAAGGATTTTTTTTACCCTGCTGTTGCTACATGCATCAATGGGTTTTTTTCTGCCTTCTGCAAAAGCATTGGTGTTGGCTACAGCCAAGGCTGGGGTTGGCACTGGGCTGGACCAGTGCTTTTGCTGAGACTCAAACCTGCAGGGTCTTGCCCCTCTGCTCAGGGTCAGACCAGTTGCTGCCTTTGGGGTCAGGGAGGAATTTTACCCCACGGTCAGATTGGCACAGATGGCGGGGGGTTCTCCTCCCCCTGCAGTGGGGAGCATGGCCTTCTTTGGAGCATATTTTAACAACCTTTGCAGAAGGTCACTGTTGTCCCCCTGTCCTACCTGTGGCAAATTTGAGTGTTGCCTTGTGTTGTATCAGGGTGCACTGTGTCGTTTTGCTGAGAGGTTCGACAGTGGATCTGTATGGGCTGGTTTGGATAGGGACGGTCCTGCCTCTGGCAGGGGGTAGGACTAGATGACCTCTGAAGGTCCTTTCCAGCCCAACTTCTGGAAGACTTCTTTGATCCTTTAGCATCCACCAGACGTGGAAGTATACCTTCTTTTAGTTTAGTTACCTGCCTGGTGGATTGCTCCAAGTCTCCGTTAGGATGTCATATGAGACTGCGCAACGCAGCACAGAAATCCCAAATATCAGCTGAATATCACACTCACCAATGGCACCTCCTCGTGCATTCACACGTATGTTTGTGAAAGTCTGAACGGACAGTCCTCCGACAACCTTGGTTGTGAAAGTCAAGCACTTTCGGCCAGTGTTTTCCACAATTTGTTCTGCTCAAACTTTTGCTGGGGGTGAGGTCCCTTAAGAGCAGGGAAGTCTGCGGCACGAACAGATGGGTTTAGATAAAGAGCAGCCAGGGAGAAGTTTGAGGCCCTGAATGGGAATGAATAAATGGTGCAGTTTTTTGTTGTTCAAATCTCAAAATAAATGGCAGCTCCCTGGAGTTGGAAAACGACTGAACTTCCCATTTAAAGGACTTGTTCTGTAAGGAGAGGTGAGAGGTCGGCTTCCAGTTGTTGGGAAGCCACCTGCCAAGTCAGACCAGGTCTAGCCAGACCCCCTTGCCTAGCCTTCGGTGATCGTATGCACCATCTCTGTAGCCCCCCATCACGTCGCAGCTTGGCCCCCATGAAACAACAGCACCACGTTACTACAAAGCAGTAGTGCCCTCTTCTCCGTGGGACACGTGTGCAGTCCTTCTCACAGCCCGTGCAAGCCTGACATGCCTTGCAGATGGCTAATGTCCTGTCCGGAGCTGCGGTGTGTCACCTCTGGGCCCACTGGCGTCTTGGCCTGTGACCCAGGCAGGAGTTGCATTTGCCCAACATTTCCCACACTTGACTTATCAGAGGCTCGTTTCAATCCGGCTTTCACACCCTGATCTGGGAAGAGGCCAGGGCAGTGCTTGTAGCAGCCTGACTTGTGTGCGCGCCAAGGAGATCAGTGCCAGGACTCTGTCGGGCAGGATTTTAGCTGCGAGAGAAGACGAACGCAAGATCGCGCGGGGAGCCGCTGCCCCGGCTTGTTGTCTGCGGAGACCTGGGTTCGGGTTGTGCTGGGGCTGGTTTCTCAGAGAGGTGCCGGACAGTTCGGCGCAGTGGGCAGCGTCCCGGGAATGAGGGAGCGGTGTTGGCTGCATCCTCAGGGGTGGTGCACTAGGGGTCACAGCCACTCTCCTGGGTCGGTCTCACGTCCAGCACGGCACGGCGCACAGGTCGTCTTCCGCGTCTCCTTCGGCTGCAGCCGCGAGGTGCCCAGGGCTGGAAACACAAAGGTCAGCACAGACAGAAAAGAGGGGGCAGGTGCCTTCGGTGGGGCACGAAGGAGGGAGATGGGATGGGGTCAGCCAGCGGCAATGCCTTGAGGCGTGCATGCCCAGACTCCGCGGAGGCACAGGTGGGAGGCTCCAAACCGCTGGAGAGGCGCTTACCCGGCGAAGGAAGCTCTGCCCTGGGAAACGTGTGCTGCCAGGGGTGGCATTTCATCCTCCGCGCAGGCCCAGGACGGTTTCCAGCGAGGCCACTGCTGCTCCGTCAGGCTCACCCGGCGCACCGGGTCCCCAGGCCGGGGGCTCGGACCGCTGCCCGAGGAGGCCGTTGGTGTCCGAGGGGTGCTGGGGCGAAGGGGGGCCCGGGCTGCGCGTGACGTGCGGCTGGCAGCTCTGATCGTTTTCCTCGCTATTTTTGTTCTTGAGCAGCACAGTAAATAGGCTCCCTGGATCTTGTTAGTGCACACACCAGAAATGCCCCCAGGCCGTACCATCCTTGACTCTTCCTCTCTTCTAATTGAACTGCCAATTACCTACGCGGAAGAAAGGAGCTCAAGCAAAGCCCAGTGATCGCACCCCTCCGCCTCTCCCCAGCCTTCCTAGGGCTCCAGGCCCTCATAGCGCCCCCTCCTCTGTCCCCCCACATGCAGTTTCCTGCATCTGCTGCAGCCACAGGGACCCTCCCCTGCTCTCGAGGCACCCCAATCAGCTGCCCCCGGGACCCCCCTTTGGAGCCCGCCGATGCACATCCTTCGTTGGCACATTGGGGAGCTGTTGTTCAGAGCTGCAAGGCACTTCTTGCCTCAGTCGGTATCCGGGCCGGCAGTAGGAGGCCAAGAGCCTGAGCCCGGGCATTGAGCCGGAGTCCCTCTTGCATCGAGGGCTACAGAAGCTGCTGTCTCAGGTGGACCCTGCTGGCTTCCTGCTGGGCCTCGTCCCACCACCTGGCCCCCAGATAGGCTGGTTGCACGGCCCCCCTGGCTGCACCGACAGGACGTGACGCTGCATCCAGAGAAGTCCTCGCTCCGAGGTCTTGGCTGCGTCTCCATCCTCCAAGACACGGGCAGGCGAGCAGCTGATGTTCTAATTCCTGGCAGGGCCTTCGGGGCCAGCTGCCTCGAAGTGTCGGCCGCCGTAGAGCGAGCGCAAGAGAGACTCAGCGGTGGCCTGCAGGAAGAAGCAAGAGTCCAGTGACTTGCTCTGTCCGTTGAGCCGTTTGCACTGTGCACGCTGGCACAAAGCTCGGAGGAGGTGCCAGCCCTGGAGTACATCACTGCATTGCCGGTGAACGCGGTGATGAATGCATGCAGAGAAGATCCACAAACTGCTTCCAAGCCATCGGTGGCAACGAGAGATAACCCTCCAAGAAACAGATTCAGACAAAGCGTGTCCCGTTTGACCCGCTGCTTGCAGCACACCTGTAAGGAAGTGAAATGGCAGCATTGGACCCTGCTCTGTCCTGCAGCAGTGGGACCTGCAAAGGCATTGCAAGCAAGGCAGAGCAGAGCAGAAGAGCTAGCAAGTTCATGGGGCAGCGTACGCCTTGACCTCTCCAGCTGTCTGCTCAATGGGAACCGGAGCCAGGCTTGGCAGGGGGAGGTTACAGACCCGTTCCCACTCCTGCAGCTGCGCAAGGAGAGGGATGCACGGGCATGCGCTCCCCGCCGATGGGAGAAGATGACACTGGCAGCTGCGTGCTGTCAGGGTGGGGGACACAACCCTAGGACAATGGAGAAGCCAGCATAGGGAGACCCCGGGTTCGGCCCGGTGTCTGTCACTTGGCTGAGGCTGGAGCAGCTCCTGTGCGTCTCTGTGCTGATGGGGACATGAGCACCTTCCCAAGGTTTCTAGGAGCCATGAGAGACTTCTCTGTCTGCATGCGGCTGAGGGCAGTCCCAGGGTTTGTGGCACGTATGGGTGCTCCTGGACCTCTCTGCAGGGTCCCAGTGGTTCCCAGTTTGCCCCTTTAGCCCCTGCACCAAGACACAACTGCCTACAACCTAGTAAACCAGGGAGCAAAGTTTTGCTGGCAGCCAGGAGCCTGGCTTTCTCACCCTGCACAGCGTTATGTGGTCTGCAGCCCGTCTGGTGTGAGCGTGCCAGGCGGGGGTCTCCCAGGGGTCAGCCAGGTGCTCCAGCTGTCCCTTCGTGACGGCGTTCTGCTTGGGAGCCACGTGCATGCGTCCCCGTGGCCCATAGCCCAGTGCAGCGGCGGCGTCCATGTCTTTCCTCCTTTTCTCCTGTTCTTTCCTCTCTATCCATCCATCCATTTTCTCCTTTCCCCACAGAGGCTTCCTGTCCACATTCACATCCCCACGTGCCCCTCGCTGCTATATCCACAGATGGCTCCGAGGTGCTGGGCTGCAACGCCAGCTATGCCTGAGCACACAAGGAGAAGGAGAGGGATCCTCACAAGGTTGTAAGGGGTGGGGTGGAGGAAGAGAGACCAGGACACCAGACACACCTGGCATATTCACAACCTATTCCCATTATAGTGCATCATACCGACCTCAGAGGAGGGCCTGATGCTCGTGTTATACTGTCACGTTCCCATCCCCGCTGTCCTGGTGAGCAATCTCTCCAAGAACAATTGTGCTGAAAACCCTGGATCTGCCTTTATTCTGGCTTCCAATATTCACCTGTGCTTACGCTGCATTGAAAAACAGAGCTGAACGCTATTGAATTATTGTTCCATTGAAACGAAAGCTCTCAGCTTAAGCAGCTTTATTGAACCATCTCAGGAGCTAGGAGCTGAGAGGGCACACCTATTCAAAATAAAAGGGTATCAGTTTCACTAATTGGTATGAATAGTTCTTTTGACCCTAATTAGCTGTTTGTAATTTCCCTATTTGCATATCAGAAAAGAAACAAATTTGCATATTTGTAAATGAGGAGCGTTTACATCTCTGTGGGTTTTCAAGCCGTGTGCCAGAGAGCAGCAGCGTGAGAGGGGTGCTTGGCATGCCCTGGCAAACTGGCAGCGCGCCATCGAAACAGCGAGCGCCTTCCCCGCCAGCGCAGCGCCTGACCACGCCGGCCTGCCCGCAGCCATCTAGGTCAGCGTCGCTGAGAGGAGCAGCGGGGCAGCGGTAATGGGTTAATTACAGGTCGGGTTTAATCAAGATCAGTCTTCATGCGACTGTTGGGATAAAATAATTTCCAGGCTCTGTCCTGGCGCGCACCTTCTGTTCTGGTTCTCAGAGCAAATCTGCGCAACGCCTGTACCCAGAGGTAGACCGAGTGGCTGCGTGTGCTTGTGCGTGTGCGAGGCACAGCAGGAATATCATGACATAAAGTCTCTAACCTTGCTGCCTGTGCACCTGGGTATGGATTATACCCCATGCACTGGGTATGGCATCCTCCCAGCACGCTGCCTTTCAGCACGATGATGCCTGTCAGGGTCCTCTCCCCTCCGCCGTGGTTTTATCCTGGAGGTTGAATCCAGACTTAGCACGGGGTGAAAGGAAGGGATGTGCCCACGCTGGTGCGAAACCCCCCTGTCCAGATGGAGGGAAGGGTTTCCCTCTACACCGCCATCCCCTCGTGGAGCCAGTACTTCTCTTCCATCTCGCTAATGTAACGTGCTGATCCCAAGTCTGTACACGAGCATCCCTGCACCCACCCCTTCTTTGTAGACAGGGATCTTCGGGGAAATGTGATCTCTTTTGTGAGACCAGCTAAGTTGGGAAAATTGTTCTTTGTGAGCTTTCAGGTACAAACACCCTTCTTCAGGCAGAGGGAGAGTCTGCCTTTCCTTCTTTGCAGCCGCTTAGTGCATGGCATCACCCTGGAATAAGCTCATGCAGGAGGGGCAGCATGTCTGTGCCCCAGCCATGGCTTTGGTTGCTGCTTCAGCGAGCCGGAGGGGGTTAGGACCTTTTCTTCCTGCTAGTGGTGCCATAAATAGTTCAAGGGGCTTGGTGGACAAAGACCAGGAGAGATGCCTAGAAAAGGGCCTGGTTTTATTCCTGGAGCCCTCCAAGAAGCAGCGCCGCTGGACGCGCAGCACCCACAGCTATGGTGAAGGGGCAGCCCCTTGCTGAGGAAGGCAGCATCGCCCTCTGACTCCCTCGGCCTGTGGGATCTCTGCTTCTCCGTGCATGGCGCTACTACCCGAGTCCCCGCGGGCTGCCCCTTGTGATATGGGCAGAGCTCCCATGACCACACAGCCCTGGTTCAAGTCCACCAGTCAGGTGGAAACAGAGCATCTAGACAGTAAATATGACACACTGCCCCGTTGCTGCTTGGATAGTAAGTGAGAGGGAAGACTGGTAACAGAACCTGGCTGGTTCGCATTGCTCAAGTCATGAATATTCACCATTACAATGAGGAGACCTGGGATTTGCATAGCAGCTCCACCCACCCCACTGACATGCACGTTGCAGCCTTGGCCAGCAAAGGGCGAGCGAAACGGGCTGAGGCTGCCGTCGAGGTCGGGCCAAGGTGCTGGCTTGCACTGCACAGGGGTTTGCAGGCAGGACAGGAGTGAGGGGTCCCCAAAGGGAGGGGGGAACCTGCAGTCAACGCAGAAGCGGGAGGACAGCTCCAGACCTGCCCCTGCAGCCACCCCCGCGCACGTGCACGCTGGAAATGTCCCACTGGCAGGGACGTGTGTGGCGCAGCTGTGACAAGCCATGCATCCCAGCTCCTCTTGCATCCTGCTTTGATTCTTTTGTAGAGAGGCACCTACAAATCCTTCATTGTCGGTTCTCTTGGATTTAATTACAACTACGTTAGTTGCTTCTTTCCATGTAATTACTAAAATGAATGGGGAAAGCAGAGATCAGAGAGTGTAAGTTCTCTCCGCGCAGAAATGCAATTAGGTCTGTGGGCGTCTTTCCAGCTGCTGCTTATGTTATGTAAAGTTTTGTATACCTAGGTATGAGTTAATGAGGATATTTATGTTTTCTCTCCTTACCTCTACAATTTGTTAATTCCAGACATATTTTACAAGGTATCTGCGATTATGTACTAATGCAACCTGGGTTAATTAGGCAGACAGAACAATCCCTCCTCCAGGTGCAGCCAGATCAGTCTTGTGAAAAAACAAAGGAAAAGGAATAGATGATTATTCTAGTGGGTGCTGGCCAGGACAGCACACGAGATGGTCTCTGAGCTGCGTGCACGGTGAGCCATTGTCCAGTTAATGCCCTGCCTCTTTGGCCAAAAAGAGATTAACTTTTCATTGAAGAAGTAGAATAAAAAGGTGTGTGCATGTGTGCGTGCCAGGGATGTGCAGGTCTGCACTCGTATCCATCAGAAAACTGTTCTGGATGTTCACAGCAGGTACCTGTGGTGTGCGGCATAGACGGGACACTACAAGGTGATGAAGCTGTAATGTTTTCCAGGAACAGGGAGGTCCTGGATGGAGGTACGGGGCATGTGGACATGAGGACCACGGCTGTTTCCCCTTTTCTTGGAAGGTAACTCTTCCCTGCAGAGCTGACTCAACTTAATTGCACTTGAATCACTTCTCTCCGCATCTTCTCTGGCTCTTTGTGCTGCAGCAGGCTGAGCAATTCTTTCTCAGTGAATTGGGGAAAACCTTGCAAGCCCTGGCGTAGCTGCCCTCCCAGCACTACTTTTCTCTCTGACCCTTTCTGGGCACCCAGGGGGAGCACGGGGAAGGCATTGGAGGCCCTTGAATGGAAAGAGGTTGCATTGGCACCCCGGGTGTTCACGTTAGCAGTTGTGCAAGCTTTATCCTCTACCTCTGACAAAGGAGACAAAAGCACCGTCGTATCTGAGTGGAGGGGTCTGGGGTGAGCTTGGGACTGGAGTGAGTAAAGTCTGAAGCAAAATCAAACCCTCAATGAATGTTTTTAAAGCTGCCACTGTCTCGTCTGCCCTCCTCACCTAGAGCCACAGTGCGTTTGTGACAGCCGCTGGTACCAAGCCAGAGGACGGAAAGGCGATAAGAGTTGGCCTCACTCCTGTCCTGTAGAAAGTCTCCAGCTGCAACTATACTGCTGCTGCCTTTTGCTGGGGAAGAATCAGGTTTATAGGAAGATTTTCCCTCAGGCGTCTGCTCCAGGCAGAGGGGCATGAGGAAACAAACCCTAAAACATCCCTAAGGCTTTCTCACATCTAGTTATCATGTCAGCAGCCTGGTGTGAATGCAAAGCTGGGTTAATGCAGAGAGAGGTTAAATGTATAGTCAGGGAGATAAAATGCCTGTTCTGCAGCTGATTTTTCTGCAGAATGGAAAACAATGCACAAATACTGTTAAAAAAAAGAGTTGTAGCTCTGCCGTGTGTGTGTGTTTGTGCCATTTCAGGCCAACCTGTAAAAACACCCCAGCGTGCGAGTGTTGGTGGCGGGTATTTTCGCCAAAAGCACGTTTCGGTTCACACACTCAGCACCGGCAGAAACTGAATTTAAAATACATTTTCTGGGAGAATTTGAATCTGGAACTTGATTATGAGTCAATCAGGGCCCAGAAATAATATCAGGTGACTTTTGTGACCAGTGATGATTAAGTGGCAGAGCTTGACTTTCTATTAGTAAGCCACAGGGTAAGTGGGATCCTTAAAGGTTTCATAAAATAGCTCTAAAAATGAACAAAGCGGAGAAAAATCACAGTCGCTTCTCCCCCAGTCCACCAAGAGAAGGAATGAAGAATAGATCCGCGAGATTATTCGGTATGAATCGTTTGCTCAAGCCCTTCCAGAAGTGGCAGCTGCGCTGGCGTTAGGCTGCTTCACATACGCTTGCTCAGACAGTTTAGAAATAAACCCAATATGAGGTGAAGTCTGATGCTCTCCATCACTGGAGACTGAGGGTGAAACCCTACCTTCCCCCCAACCTCAGTGCCAAATCTCCTCTTCCTGTGCTCAGCACGGTGGTAGTTGGGTAAATTCCGGGTAAATTCTAGTTGTCTTTATTTATGCAACAAGCAGCACAAGAAGTGAAACTGCGGTAAGCTCTGTAGGTTATGTAGTATGCGGTAAGTTATGTAGGTTAAAGTATTTTAAAAGTTAAACCGTGGTAACATCCCTTGTTAAATATGTCTACTGGGGGAAGCAACTCGTCCTCACTTCTTTCAAGCACGATGAGAAATGGGTGCTAATATATGAAAAGGAAGCCGATACTACTTAATAAGACCCAGTCATTTGTTAATACAGTGTGAGGACTGTTGCTACTCAAACCTGCTATTTGTGCTGCTTCTCAGCTCCATGCTTAGGAGTCTTCCTATCATCTTTTCAGCCTAATTTCTGGTTTATATCATGACTCCTCAGAAGTATCAAGAGGAAGTTTTCATGCAAGACAGCAGTTTCTGAAATTTGTGTGACAAGCCTGGGTAAAATTCAAATGACTCTCTGTGATTTAATCCATTTGGAGCTATTGCACTAAATCAGTGTAGCTGTTGCTGACACACCAACCCACAGAAATCTGGAAGTCGGTGATAGAAGTTTATCTGCGTATCTACAGGTGAAAACCCAGACAGCCTTGAACTGCAGTGGGAAGAGTTTGCCTCTGCTCTGAATACATTTGGGGAAGGAGCGGGGTCTGCCTCTCAGAGCATGCTTTGAAAATCCTGGCGCCTGCTTCCCCTTGCAATGAGCCGTCCTCAAGGTCACGCTGTCTCCGAGACCGCTGAAGAAGAAGAGCTTCTCCATTTGTGCTGGAGGGTGCAGGGCATCGCTTCGTTGAGAATGGCGAGAAGGATGGACTCGAGGGATCCACAAGCGACCGCTCGGTGCACCAAGGCACGATGATGCCGTTTCAGAGTTGGCTTCATGCTGCCAGCCTGGCGAGGCCCTCTTTGGGTATTGAGGTCCCCCTTGCCCAGGGCACTTGTATTCCCACTCCATTTGCTCAGCCCTGGGAGAAATGATTTGCAGCTGAAATCAAAGTTATGGTGGGCTGGGCAGCCAACGAGAGAGATTTCTCTCCTTTTCCTAGGGCGCGTGGAAACAAAGCGCAGTGCATTCGCCTCCCACCTCAGCAGGGCTGGGTTCAAATCTGCCTTTTAACTCATACATGTAGTGAGCGTGGGGGGTCTCAGCCTTCAGGACAAGCAGAAGGGCTGCAATGCAAGCAGGGTCTAACTTGAACTGTGCAGGGAAGCAGAGAAGAAAGAATGACAAAAGGAAGGGTACAATTTTCCATGTGTGGTTTCCCTGTTCAAAAGGGATTTTGGGGGGGGTAACACACTGTGAGAAAGGATAGGCACAAAGACTGTGGTTTATAGCCCACGACGATCAACCTTTCTGTGCCAACTTGCAGACCTTCTAATGCAGTGAGGAGCATTAACCTGCCAGGCCACCCTTTCTTCTCGATGAGAGCTCGTTGTACACATCTTGCATTGCACTGGCCTTTTTCTGCACGAAGGGGGTTTCTTTTATGTCGGATTCAGAGGTGGTAAGAAAAGCACAGAGCAAACTTCCTTCACTGCAAGAACTCACCTGTTCTTTTGGGGACACTTGGCTAGGGCAGGGCATGATGTGCCTTGTGGCTACAGTCGGCCCCGTGATGACTGGGGCTCAGGGTCCGTGCTCCTCTCCCTGGCCTCAGAGACTGCCGGCGAAGGACCGGCACGAGTCGTTCCCTTTGTTTCTGCTGGGCTGTTCTTTGCCCCGTGGTCAAACAGGATTGCTCCACCTCCAGAGCTGACAGCCTGGCACCTTTCAGCATCTGCTAGAGGGACCTAGATGTGTATAAAAAGAAGCAAGGAGAAAAAAAAGCTCCGTGTAGCCTCGTCAGCCTCTGTGGAGTAATACTCCATCCCCGGGGGGATCAGTTCCCTCTTTGCCGTGGGTCAGGCACCGAGGGTGAGGATACGCCGTGCAGAAGATGTGAATAGCAAATGGAAGTTTCCGAGCGAGCCGGGGAAGTTACTAGAGATGGAGACAGGGATTTGACTTGGAGCATTTACCTGCCAAGCCGAATTATGCACAGAAAGCTTTTGACTGGAAGAAATATGGTTTAATGTTGAGGTTCTGTTCTCTTCTTGAGCGGATTCCTTCTGGCAGCCGCATTGAAGTGTAGCGACGAGCCCCCCGTCTCTTCCCGTCTCAGCCCTCCCTCCCCGTGCGCAGGGGGCTGCAGACAGTTCCACTCATTAAACCTATTTTTCTCTTTAAATCCGTTTTCGTAATTTTATTTTTTGCATGAACAGATAAATAATAAGGGAGTCTATTATGATAAACGGGGCACTTGCAGCCGCTATAATGCACAAATTAAAGTTGAAGCAAGGGGTTTGAAATGTCTCCATATTTCATAATGAAGACCTAGTCAGCTCTATCATTGCAGCCACGGGCCTGACAACATGTCTGGGAAAGAATTGCCCAGCAGCTCCCATCCCCGGGGGTGTGCGTGAGGTGGGGGGTGCAGAGTTTGTGCAGGTGGAGTCGTCACTTGGTGTTCCTGCCATCAGAGACTGGCTTCCCAATCTGCTTCGCAGCTCCAGTTTGTCCTGTCCAGGCAAAGGGAGGGCTCATGGGACCCCTGAGCTCAGGGTCCTCCGCAGGGCTGGAGCTCATGTGCAGCATGCAGGGGCCAAGGATGGGGCTGAAACACTTGTTTTTGGGGTCTTGGGATTTGGCAGCGGTACCCGACCCTTCCCTTCCAGCCCTCCACGCCACCCTGCCCTGTGGCAGTGGCAAGACCTGTGGGAGGACTGCAGCAACTGGTAGGTGTGGAACAGGACGCCTGCACCCTGAAAAGCCTCAGCCCTCTTCCAGTCCCACTTCACAGAGCCCCAGAATAAATCTTCCGGTGCCTTCCCAGCTCCTTCACTTCCCCTGGCGTTGCAAACGTGGCAATGGCACATTCAGATACAGGCAGGCAGTCGTCGGAGGTCACGGGCTCTCCCTTGCGTGGGGATGCTCCCGTGACATTGCCGGCGTTGCCAGGCAGGATGCATTGGGGAAGGAAGCATAACCCCCGCGGGCCGCGCTCGAGCCCTCGCTCGCCTTGCTGCACAAGGGCCACGAGCGACTCTCCCAGAATGACATTTCTTGTTGAAAGGCCTCTGCTATGACACAGCATCGGGGTTTCCTACATGGTCACGCATCTGGGCATGCCGCGCGGATGCCACTCCCGGCACAGGCAAGCTCTGCTCAAGCCAAGCCACTGTTAGGGCTGCATAAATAATGGGGGAAATCTTCTCCAGTGCCGTGACAAATTAGAAAGGGAATTTTGCTTTGCCTTCTTTCCCACCCTCTTCTTTATCGGCTGCTGGCAAACGTTTCTGCAAGCGGCGAACACTCCTCGGAAATGCAGTTCAGAACCTGTTCTGAAACTCGTTTCGGAGGAGGCTCAGCTTCATTTTGGGTGAGGGCAGAGGTAACGCACCTGCTCTTTCCAGACAGTCTATCTGGACCAGATTGCAGGGTGATTTGTAGCTATCCATGAGACTCTGTTCCCAGCAGAGCCACCGGGCTGTGACGACAAAGCCCCTGTCCCCTGGAGCTGGGAGTGCTCCTGCAGACAGACCAGCCGCATATTAATCAGCACGCTGTCTGCCCTTGTTCGGAGCCGTGCCGGTGAGAAACTTTAATCCAAGAGCTAGTGGGATCAAGGCTGAAGAGTGTGTGAGGGCCAGCAGGGAAGAGCTGGCCTCTCTGCTGATGACAGGTCTGGTAGGTGCAGGTGTCATGCATTAAAAGAGCTTTTTCAGCTAATGATAGGTCCGAGGTTTGATGCCTAACATAGGGATTGATTTCTGCCAGTGGAAAGACTCATCCTGCTCCGGGCGGCACCTGAAAACAAGTGTTCTGCTGCCCAGCACTAATTGTGTTACCTGCCTCTGCAGACACAGGGAGCAGCGGGCTAATCCCATCCCGCTCCAAACGGTATCTTCTCCCCCGCCAAAACTACCCAAGTCAGGCAAGTACAGATGCTGCCTCTGGAGCCCCTGCCCTCTGGGCGTGTCTACACGTGCATTTCTGCCAATTTAAATATACTGCGCAGTAAGTTCCTGTGCAGTAAGTGGGAATAGGCCAGCATCCATGTGTGTGGGTGTTAAAGCACGTTAATGCTGTGTGTGGTCTGAATTGGGACTAAAGTTAGTCTCAAGGCCGTCCACACACATAGTATTACTGTGCAGTAAGGTGTCTACATGTGCTTTACTGCGCAGTAACTAATCAGCCATAGATTTGCTACCTGCCTGATGCACCGTATTTACTACGCAGTCTGGGTGTGCATGTGTAGACATGCACCCCTGCTGCACAGTAATTTTGCTTACTGCACAGTAAATGTGCATGTGTAGATGCGCCCTCTGAACACTAGAGTCGCCCCTCATTTATTTGTGAAACGTTTGTGTGAACATCACTCAGTTATTTGTGATATATTTGATGCACCTGGGTTTCACCTCTTGCTACTCAAAGGTTGTCAGATCTTGGACCATACCCTGGTTTCTAGATCCAACAGGCTTTGGCCCTGTCCCCTCGAGTGTCTACAGAGATCTGCGAGGGACATTATTCAACCCTCTTTGTCCTGAGCAGGTTTAACCTTGAAAATACCTTTAATTAGAACTGAGCCCCCCACCAGGCCCCAGGCAGGGGTTCAGTTTTTGTTTGCTGGGTGGTTTCGCTCTCCACAAGTCAGAAAAGCATCTTCCTTTCTGCTTTACCTGCCAACATATTTGCATCTGGTGCTAAACAAGTGAAACAAAGCCCCCTTTGAAATGTATAAAGCCATTGATTTCAAAGGGGAAGCGAGAAGCGTGGCATGTTGGCAGTGCGCTTGGCTCGAGTTTGTCTCAAAATGCTGAGACGTCGTCTGTGTGTTGTTATAATTACATCATTGGCACCTTTAAAGCTGATTTCATTATCTGCTCAAGTCAGAGACAGATGTGTGCATCTGGGTGCATGGGAGGAGGTCAGATCCCCTTCGGAGGCAGGACTCTTGGCCCATTAGCCGCTGCGTGTTGTGACTCTGTTTACAATCCCCGCGGCACACCCTGGCAGGCTGTTTCACCCACAAGCACCCTGTGCTTTCCCACAGGTGAGTGCCCATGCACAGGGGAAAGTCCCAGGGAGACATCACTTCCCTGACCTCCTTTAAAGTCTTCCTATGACTCATCGTTGATGGCAGCCAGCCGTGCTTGGCAGAAATTGAGCTAAAAGTTCTGCTTCATGGGCAAAATCTTGCTTCTGCTTCCTCCTTTTTCTCTCTCCAGTGTGTCCCATCCACTGTCTACATCATGTCCTCACCTGGATTGTGAGCTCTGCGGGGCACAGATTGTCTTATCCACCATGTGTCTGCACAAGCCCTAGCACAAGGGAGCACCAACCTTTGATCAATGCCTTTAAGCTCTATTGTGATGCAATAAATAATAGTGACAGAGTCGGTCATTTTGCACTGCACAGCAGCTTAGGAATAGCTCCTCGGCGTGTTACAGAAACAGCAGTTTCCCCAAAGTTATGGCTGGAACCAGACCCATTCCACCAAGAAATGCCCTCCGGGCTTTGCCTAGGAGCAGCAGAAGAGCCTGCGGGAAGAGACCTCTGCTCAGGGCAGATCCTTTTCCTAAAGAGGAAGAGGTGGGTTTTGTCGTCTCCCAGACTGTAATATTCGCGTCATCTCGGATTCCAGCAGGCCGTGGTCGTGGATGAGCATGGCCCTGCCACATTCCCCAAGGGCCAGGCACCGCCCCCGATGCTCAGCCCCCTGCGGTGGTCGCCGAATCTCTTCTGCACCAATCCTGTGGCCATCAGGGCTCTCCCTTTCACATGGACAGGCACTGCTTGTTGACCCTGTTGTGACCATCGCTGGGCAGTCTAGGGGACAAGCTGGCCCTTCCCAATATTGCAGACCTGCAAGGCCGTAGGATGGAAGCTCCTGCTGACCCCTGTCGAAGCAGACAGACCAGGCCCTGCCTCAGGGCAGATCTCACCACTTACCCTCCACCCCGTAGTGCAGCCCTCAGCCGCCACCGGCATCAGGCTGTGAGGGTGCAGCAGGAGGGGCACGGCAGACCTACCCTCACCCGGGAGGTACAAGGCACCTGCACGGCACCAGGGCTGATAAAAAAACCCCTCAGCTTGGCATATGCACCCTCCTGTGTTGTCCCCATCCAGCACCTCTCAGAGGACCCCAGTTCCCGCAGGGAAAGGCTGTAATCCGTCAAGGCCAGGTTCCCACTCGGTGGCCTAGTTGCAGTACTGAAGGTTTGCTCACTTCTCCGGCGCTGGTCTGTAGCAACAGTTTCCCTTCAGCATAGCATTTGCATTCTGCTGAGTATGGAGATAATGGCTCACGGTGTTTTTGAGTTACAAATTTCTTCCGGGCATGCTCACTCCTTCCAGTCTTCTCCGGTAAATATGTAACACCCTCGCTTAATTTGGTTTAAGTGAATGCTCGGAGGCCTGTGGCTGTGTAAGGGAGCGTGGACTGGGAGATGGGGCGGTGTCCGCTTCGCAAGGGCAGGAGGAACAGGAAAGGCCTGAAAGCGTCCCCAGGCTGTCGATGGAGACGGGTGGAAGAGTCACTATTTTCTGCCCTGTAGCGGAGTCGAGCCTGGGAAATTTCGTTGTGCTGAGGATATTGCAGTTGCTTGACTGCAAGGGCTGGCTAGGATGGGAAAAGGCTGGTTCTGTCTGTGGGGGTGAAAGGCAGTCGATGGGTGGCCTGACACACAGGCTGTGCGCAGGGGTCTGTGCCCATTGTGGTGGGTTAGGATGGCGTGGGAGTAGGGGTAGCTCCTGCTGATGCCGGGGAGCTAGGAACACGTCAGCTGGAAGTGAGGCTGTTGCTTCGTGACAAAAAATGGAGTTTCCCAATTTCCCTGTGAGTTTAAAACCCTGAGAACTGACCCAAAAGGCTCGGCACCAGCCCACAGTACTGTCCAAGAGGAGAAGCCCACAGCAGCATGAAAATGCCACGGGAAGCCAAGGCTTCAGTGCATTAAGTAACAGGTCCGGGGCATGCTGGATCCTGACTCCCTCGTGCAGGGCGTGCAGACAGACAGCTCTGCAAAGGGAACGGAGACATACGCTGGGTTCCTTTATTGCATAAAGAAAAAGTGCTGGTGTGGGAGTGGGGAAAGCCTCCTCATACCCACACTCTTGGCACGCCTGCAGCCCTGCAGAGCACCAGGAAGGGATGCACCGATGCCAACTCAGACATCAGAGACGGCCGCAGTGAATGAGGAAGGGGAGTGCTGGGTGGGCCAGGACTTGCCAGGCACCCGTCATGGTCCTGGTTGCTTTATGGCCACAGCACCCAGCTGTCAGGCACGGTCTGCAGTCTGGTGAAGGAATGAGGTTCTTTGGGTAAATCTGATGTCTTTTATTAGACCAAGTCGTCTGATGTCGTCTTTGCAAGCTCTCTGGTACCAAATACCCATAGTCACGCTGAGGGAGCGTCTTTATCTTGATGCCACATCCCCAAGCACCAGATCAGCTCCCGACACACGTGACAATACCCCTGTGGCTTCTCCTCCCCCAATGTCATTTCTACAATGTCTCTGCCACTCCGCCAAGCGTGGGCTGTTTGCAGACTCCTCTAGGTTGTGATAGTCATCCAGCAGCCAGTGTCCTGCTGGGGCGGCAGGAACAAATCGTGGCCTCTGTCCCTGCATACGTTACACGTAAGATGCAATTAATCAGTTAAATACATCTTAAATAGTAAGCTGGCCACCCATTCAGGCTATGAATGGCACAATAAAACAGGAAACGTGTCATAATTTTGTGGCTGGTCTGCATCCTACCTTAAATCAAATGTGTGGCAGGGTCCCTACCAGGCAGCTTGAGGTGGGGCCTCTAGGACTGGCTCTAGGCGAGGGTCCCGAGGCTGGGACCTACAATCATCTGCTGGGACCACGCTGGAGTCTTGACTGTGTGGTACGGCAGGAGTTTGGATCGGGAAATGGATCCCACCGCACCATTAAGTGAATGTGTGCCAGGGGCTGGTGGTGAAGGCAGGGTGGCAAGAGCCACCCCGAGAAGAGAAACTGGCTTGCAGTGCTTAGAAAGGAGGGCATGCAGCCCGGAGTGCCGTGGTTTGATGCCATGGAGAACCGGGGCCGTGGAGGTCCAGGACCACGGGTCCGTGGTTGCATCAGCGGTGGAGAAGAGTCCGTGGGAGTCGGCGGGAACCAGGCACCGCGGTACCAGCCTCTTCTGGAAAAGAAGGGAGGAAGTGGATGCCTTATCCACCAACTCCCATTGACTTCCTGCCAGGTCCTTTGATGTAACCGTCCTCCTCCCCTTCCCTGTTGTGCAAGTCCAGGCTCTCACCGGCACGAGGAGAGAGGATGTGAGTAGTGCCGTGTGCCTCCGAGGCATCATGAAGCCAGCTTAGGACCCTCTTCCACCTGTGCCCTGTCCCCCCCGGCTTCGCAGACTTCTGCCAGCGCTTTGGCATTGAGCCGGTGCAGCCAGAGGATGCCGCTGGGAGCGACACAAGCAGCTGGAGACAAGCACGGCCGACCTCACCAGGCAGGAATCGTTTGAAAGCAGGAAGGGAAATCCCTTTGCGTCCTGGTTTCAGGGCCTGTAAGCGTGGTTTCACCTGGACTAGCCCAGCCGTCAGGCTTTGCTGCTGCCTTGCTAGCAGCCTTTGCAGTGCAGCTGGGAATGATTTGCAGGTCAGCACTTGATCCTCAGGGTGGGGAATGAAGAACAACTGAAAGGGGAAATAGATCCCCTGGATGCTGTGGCTGCTCTTACAAGTAATGGGCATCACCTAGATAGTGGACGTAGCTATCAACATGCATGCTAAAGGTGCCATGAGCTGCTTGCGTTGCTTGTTGAGCACCACCGCAATGGTCAGTGGCCTGCCATGGTGCGCACACAAAATCCTTCTTCACTCACCTCCATCCATCAGGTCGGGTATTTCCCAGCCCTCTGTGCATACTACTTTTAAGTGCCTCAAGAAACAGGACAGCCCTCACTTCTCCTAGCTATGGCCTAATAACTGCTACCCGGGTGTCGTGTGTTGGGCCAGTATCAGCTACCACAGTTAGCTGACCTGTGCCAAAATAGTCATGGGGTAGGCGAAAGCTGGCAGGGAAGATCATTGCTTTAGTAACTCTTCAAGAAGGGAAAGCTATAACCAAAGGTAAAGTGTCCCTCTGCCGAGCTAAATAAAAAGGTAAGGAAGGGCTCCCTGTGGGCCATCCTATTTGTCCATGTTTTAGAAGACTCGATAAATAGATGAAGTTCAGAAAAGGCTTCCTTCACCTCTGCTTTTGTAGGAAACGGGCTTTCCGCTCCCAAATGAAGTCACTCCAGTGGACTTCCTTGATGAGAAGAGCACTCCTTCTGCGTCAATGCTCTAAAACCCTGGTGGTCGACAAAGCTGGCAGTCGGTCGAGGAGTCCAGCTGCAAAACCCAGCGTTGGTGACTGGATGATAATCAGTACAGTTAGCGGGATTATCACTCTTGATGTTAGCCAGAAGAGTCACCTGCTGGAGGGTGTCCCGTTTTACGAGGGGTAAGCGTCTAATGGACTAAAGAGCGGGGTCGTACTTTGTGCTCATCACACTATCAGTATGCTGCTGGCTGCTTTCCTTTTCCTGCCTTGTAGTAACAATTACTACATATGGGGCTAGAACATTATTCAGCAGATGTAACTGTTATTAGACCATTGTGCATCTTAAACTGCTGTTTCCAAACTGCTGCTGCTGTATGGTGTTTCCTAGGCAATTCCTGCAGTGTTAAGGCTGTTTGGTGCTCAGCATTTGGGTTTTATGACCAAGTCTTTAAGTCAGAGTCTGTTGTAGACACATGGGCTCTTTGTTGTTAATAGATTTTTGTGGAGCCCAGAAGCCCAGTGATAGTCATGCCAGAAGACACTGGGCATGTGCAGATGTGCATTGGGAGGTGCAGCTGGAAGCCGCAGGGGTGTTGCATGCCATCGCCACAGCCTTAAACAAAGACAGGAAGACATCCTTTCAAAGACAAGAATCGCTCTGACCCCCACTGAGCCATTCAGCTGGCGTCAGAGAAGAGCCCAAGCCAAACTTTCCTGATTGAAAAGCAGATGGATTGGATGAAATACTGGAAAATGTGGACCTGATCCTGCCTTGTTATTTTTTAATCACCTGCGGTTGTGCGAGGGGTGGGAAAGGCCTTCACTTTCCAAGTGCCTGGAAAAAAGGGGGCTCAGTCTGGTCCCTGGCTGTAGGAACGCGGGTTTCAGGGCATCCTCTGATATTTGGTTTGCATCCAGGAAGATGAAAACTAAGTCAAGTGCAGGGAGGTTGTAAAAGGTAGGTTTTTCCAAACCACCTTAAAGTTGGAGAAGCCCAGGCACAAGTTTTAAAGGTGCCCGGCATTGCAAAGCCCAGGTGATTTAGGATCCTCAGTCTCATTCAGTAATGGTTACCCAGGTTCTCATTGAAATCACCACCAGTATGCCAGCTGAAAGCGAGGGGCATAAGGCACCTAGAGCCCTTCAGGGATTTGCATCTTAGCAATCTAAGTCTCCTTGATGGTCAAAGCAAAGCAGCATCCTCCAGGAAACACAGATGATTATATAAATGTGCTGCTCTATTATATCATGTGCTACGAATGTCAAAGCACGTGTTTACATGGTGCAAGGGTGCACTGCACTGGCACCGCACGTGCCGGCTCCCAGACCTGCTCAGCAAAGCTCGCAGGGGCAGGCCCAGCGCTGGGCCAGCTTGGCACCCTTCTCCCAGTCTGCACGGACCCGGTGTGCGCGGAGCGCCAGCATGAACCCAGAGTTTGCCAAAGTGCCGGAGATGCTTTTAAAAGCATTGGAACAGGCTGCCAGGAGGCTGCAAAATTTCCATCCTTGGACATTTTTAGGAGCAGGTAGACAGACACGTGCAGAGATGATCCTGCCTTGAGCAGGGGGTTGGACTAGACATGACCTCCTAAGGTCCCTTCCAGCCTAGTGAGCTCTGATTCTGTGAACCCAGCTGCTCCATGCTCTTACCATCCTTCTTTATGTTTGTTACCAAGGTTAGTGAAATCCCAGCTCTCTGATCTTTGCTTTTCATCCACCTTGAGTGACAGACCTTTCTTGAAAGCAAAATGATTTCCCCTGCTATGTGGGGAGCAGGCTGAGGACTTTCCCGGATGAGCAGGACTCCTCCCTCCAACGCGCCTTTCTTTTTCTTTTTCTTTTTCTTCTTTTTCTTTTTTTTTTTTTTGTAAAGCAGACACTGTTTCTTCAAACAAAATGATAACACTGGTGCTTGCAGTTCTGCTCGCCCCTGGTCTGGGCTTTGCAAATGTAAGTGCAGATTATGAATGCATGTGCACAGTGTCTGATATTTCTAGGAAGAATACTTTATAACTGAAATCTCTCTTCTCCTGGGGATGAAAGCAAAACAAATTTAAGGATTAAATCACACAGAGGTATAATCCCCAAGGGAAACTTACTTTAGTTATTATGATTATATTACGATGTACGCCTCAGTACAGCAGAAGCTGTGTGAATACCATTTCAGTGGGGAATAATTTTTAGTCTTACAGCCTATAGTACATTATAATGCATTTCTGGGAGTCTGATGAATAATAACGGCGAAGCTTAGATTTCTTTGCTTTCTCCGGTTTATTTTGATATTCCTAACTTACTCCTTTTTTAAAAAAAAAGGGTTATCCTTAAAATAAAAATCTTCAATAATTCAGGTGGAGGAGCTCTTAGCAAGTGTTAATTACATATCGCTGTACGTCCTACACCACATGTAGCTCAGAAAAAGAAGTACAGGTGCAGGGTTTAGAAGACAATAGCCTGGACTTCCCACTGCATTGTCAGTGACCCCACTGCTAAATGAGCATAAAGCACAACCGTCCTGATTTGCGCGGGAGTCGATGACTACACAAGGAGCGAGGCAGTGGGAAAGGTGGAATTTGGGTATCAGGCCCCCTCCGACCCCAGGTCTTGGTCCCATAGCACTACCTCAATAGGTCAGGGCAGTCCCAGTTGGGCTGTGGAGCTGAAGCTTGGCAGCAGTGCCACGTGGGATTGATGGCCGTGCTTAGCACTGGAGCAGC
>NW_017728940.1:1213636-1244151 GCF_001723895.1 Crocodylus porosus | reverse complement strand
AGAAGCCCAGGCACAAGTTTTAAAGGTGCCCGGCATTGCAAAGCCCAGGTGATTTAGGATCCTCAGTCTCATTCAGTAATGGTTACCCAGGTTCTCATTGAAATCACCACCAGTATGCCAGCTGAAAGCGAGGGGCATAAGGCACCTAGAGCCCTTCAGGGATTTGCATCTTAGCAATCTAAGTCTCCTTGATGGTCAAAGCAAAGCAGCATCCTCCAGGAAACACAGATGATTATATAAATGTGCTGCTCTATTATATCATGTGCTACGAATGTCAAAGCACGTGTTTACATGGTGCAAGGGTGCACTGCACTGGCACCGCACGTGCCGGCTCCCAGACCTGCTCAGCAAAGCTCGCAGGGGCAGGCCCAGCGCTGGGCCAGCTTGGCACCCTTCTCCCAGTCTGCACGGACCCGGTGTGCGCGGAGCGCCAGCATGAACCCAGAGTTTGCCAAAGTGCCGGAGATGCTTTTAAAAGCATTGGAACAGGCTGCCAGGAGGCTGCAAAATTTCCATCCTTGGACATTTTTAGGAGCAGGTAGACAGACACGTGCAGAGATGATCCTGCCTTGAGCAGGGGGTTGGACTAGACATGACCTCCTAAGGTCCCTTCCAGCCTAGTGAGCTCTGATTCTGTGAACCCAGCCGCTCCATGCTCTTACCATCCTTCTTTATGTTTGTTACCAAGGTTAGTGAAATCCCAGCTCTCTGATCTTTGCTTTTCATCCACCTTGAGTGACAGACCTTTCTTGAAAGCAAAATGATTTCCCCTGCTATGTGGGGAGCAGGCTGAGGACTTTCCCGGATGAGCAGGACTCCTCCCTCCAACGCGCCTTTCTTTTTCTTTTTCTTTTTCTTCTTTTTCTTTTTTTTTTTTTTGTAAAGCAGACACTGTTTCTTCAAACAAAATGATAACACTGGTGCTTGCAGTTCTGCTCGCCCCTGGTCTGGGCTTTGCAAATGTAAGTGCAGATTATGAATGCATGTGCACAGTGTCTGATATTTCTAGGAAGAATACTTTATAACTGAAATCTCTCTTCTCCTGGGGATGAAAGCAAAACAAATTTAAGGATTAAATCACACAGAGGTATAATCCCCAAGGGAAACTTACTTTAGTTATTATGATTATATTACGATGTACGCCTCAGTACAGCAGAAGCTGTGTGAATACCATTTCAGTGGGGAATAATTTTTAGTCTTACAGCCTATAGTACATTATAATGCATTTCTGGGAGTCTGATGAATAATAACGGCGAAGCTTAGATTTCTTTGCTTTCTCCGGTTTATTTTGATATTCCTAACTTACTCCTTTTTTAAAAAAAAAGGGTTATCCTTAAAATAAAAATCTTCAATAATTCAGGTGGAGGAGCTCTTAGCAAGTGTTAATTACATATCGCTGTACGTCCTACACCACATGTAGCTCAGAAAAAGAAGTACAGGTGCAGGGTTTAGAAGACAATAGCCTGGACTTCCCACTGCATTGTCAGTGACCCCACTGCTAAATGAGCATAAAGCACAACCGTCCTGATTTGCGCGGGAGTCGATGACTACACAAGGAGCGAGGCAGTGGGAAAGGTGGAATTTGGGTATCAGGCCCCCTCCGACCCCAGGTCTTGGTCCCATAGCACTACCTCAATAGGTCAGGGCAGTCCCAGTTGGGCTGTGGAGCTGAAGCTTGGCAGCAGTGCCACGTGGGATTGATGGCCGTGCTTAGCACTGGAGCAGCACTTCACATCCGTCAATGTGCAGTGCTACTAGGAGAAAAGATTCAAACCCACCAACAGGAAACGAGGCTGTCGAATCCCTCCAGGCTCCATCATAAAGCTGCACCACTTAATAGCCCTGATTCTGAGCAATTAGTGAGTGGGATTGTTTTAAATGAGCCACCGAGAAACAGCAGATAAGAGAAGTGTCATAGACAATGCGGGTTGGAAGGGAGCTCAGGAGGTGGCATCTCATCCAACCTCCTGCTCCAAGCAGGACCAGCCCCAACTACATCATCCCAGCTACGGCTCGCTCTACCCAGGTCTTAAAAACCTCCAAGGATGGAGAATCCACCACCCCTCTGGGTAACCTGGTCCAGTGTTTCACCACCCTCCTAGTAAAAATATTCTTCCTAATCTCCAATCTCAACTTCCCCTGCTGCAACTTGTGACCATTGCTCCTTGTTCTCCCAATACTTGGAAAGTGGGAGGACACCAACTCAACCAGCCCAGGTGGACATGCCATAGGAGTTTGCTAGCTTACTTACAGCTCTTCCCATCTTGGCTTGCCAGCCCTCCCTGGCTTGGGCCCAGGCCATCTCTTCCTTCCTCCACAATGGCACTTGCCCAGGGCCAGCGGCACCGGGGCTGGCTCAGGGCTTGGGAGCTCGCTGCTGCAAAAGTGAGACTGGAACGAAGCTCCTCATGAGATGCGCTCCTGGGACAGCAGGAGCATCAGTGGGACACCTGCAAGGCACAACGCTTGACCTGGATACAGGGCAGAGAGGAACATCCCGCCACAGGCCCTGCAATCCGGTCTCCATCCATGGGGGGGAGTGGAGCAGTCCCAGGTGAGGGCACATCTGTATCACCACCTCCACTGCTTTTAGGTAAAGGTGTCCTGATCTTCCCACTCTTCTTCTCCATCCTATCTGTCATAACAGCCAGCACCTTTCTTCTTTGATTCTTTTTTGTGACGACTGCACTTGGAGCAGAGGTTATCATGGGGCAGCCACAGTGAGCTCTACGCCGAGCATGCATTAGCTAGGCAGGGAGTTATTTGCAAAGACTGCCGCTCCAAAGTAGTGAGCACTGGCTGCAGGGCCCTGTGGAAGCCAAGGCAGTGATAACATCACCCCGTCAAGCTGGGGTAGTTTTGTTAATAATCAGGAAGAGGACTGTCATGCTAAAGAATTTGCTGATGAAGACATTTTCAGCAAGGACAAAGAAATAATACAGAAATAGAAAGGATAAAAAACAGGCCCAGAAGATACCAAATGAGATTGCCCTGTAGAAAATGCAAAGTAATGCATTAGGATGAGCAACAGAAGTTTCATAGGAGGCAGGGACATAGAAAGTAGCTGTCCTAGCAAGACTGAGGTACAATAACAGAGGGTCAGGACAACAGAGTCCTAACCACTGCTGTAACCAGGGCATGTCTACACATGTGCATTTGCTGCACGGTAACCAAAATTACTGTGCAATCTGGGCACATGTCTACACGTGCACACCCGTACTGTGCAGTAAATATGGTGACTTATGCCGACTTGAGCATAAATTTGATACCTACTCATGCACCTGCATACCTGCATCATGCAGGTATCAAATTTATGCCTGATTAGTTATTGTGCAGTAACACATGTGTAGACACCTTACTGTGCAGTAACACCGTGTGTGTGGACTGTCTTGGGACTAACTTTAGTCCCAAATTAGTCCGTACACCGCATTAATGCACTTTAATAGATGCCAGCCTATTCCCACTTACTGCACAGTAAATTTAATCTGGCATAAATGCATATGTAGACGCATCCCACTGAACCGCTTGCTGGGAGCCTGCAAACCCATGTTGGTTGCACGGATGGACGGTCTGTAGTTCTGCAGCCGCTGCCCTGCAAGTCTGTGCTCAGTGCAGAGAACTTCATTACCAGGAAGATATTGATTGACACATCGCAGGGAGTTCAGAGAAGAGCAACAAAAATAATTGGGGAGGGGAGAGATTGACTTGAGCGATTGATTTATAAGGAAAAATTAAGCAAGATAAATATGTATAGCGGAGCACTCCAGCAGCCCAGCAAGGCACACGACAGGTCTGCAAAGATTTAAGGGGCGTAAGCAACCTGGAGGGAGCAGAATGGCCCAGGCCAGTCCACCCTTATTCATCACGCGGTGGCCCCGCTCACTGCTCTTGTAAGCGGCTATTTTGCAGTGCGTCTCAGCCAGGGAGCCCGTCGCGGAGGTCCCTGTGGAGCGAGCAGCCTTTTGCTGCTAAGAATTTGGTGCTGCACTTCGGGCCTCGTCTGCTGAGGCAGCCGCGTGGCCAGGACCGCGGCAGCTTTGCATGCCACGAGCCCGTGTGCTGAGAGATTGATATGTGCAACCTCGGGGACACTGCACAGCCCGACTGTGCCAGGGATTGAGCCCTTGGGGTTCAGGAGATGGGGGGGTACTCGACCAGCGCCCCTCTCCCTCTGTGTGCAGCCTTGCCAGAGGTGAGGAGAGGTGGTTTTGCACCGGAAAGCATGTCAGAGCCTAAAACACGAAGCTTTGAACAGCTGCCTCCTCAGCGAGGCTTGTAAATCCCCACTGACAGCAGATGCAGTGGTGGCAGCAGCACTGCATTTCCACTGCAGTATGGAGCCTGGCACCCAGGGGTGCTGACTAGTTTATCTCACCCGCTCTCCCAGCTCGTGGCAAGAGCTCTGAAGAGGACTCCTGACCCGGAGCATCCAGGTCCAGGCTCAAATTCCAATACTAAATGTATAATACGCTGCAGAGGCATTTTCAGTTAACATCTCTTACATCAGTTAACATTCATTGCCATGGTAACTGTGGCACTGGATTATTATGGAATAGCAGAGCCAAAAGCCATGGAAAGCCAGTGGAAGTCTCAGCAAAGCGAGACGGGGCGTATGCCACGTTGCAACCCACCGTAGGATGAGTTTCAAAAGAAAATTCACAGATTTTTACCAAAAACGACGCCCATTTTCTGGGACTGGAGGAGAAAGACAGGGGCTCAATGCTTCCCCCTCCCCTCTTCACTCACTGCAGCATGCCCCGGGGCGGTTTGCTGGCGCCCCCACCCTGTACAGCTAACCCGAGCTCTCCGCTGGGCAGAGCTCGGTTATATGAATGCGCCTCATATGGGGCCCCTGTACATGATATTGGCTTTTTCCAGCTAAAGATAATCTCTGAGTTTATTTCACTCACGCGATGCCCCACGATGATTCCCCTCCCTATTTTGCATGTAACACATTTAGTACTCATAATTGGTTAAAGTGCCATTACTAGTAAAAAATGCTAGAGGGCACGTGGTGGACAAATCGTGTCAGAACAGGGACAATGGCCATTACACGTAACGAAAGCTTCACGATAAAATGAAACCTGGTGGAAGAGTTGGCCATGGTAAAAATAAACCATGTCGGAGGTGGTCTAACTCACCACGATCCACTGAAACCTACCACAATAAAAAATGTCTGGGTGTATTTTCACACGCGCCTAACCTAGCGAAACGGTGATTTTGGGTACTCTTTCGTAACACGTGTCTAAACAACATGCATTGTGTACAAGGGCAGCCACAAGTACTTCTGTGGCGCCAGGACAAGGCTCACTGTAGACCCCGGGGTCTGCAAAGGGCAGCCTGTGCGGGATGCGGTCACCTCAGCTGCCTTCGCATGCTGGAGAGGGGGTGACGCCAAGGGAGGAGACTGACATGGAGGGCCGCCCAGAAAAACACGGGACAAAGCGTGACAACCTGACGCTACCAAGGTAGCCAGAAAGTCAGTGTCCGTCACCAGAAGACCCTTCCCACAAGGAGGCCCTCCCCACAGCCAGGCCAGATCCCTCGTTGCACGAGGCTGCATTCACGCAGCCGGCCTCGACGTGCTCGAACTCCTCCTCCAGCCCTTTCTTCTCAGACCACATCTGGATCCCGTCCCCTCCCGGGCTCTGCAGGCTGCACAGCTCAGAGCATCCCAGCATCCCGACGCAGGCTGTCATCCAGCCCCTCCGGCCGGAAGAGATGTGTCACCTTGAGCAGCAATCAAATAAATAACAGACTGCTGCTCTGTCGCTTCCTCTGGGGGGGAAGTAGCGGAGGCAAGAGCCCGCCGCTCTGAGACCATAGCCGGCAACAAGCACCAGCCCTAGCCGGGTAGGGGAGCGAAAACAACCAACATCATCATTGAACGGTAATAAAGGCACCTCGGTGATGCTCCCGAACGTGCTTGTGCTGCACCAGGGTGCCATTTCCATGCGACGGACCAGGGCTGCTCTCAGCATAGAGATGTAATAGCGTGCAGGTGTTCCTCGAGGACCCCGAGGGAAGCGTCCTGTAGATGTGCAGCGCCAACCATCCCATTCGGTGGCATTTTAAAACTCTCCCGTGCAATTTCCTAGAAGAGTCTACCCCCGTCGGAGAATCCAACCGGAGAGTCCCCAGACCTAGAAACGATCCTATTCTTTATTCAGTGTGGCAGTGCGGTGGAACGACTGCTCTGTTACACATCTACAGGGCGCTTGCTTATTTCCGTGCTAGATTGCAGAGGGTTTTCCGTTAGGGCCTTTATATCTTGCAGGTGTCTTAGAGGGTCCTTCCGAGGTGGTCGGGGTTTCGGGGTGAGCGTGCATGCCTGCTAGAGTCGTGTTGCAAGGAAGACAATGGCATAGGCAGGTGTTTTCCATGAGATGCGAGTTCTCTGGGCCACACTTGGAGATAATGATACCTTCCGAGCCCAATTCATCGGTGCCCCTAGAGAGCTTGGGAGGTTGGACTCAGGTAAGTTCAGTGTGTGGGCTGGGGTCTGGTGTTGGCCTCGAGCACAGTGCATCTTTCTTTCTTGCCTGGGTTTCCAGCAGTCCATCGGTAGCGCGCATGGTCAGGGTGTGCACGCTCGTGCACGGAAAGTAGCTGTGCTTACAAACGTGGGCTGCTGTATTCGGCTGTGAAAAGGGAGAACTGCTCAAGCAGAGCCGCGCGTGCAGAGCTTCCTGGGTGAGCCTCTGCTGCACAGGCCCCCGTGCACGGGGGGGGAGCCGACCGCCCCTTGCTCCCATTCCAACTCCTGGCTTGTGCACTCCCATTTTCTTTTCTCTCCACTGCTAGCTCCGTTTGTAGTTATACAGTCGGGTCTCCATAGAGTAATTTACTGGCAGAATCTCTCCCAGAATCCAGCTTGAAACCAAGCTGTAAAAACAGCTGAGAGTGTAAATAATTCATGCAGACAATATGACTTTTTTATGTAAATTCAGTGCATTAACCCTCTATTATAATGATGGACGACAGATATGGGCGACGTTGCCTTGGTAAGAGCTAATGGATGGCCGCCATAAATTCACTGCACATTTTATTGTGTTGCTGGAAATTGTGCCTTCAGGCAATGCTGTTTACTTTTATGTAAAACTCAGGGTTCCCTAAATATTACAAATATTTTACATCCGACTCCTCAGCATTTGGGCACTGTGCACAAATCAAGCCTTCTTCATGTGAGTTGTAATTAAAGGTTTGTTATTTTTTTCAGGGACAATTATCTAAAACTATAAAGAGAAATATTTTTTCCCTTTAGATGTGCAGTCATTGACTTATTAGCCAAGCCTTTGAAGAAAGAGATATTAAGTAATGGCAACATATAACTTTGCATTAGGCTGTATGTCGTGTGCATAGCAAATTTGAAAATAGTTTCTTGTTACTAGTTTTATTTTTACCATTCCTAGTGCTTATTTACACATATAATATTCTTTCTTCCTTCACATCTACTTCTCTCTATAATTCATATCCACTTTATCAGGGTAATTCTTTGAACCATGTCCTTGAGGAATTCAGTCTCTCAGTAAACAGGGAAACTTGAGTTCATTTCAGAGAACTTTAAATAAAGATTTTTTTGTTAGTTTTTGGCTTAGTTTGTGACAATCCTACACATTCTGTAGACGGGGAAATTGGACTCAGTCCTGAGTGATGGATTTGTTCAAACACAGTATTTGCAGCACAACACATCTTCTTTGCTCAAGTGTAAAATCCAGCATATGAGTATAGTGCTTTTTCAGGATATGTGATTAATGTTATAAATATATCATTATTTCACCATAGGCAAATCTGCATTTTTCCTTTTTGGTACAATGCTGCCTATAAGAACAAAATAATAATAATCCCCACCCCCCCAATCTTTTGTAAGAAATGATACCACTGCCTTTGATAGCATCATGTAATGCCACTTGGTAACAAAGGGAGTTAACATCTGGAACAACAGCATGTTTGCCCCGAGCCTGCGTGTTAAAGACTGATAACTAGCCCTCAGGAACACAAGGACCGGCGCATTCACTTGCTAAGCACCAGTAGAGAATATATTGAGTGTTTACTGGATACTGCATTGTAATTCCTGAGGAAAAAATGGTGGATTCATCATTGCAAATCGCAGATTCTTTTTAAAAAAAAATGTTTATGCTAAATATCCCTTGGTCTCACTGAACCCTGGGCACAGAACTCAGCTGCTCCCTGAAAGATTTTGTTTTCATATCTTTGTGGAGAAATACGCCACTCAAAGTTGAATTTGAGTGTTTTCCACTGAGCTAGCTCAAGTAGAAATGTATTAGACTTTTCAAAAAGACCTTAATTTCCTGAGGACTAAATAGAAGGCACATTGTAATGGAGGTGAAAAAACACTTATTTAATAGAAGTGGAATGCAAAAAAAAAAAATCTGCTAATGAAATCAGAGTCTTGTGAATCACATGTAGTAATAAGTGAAGGCTAACAGTTTAATTGCACATAAACCTATTTAATAATTGGATTTATTTTGCTTTTGGGTCTTGCATGTAGCTTTCAACTGTATTAGGAGTGTCAGAGGATAAAAGTGCATGAGCTGTAACCAGGGGCATTGACTTATCTTTTCAGTCTTTAGTATTGACTGAGATTCCTAAATTTGGACTTTCAGATTTTGCACCTTATTCTTCTGACGTGCTTTACTGCCCTGCAGCCACTTTGCAAAATTCATAGCGGCTTTCACATGCTCTGATGCTTCTTGGGACCAATTCAATCTTGAACAATAGACGTGTGTGCAGTAGAGCCAGGAAATGTCACGCTGGAGATCACGGGCTTATTCCCCAATAACATTTTGATTTGTAAAGTATTCCACTACACAAAACACACACAGGAGACTGCATTAAAAAACATTAGAGCCCCATAGCAGGTAAGACAGAAAGGTGACTTAAAATACAGACTGACAGCATGGCCTGGGATATAAGCAGGACATGCTAAATATTCAGTGAAAATGTTATGACAAAGTGTTTTCAATATTTTACATTCTTCAGTCTTTCAACACGTCTCTCCTGGGACTGCCTTCTGCCTTTAAAAAATATTCAGTTTGTAGCTATACAACCAAACCTTTCCTTCCTATTACTTAAGATAAACATATTTTTTCCAGTTCCCACATTCATACGATGTCAGGTTTCCAATTTTGTTTCCTTAATGTATTTTCTCATGTACAATAGACTACAAGAGAGGTGGAGCACTAGGGAGGAGAGAGACATGAGGCTGGCTTGTTCTTCACCTGCCCACCCTAACGCGTTTGGCCTATTTCAGGCGGAGCTGTTCTACAAGCCTGGCTGTGGATGATGCTCACCAGCGTTGGGTTTCCTAGTCCTCTTGGTAGGGTAGTAAGGCATGCATGAGTGCACCATTCAGCATCATATTCTCCTTAATGACATACAGAACAGAAACTTGCTGCCCAGGTGCTCAGGAAAAAGGCCAGTTGTTTTGAACTCTTGAGCAGTAACTCTTGACCATCAGCCTGTCCTGGACTATGGGCTTTAGTGCAATCGGTCACAAGAGCTAGAAGGCTTTTGGCAGCACCGGCAAAGAAGCTGTTTCCATCAGGGGCAGTGAACCAGGCGTGGTAGGTAGCATAATGCAGAGCTGGTAAAACCAGAGAGCCATGTATCCTGGGATTTCCTAAGGAGCAACTTCACATCAGCCGAGCTCATCAGGCGCTAGCAAGTTTGCATTTAGAGGAAAGTGAGGTGGAGCTCAAAGGGTGAATACAGCCCTGCAAGCGGGGAGCAGAGCTACAGCGCCTAGTACAGCAGCCGGCAGGGTGAAAGCTCAACCCCGACACGTCCACGGTTACACCGGGGATCCGAGGCTGTGGCTAAGGGCAGTCACAGATTCAGAGCAGTTTAGGGCTGCAAGGGGCCTCTTGAGATCATCGGGTCCAGCCCCCCTGCTCTGGGCGGGGAAGACTGCTGGGGTCAAATAAGCCCAGCAAGGTGTGCATCGTTGACACAAGGCAGCGGTGCCCCTCTTATGAGCAGAAGGTAACAATACAGCGTGCAGCCATGACCTCGCATTTGTTGTAGTTGCCTGGATGCAACTGAGGAGCTGCTGGCAAGGTCAAAGAGCTGTTGAGAACAGTCTCACAGGACACATCTACATGCTCATTAATGCACTTTAGGTCATGTGCATTAAATCTAGCACCTCCATTGTGAGGTACTGGAAGAATTAGCCTCTTTTAATGTGCATTAGTTAAAGAGCACAGAGTTTTTTTGTGACACTGTAGCGCACATTTGCACATTAAAGTACCTATATAGACATGCCCCAAGAGTGGTTTACCCCCCCCCCGCAGCCTCAGTACATTTGGGTGGTGTAGTAGCTGCACCTATCTCCCGAAGTCCATCCTAAGGAAGGATATGTCCCTGCCCACCCATCAGGGGAGTGACCCAGTGAGAACATCCCACCCTGAGGTCTCCTAGACCAGCACCCTATAGCCATAAGCACAATCCACAAGCCATAATGCTCCCAGTCAGCTGTGACCATTGCCCTGCTGCTCCAGATGGCTTATTCCCTCCTATGTGCAACCACACATCCCCAGCCTATGGTGACCTGAGGTTCCCTCCGAGGCTGAACCCAACAAGAAGAGGAAGTATGAAGGCCTTTGCCACGTCTGGGAGGAGAACAAAGTTCCTCCTGTCCTCTGCCAAATAAAGAGCTGTCTGTGAAGCCAGGAGGCTGCCCCCAACTGCAGGCCCAAAGGTCTCTTGATGGAAAGAGCTGTCCCTCAGCTGTGTGTGTGTGTGCGTGTGAGTGTGTATGTGAGTGTGAGAGATGGAGGGAGCCCAGGGGAAGGCACAAGGAGAAGAGGGACCTTCTGCCCAAATTCTCAGGGAGGTTTGGGTTTGGTTCACGCGGGGCTGACGCTCGCCCCCCTCTAATCCCTAAATGCAGCCTTGTCGATATATAATAGAGATTTTTCAGAGACTCTCCACAATTTAATACATCTAAGTAGTGCACTCTGCATGTGAAGAATAGCTGTGTTATCAGAAAGCATTCAAAAACATATGTTTTAATGAAATGTGTTGACAACTGCTGAAGTAAAGTTTTTGTTAAGTCTCAAGAGTTTAGCCATGACAAGCAGTATTAATGAATTGAATTAATTAAAAAGCATTTCAAGATGAAACAGGGTCTGCTCTATGTAAAATGCTCTATACATTAGACAAGCATTATGGAAATCACTGCTTTGTACTACACTGTAATGCAGCCATTTATAAAAGCTTCTCGAGATCCATGGATAGCAGTAATTTGGGTTTAGCGTGTCTTTGAAATTCATTGAATACAGCATGTGCTATTTAAAAGCATGAAATCTGGATCGTTCCACTGCCATCAAAGTTCTCCTGGCTGCGAGAGGGAGACAAGGAGCTCGCCGCGGCTGGCGTGAGCGCCGCCGCGCCTGGCCAGCCGCTTCGCAGGTGCGGGCAGCACAGGGCTCTCGAGGACCAGGGATTCACGGGAATTGGCCCACGTCCTGCGGGCACGTCCCATTCTTGAAGAGCATCAGCGTGCCTCAGGTTAGGAACAGACTTTGCATTTGTTCTTGGCCAGATCGTGCCTGTGTTTGTCCTGGAGCAGAGATTGGTGCATACACACATCGCTCTTCTAATCCCGGTTTAGTGCACAGCTGAATGCACGGCCACTGATTCAACAGTGCAATGGCCTGGAATAAACCGGTAGGACTTTTTATCCCACAAAACTTTTTTGGATTTATCCTGGGACAACAAACATGGATGTCCAAACAATTGCACTTTGTCCTGGGATTTTATCCCAGGATAAATGCAACATTTGTCTGTCGCCTAAAAGACTGTATTGTAAAAGAAGGGGCATTTGGCCAGTGCTGTGGGGTCTCCTTTGAGGAAATCCTGAAATCTCTCTGAAATTAGTAGCCACAAGATTACCGGTAGCTCATGACTGGCCACAGCCATGTTCCAGCACCCTGCCAATGGGATGGCCACTCCCCAGAAAAGGAGGAAATGAGGGATGGGGGGACACGGTAGTGAGGAGGAGTGCAAAGCAGCACTGCGGCAGTGGGCTCCCATGTGCTCATGCTAAGCCAGCACGCCTGAACAGGACCGTGGGTTTGCCAAATTCACTTTAGTAGCAAACAAAACAGAGCAAGTTTGTTCTGTTGGGATTACCACAAACATCACGGCATCGCAGGGCAGCTGGGCTGGCAGGGCCCTCAGGAGGTCGCATCTCATCTCAACCCCTGCTCAAGACAAGTGCTTGTCTAACCTGTTCTTAAAGCCTTTGGTAACAACCCTTACACACAACTAAAAGGACCAAAGCATCAAACATACCCCGACTTGTTGCCGGACAACAAGGGGGACAAGAGCACTGCCAATGTCTGGCCCCTGCAAGGCCAGGATGTGTTTATTAAAGCATGTTCAAGAGAGCCAAAGCAGAGGGCCATGCCGCCGCTGCGGAGGAAAGCAGAGCCCCACCGCCCATGCTGATCCGACTAGGGGGTAAAACTCCTCCCTGATGCCAAACGTGGCAAATGGTCTGAGCCTGCATGGAGAGGCAAGACCCACCCCCCAACCAGAAACCTAGATTTGTATTTCAGTGCATTAAGACAACACTGAGAAGCAGCTTGAGTTCAAGGGCCCAAGTATTGCCCCGCTGCGGGGAAGAATGTGCAGACTGTGTTGGTGCTCATGCTCATCTGAGCACAAAGCAACGCAGCCATTGTCGGTCCCGGCTCTCGGGGAGGCTTTGCTGCTTGCTGAACCAGGATTTGCTAGGACCTCAGGGCAGCCGCGAGGCCTGTCTGCAGCTTGCCCAGGGGATCTTCTGCCCCAACTACCGAGGTATTGGGGGTTGAGTATCAGACCCTCGTGCCCGCTCTGGAACAAAGCCTCCTCCTGCAGACCCCTTCCCAGTGCTTCTTTAGGAGTGCAACCGGCACCAGATTGAGGAAAGAAATGCCAGGCTCTTCTGCTGAGTCACTCCACGCTTAGGTGCTAAAACCCTGGCTTGGTAATCAGGGTAATTACTACTAGTCAGGCTAGCAGGTGGCTCTAATTAGCTCCAGCCAGGCTATAAAGAGGCTGGGCATGTCTCTTTGGGCATGATGAAGCTAAAAGGGGGGAGACTTTGTCAGGGAGCCTGCCGGCAGAACCAAGCTCGGGGCAAATGAGCTGAGATTTTATGTGGTGCAATTAGTTCTGAATTACTAGGAGAGATGATCCCTAGGCAGGGCTGGGAGCTGCAGCTGGGTCTGCCGCTGTCGGCAAGGGGGTGTGCATTGAGTACCTGCAAGCCTTGATGGGGAGCTGGGAAACAGGCTGGGGAGGTAAAGTTGTCCCGGGACTGGGGAGCTGAGAGCACTGGCTTGGCTGGCACGAGGCTGTTGCGCCCTGCCTTTCCCAAGCAGAAGGAAGGTGACTGGGACCCTGATGCTTAGAAGAGGGGGAGGGACAAGAGGATCCTCGTCCCCAAAATAGGAGCTGCGTAGTCCTCGATGCTATTAGCAGTAAAAATAGAACCGCAGGTGCAAGCGCTGCTCTGTGATTGCGGCAGCGTCTGGTGCTGGGCACCCCGGGGTGCTGCTGCAGTCTGTCGGCAGTTGTGCTTCGGCCCTGTGCTGCCCTGAAGGGCCCTGAGGGGAAGGGGTGGCCAGGGACACAAGTGACCGTCCTCCGGCCCCTGAGCACGTCACAGACCAGAGGCACGCTGGGGGCCTCTCGCCAGCCGGGCAGGTGCTGATCGGGGAGGAGAGAGGCAGAAAGCTAGGATACAGTAGCATCGCGTATAGGGTTCGGGGCAAATCCTTGTGTTCCCCAGCACTGCAAGCACCTTGGTTGTGAAGGCGTTATTCAAAAGGAGCCCCATGCTGTAGAGCAGTGCTGCTCAACCAAGATGCCCGTGTAGCTTTAAAAAAACATAGTGAAAACTAAGGGCTGACATTTTTCCTAGGGGTGCCTCCAAGGTTGATAACCACTGCTACAGGCTCCCTGTTCCCCATGGACCAAGGGCTGAATCCAGCCTGGGCTCCCAGGCAGTCTGGCTGTCTGAACCTGACGTTTGCACAGAGAAAGGCTTAGTGAAACCAGCTGTCTGCAGTGCTTCAGAGGTGCAAAGCATGGGATAGACCGCTATGCTCCTCTCCTAAGTACCGCTGTCCTAAATGATTTTTTAAAGGATGTGTGTGTTGCCATGAGGGTGTGTCCTTGCACTGGTGCTACACTCCTGCTTTAATAGGCAAAAGCCACTAGAGCTCTGACTGCTGCTTGTGTGGGGTCATAGAAAAATAGACAATGAGGGTTGAAGGGAGCTCAGGAGGTCACATCTCATCCAACCCCCTGCTCCAAGCAGGACCAGCCCCAACTACATCATCCCAGCCAGGCCTTTGTCTACCCAAGTCCTATAAACCTCCAAGGATGGAGGGTCCTGTCCCTCTTCGGGTTGCTTGTGCTGTCACTGGAGATGGAGCTGGGCTGGCAAGTTCATGTAGGAAACCCAAATATCTCCCCATTTAAAATCCTGATTTAGCCCTCTTGAATCAGAAATGTCGCTGCTGCTTCTACCCTCGGAGGAGAGGGGAAGGACGGGGAGGCAGAGTTCTTGGGAGAACCGAATGGTGACAAAGGATAATGCAATCTCTCGTTTCCCTCCACTACTGAGACCCGAAATACCATAAGCCCATCCGCTCTCCAGCTGCGATTCGGCATGCAGCTAGCGGCGCGTGCGAAGTGGGCACCGTGTCCCCATGATGTCACCCGAACGCGGGCATGGACTCGCAGCTTCGAAGGCCGCTGGGTGGACACAATCCCCTATATTGTCGCTTTTCTTGTCCTCTGCAGAAAACTCTTTCCACTGACGCCTGGGGAGGGTGAGTGGGTCTGGAACAGCTTCTGAAGCAAAACTGGGAAATCACTTTGCGATACACTTGATTTTTGTTCGCTCGGTCACAGCTGAGAATAGCATCTGTAGCTGTTAAATGAACACGAGCATTAATCACTTCAAATGATGTAACGCATCCCGTCCATGTAACAGCCACTGTTTGGATTATATTACAAAAGGGAGTGATAGTCACAGTGGATTAATAGTGAGAGTTTCTCCTAAACTCAGGGCTGGAATCTGTCTGCTCCTAAGTGAAGTCATTTTGTATTCTCGGCTCAGCGTACAGTAGAGCAGCAATCAGAATTACGATAGCATCGCTGAACTGCTTACGAGGCCCTGGCATTTAATGAGCATGCCAGCAAAATATCCTTGTAGTCTTCTCCAAGGAGAGAATTGTCTCTGTAAAGTGAGGAGGAGGTGAAGCTTCAAAACCTAGGGCACCAGCCACTCTCACGTGCCTGACAAAGGACAAAGGCGCTCCACACATGCACGCCCAGCCCACTTCTGATCTTGGAGGGCAGGAGATTTGGAGTCCTTATTAAAATAGTCTCTGCGGTGTTTTTCCCCCCCCGTGATGATCCCTAGCCCTGTGATGCTGCTGTCTTCTGTTTCTTCAAAGGAGCGAATGAGCAAGTCTGTCTCCTTGAGACTCGAAGACAAAGCACAGCCGAGTCCCCAGTCCCAACCCGGTCACAACTTCACGCTCCTGCGAGGGAGTGCAGGTGGCAGCCCCCCAAAACAAGAAAGAGAAGATGTTAGTCACGGCTAATGAGGTTCGTATTAATTAGGGTTGTTAAGTGCTAGTTACGCTTTTGTTAGTATTACCATTTGGAGGTTTAACTAACAACCCTAATGGGGCCACTTCTGCAAGATGTTAATTAGATATGGCAATTCCACTTCCCCATGCAGCCCCGGCACACAACCATCACACATCAATATTTAATTTAATTACTGATGTTGTGGTGCAAGTCACATCTGATTTAAGAGATAAATATGCTTATTTATTAATGAGATAAAACACATACAGTATGTCACCTTTTGTCATTCGGGCTTTATTAGGTGTAGCCAGGAAAGACGAATGCACGTGTCAGCCAGGCTGCAGAACAGCGCCCCGCTTCTCTGCGTGATGCTTGTCCTTCAGGTTACGCGGCCTCTTGCGAGGTTATAAATAAGGCAGCTGGGGCTGCAAGTGTGCAGGGCACCATTTTTCTACATAAAGATGCACTTGTGTTTTAAATAATTTATCCTTTGCATTATTTTGTTACACAGAAAAAACTGGACATCCATCTTGGATTCTGGGTACATTAAGTGCTTCACGGAAAGAAATTAAGGTTCAATTTACTCTGGGTTTTCTAGGCTTGGGATTGCACACAGCATCTCTGCAGGCTTACTTTGTCATGCCTGCTATTACTGCCTCCTGATTTATGCTGGGGGTACCGAGGCTGGCTGGGAGAGAAGAGAGAGTGGCTGGGGGTAGTTTTGTCCTTTGGAAATCAACCCACTTGCTCATCTGCCTTCCGGATGGCCTGTGCAGTTTTCCATGGACGGGCACCATTGGCACATCAGCTTCAAATGCCCAGAGACCGTTTTGGGAGAGGCACAAGGAAAAGGGTGTCCTGGAAGCGCACAGGGTGTGGGAGAGGCCTGGGCAGAGGCCCTTGGGCACGGAGCGTGGTTGTAATGATTCACTCATTGGCTGGGACTTGGTTGCATCAGGCTCTGGACAGCACGGCTGAGCTGCCTCCACCCCAAAGAACTTCATCTCAGGAAAAAACAAAACCCAGCAATAAAGAAGCAACCTGCAAGCAAAGCACCTGGTGGGTGAACTTCAGGAGGCTTGTGTGGGTGAGCACGTGTGAGACCAGAGACCTCACACCTACCTACAGAGTGTCCTTTATTGGGCTCATTTGTTGTAGACGTGTTGGTCAAGGACACAGGCAAGCACGGTTCTTTGGGGAGGTGGGATATCTTTTATTAAACCAACTAAATAGTTGGAAAAAAAGTTCTTTGCAAGTTTTGAGGCACAGACACCCTTCTTCAGGCACTGGGAGACCTCTTGGATTCCCCAAGGGAAAGTCTTGCTAAAATCCAGGGAAAGAGCAGTAATTCAGAAAGACCAAGAAGAACTGACTCAGTGGAAAGTGCAATAGCTTGTCCCTAAGAAAGTTGCTGAGGCTAAAGACAGTTCTTTGCTCTTCGTACCCTAGAGTAATTAATGCGCAGGTCTAATAGGATCCTCCTGGACCATCTTGGCAGGTTGGAGAGGGGAGCTGTTGTCCGACCAGTCAGCTCCGTCACACTGTTATGCGATGCCGGCATGCGGGAACGCCGGAGCAGCAGGATCTGGGGGTAAGTTTCTGGCGCCCGCCTGCATCGTCTCGGGGGCGGCAGGGAGAGAGCAGGCACAAGCCGGTGACGAGCAGCTCGGGCCCCAAGGGAAGGAGGCATGTGCGGGGCTGCGAAACTCAGGAGCGCTGCGCCCCCGGCGTGCGGGCAGTCGGTCCCCAGCAGTGCTGGGCACCGCAGAGGGCTGGGTGCCTTGCACCCGGCCGCGTTCCCAAGGGCGTGTGTGCAAGGTGTGGGTGGGAGCCTGCGAGGGGGGGAGGCGGCAGCAGTGCTGAGCTCACGCCTTCCATCCCCTGCCAAAATGGGAGAGGCATTCTGGGAACTGCTCCCTCTAATTACATTCCCCATCTGGTCCTGACAAGTACATGCCTCCAGACCCGGAGCAGAGGAGGAGGGGGAATGGTGGGTCCTATAGAGCCCAACAGGACGTGTCGGGCTGGCGCCTCAGGCTCGGTTTCTCTAGGGGCTGGCAGCCTGGGCAGTGGGGCTGGCAGGAGAGCGGGGGGCGAAGTCTGATCTTTCAGCAGAACCAGGGCTGTTAGCAGCCCCTGGGAGATGAGCAAGGCTGGGGAGGGAGGTGCAGCCTGCAGCTACCGCTGAGCTCATCGCAAGCGGGCAGCTTGGAGCAGGGTCCCCAGGCCACATCCTACCGGAGCGCAGACGAGCGCGTGGGCCGGTCCCAGCAGCGAGGGCGAGGAAGCACAGCGGGCGATGTGGCATCACTCGCGGCGCCTGGGCTGTCTGCATGTGCTGAGCTCCCGGCGCGCAGCCCCGAGGGGTGCTCCGGGCAGACACGGCGTGTTTTGCAGCAGCTGGAGCAGGGGTGCAGCATAAACAGACACTTCTTTCGGTGCAGTTGCATGTGTTAACTGGGGGCAGAGGTGGGCCTGTGCGGCTGGGATGGAGTTCCCCGTCCTGCCACGTCTCGGACCCCGCGTGCCGGCCCTGCCCGGACCGGAGCGGCCCGCTGGGATGGTGGGCTCGTGGGTACTCAGATCTGCTGCAGTCAGTGGCCCTGAATGCAGCTGTGCCACATCGCCCACCTCTGAGTCCTCCTCGAGAGCATCCCACACATGTTCACAGCCCCCCACCCCTCCCATGTGGAGACAGGCAGAAAAGGCACGTTCCTGCACCTTTGTCTCTCTGTCGCGCTCCCTCCATCCCTCCCTGGGGTGAGTGAAATCCTTCCCGAACTCACCAGCCCTCAGCACAGCCTGGGGCTGTCCCTGTGGAGTCAGGCAATGCCAGATGCAGTGAGTGTCTGCTCGGCTTAGCTGATGCTCCAGGCCTGCTTGTGTTTGCAGATGAAACTCCTGCTTCGACCTCAGCCTCGCCAGGACCTGTTTCTATGGCCAATCTGGACTCTAGGACTCCAGGGGAGATGACGTGGGTGCCCTTCATGATTGTTCAGAGCAAGACCCTGCATCACCGCTGTTTTTTAATAATGGGGTAATACCTGGCACCCCATATCGACACCACCAGCTTCCCCTTCCTTGCCTGGCCCCTGCAGCCCGTAATGCCAAGCCAACTCCTTCTCGTGGTGTCCACAGCAATGCCCGCGTCTCTCCCCTTGCAAGGTTGTGAGTAATTGGGCCCCAATTTAAAATTGTCCCTTCCAGCATGTGTGGCGTTGCACTTGTCTACACTGGTATCTCATGGAGCTGTGCTGCAGAAGATTCACAGCTGGATATGACAGAACCAGATGTTCGCACCCTAGGCCAGACACAGCTGTCTCTGTTTAGCTGGCAAGGGATGTGCAACAAGTAACTGCAGAGACAGCATGCCTGAAAACAGTCGAAGGTAATCAGGTTGGATATGACTGGAGATTTAGGCCATCTGGAATATAGCCAGAGGGCTATTTATTTTGATCTCTCCACCTGCTGAATGGGAACGCTTTGTACAAACTCGGAGCCGTGAGTGATGCCTTATCTTTGACTCTCTGTGCTCGCTGTTCCCGGCAGCGGTGGTCCTTTGATTATGTTCTGCTTGCACACTTTGCTTGTTTTCTGGAGTTGGCTGCAGGGCAAGAAGGAGAGATCTGGGTGCAGGGAAGCCTATGCAGGGTAGGAGGCTGGTGCATAGGAGCAGTTCGGTTTGCATCTGGAAACAAGTCCCTTGGCCGTCCCTGGAGCTGAGGCTCCACTGCCTTGTCACGGTCTCCGATGGCCTTGCCAGTGTTAACTCTAGTCCCTGGTGGCAGCAGCAAAGACAAGGAGGAGAAGAGGCAATTTGGAGGAGAGTGAGCAGGAAGGGAAAGGAGCAAGGCACTTATTTACCAGTGCTGGGGAAGGGGATCAAGTCTGATAGCGGGGGGCAGGAGGAAGATGCTGCCACTGGGAAGGAGCATGTGATCCTGCTGAACAGCTTTGGAAAGGTTGACGGTCACCGGGCAGCTCGGCCTGCAGGAGTCCTGCACTGTGGGCACCAGGAGCGCAGGCACAAACACCGTTTGGGAGGAGCGTCCCTGGGGCCAGCAGACAGGGACTTGCTTTCAGTGTTGGCCCAGTGGACACAGCATCCCCTTTGCATGCACGGTGCCCCATGGGCAGCATGCTCCCCTGCCCACAAGCTCAGCAGTCTGCCTTTGCTTGTCTTGGTGCCCTCATCATGGGCACAGCCATGGAAATCCCTGGTCAGGCAGGTGTTTTGGGAGGGAATTTCCAGTCCATCAGAGGCCAGCATAACCCAGCGACAAGGGCGTTACTGGGAACTCAGGAGCCCGGGTTCACATCCCTGCATTGTGTAGAGAAGGTCAGAGATGCAAGGCTGTCACCAGGGTGGTGCAGGGCCCATCGCCGGAGAGGTAATCGCTGCCGACCTCTGCCTCCGCTCTCCATTTTCCTTGTGCTTTGTCTGGTCCCAGCTCTGACATGTGGCAGACTCCGTCCGTGGTCCTTGGTGCCCTGACACGTGCTCTCGCTGCGGTCAGGACGGCAGGCTGCCCTGTCCCGGTCGCGCGCGTGGAGCCGTGGCCTGGTCAGAGCCGACGTTTGGCGTACGTTGCTGCACGGATGGTAAGTGGGTTTGCCACTTTCTGTGCCCCACCAGGCTCTCGTCCATGCAGCAAACAAGCATTTCCCTCCCTGCTCATGCAAGAGGAAGTCCTTTGGATACTAAATATTATTTTTCCTGATGGCAACAGCAAATCCGGTGGGATTGTCTGAAAATGGACCGTAGCTCCCTCTTTTGCTTCCTCCACCTTCATGCCAGATGCAGCAGACTCTAATTCTCTTTTCTTCTTCAGGAAATGACTCTTCCTCAATGTAGCCAGAACAAGGAGAAAACTTTTGTACTTTATAATCTTTAGAAAAAAAGAAGGTGAAAGCATCTCCCTCCCACCCCACTTTGATTCTCAGCCAGGGCAAAATGTGGGGCTGACACCTTTTGAAGGACACAAGACTTTAAAACAAATAAAAGAAGATCTACTGTGTGTTATAAGTAATAATCAATAATTAAAAGCCTTGTTAAAGTATTGCTGAAGTGTACTTCAGAAGAAAAGTAGTTATACTGCATTTCATGGTTAATTCAATGTCAATTAGCTGATTGCTAACTCCCCTCCAGCTAAATCTTGTTCAGTGCAGAGAAGAGAAATCAAAAGCATGCTAGCTTTAACAAGCCTGGTGTTTCAATCATTCATCTCTGGCCGCAGGCTCAAAATCAATGTCAACAGACGTTTCATTGCAATTTTATCAGCCATTTCTGCATGTCACTGTTTTCTCGGCTGCCCCCGATTGTCCCTGAAAACCTTCTGTGGGAATCCAAACTCATTTCAACCAGAGATGCGCCCGGCGCGTGCGGACTCTCAGCCCAGCTCCCTTTCCTCTGGGGAGCCGCGAGCAAGAGAAGGTGCAAAGCTGCCGTCCTGGAGCCGCTCGCTGGCTGGAGTCGATGCCAAGGTGCCGAAGGAAGATCTGCGCCATGGCTGCTCCTGCTGGTGCGCCACGGCGGCCACGCTCCGGCCCTGCCAGGTGACCCGGCTTGGGGTCACGCGGGCGTGGGCTGGTTTGCCTTCAGCACCACGGCCAGAGCACACGAGGCCACGCTTGGGCAGAGGGCAAGGGGGGAAGAGCCAAGAGGCTGGAGGGGAGGAAGAAAGCGGCCTTGGGCCTGCAAGCCCTGGCCTTGCTCAGGCCCCCGGGGACATGCCCGGGCGCCCGTGCACAATCACAGGCCTGCTGCTGTTTAGAAAGCAGAGTGGAAGAGCCAAAAGGCCTGTCCCAGTGAAGAGCAAGATGCTCTGGCGGTCCCGGAGGTCCCTCCCTACACACGGACTGTGCTGCAGTCCTCCAGCAGCCACTTCAGTGGGGATATCGCCACTCCGCTGTCACTCCGCTTTAATCTAACCAGGGAAGAAATGTGAACAGCTTCTGTCCATGCGAAAGCAAGCAACAGATGAATAAAACTGCTCAACGGCATCAGAGGACACCGCTGCTGGGGCGACGGGTACCGGGAAGGGGGAGGAAGGGTCCTGCTACTGGGTCTCAGGGATCCTTCACCCAGTGTTGGCTCCAGCCGCAGCCCCATGCCCACCGAGGCATCTCAGGCTGTGTGGTGCTTTGAACACTAGCTGTATTTTTGGAGAATCCAAGTAAGAGAGGAAATGCAGTAAGAAAACCCACAGATTCGGCACATATGTGCTTGCCAGTGCCCCCTTCTCCCCCAAATTCCAGGTGTCTCAAATATTAAACTGTAAATGAAATATTTTGCAGAAAGATGCAGCAGGAGCCCCCCTTCCTGCACGGGGTCGTCTGCGGACGCCACGGGCTGCACCAGGACACAGAGGTAGTCGCTCGCTATGGCCTTACTCTCTCTGTACCTCCAATCCCCACCTGAGCTGCAAATACCAGAGGACTTAACAGGGGTGTCGTGAGGAGAAACCCATTGGGGAGACCCCTGTGTGCTACAGTGATGGTGTTATTGCCCTCCTCTCACCGATGAGGAATGGAGAGACTAAGAGATTAGGTCCAATCTACACAGCAGCAACCTCAAGGGCTGTGCTCTGCCCATGGCAGCTGGGGAGGAGACTGTCTCATCACGCCGGGTGATGACCTGAATTAGTAATCCATGCCCTTATCTCCTGGCCGCATTGCAGCAATGCAACAGACCTGGGCATGCAGCCATCAGCCTTTTGGAAACCGATAGGACTGAATGCAGCAGTGGGGACCTGTCTTCTCTCCACCCCATGCTTCTGCAGGGTGCTGGTCCACGCTGGGGGCTAGCTGCAAACTTCAAACCATGCTCCTGCAGAAGTGAAGGCCCATGGATATCGCCATCGTTTCCCAGAAGTGCCAGGTGCACTCGCCAGCTTGCAGCACAAACACATGGCACCCCCCCGATATGTGGCCACATCTGCATGAGGCATCTGCACGCTGGGGCTGCTCCAACTCGCATCCCATCACCTGACCCCACTTGCTGCGTCCTGGTAGAAGTTAGGCAGGGGGTCTGGGGCATGTGGGCTGCCTCCCCGGCTGAGGTCCTGTTTCTAGCACAGCATGAGCTAGCGCCTTAGCCTCAGCATTTCATCCCTAAACCACAGCGAGGGAGTCATGAATGCTGAGCTCAGTTATTCATACCCTGGGAGTTATTTTGGGGGCTGGCTAGTGATTGTTGCTAGTAACAGCGCTTGCCACCAGAGAAATGGATGGGAGCACAACCTGCATGGCTGTGCTGCCTGTTAAGGCAATGGGCTGAAGCAGATTGGTTAAGGAAGGGCAAATCTGTACTGTCGTCGCTGAAGTCCGTCTCTCCTCCTACACCAACCCCCCTCGCATGGCTTCAGTTTTACTCTCCTGCCCTAGCATTCACTTTGCAGCTGTTGTCGTCACGACCCTGATGGAGCAATCCAGAAAAAAATGTGTCTTGTCCTAAATTTGACTCCACTGGTCATAAGATTCTCTATCAAGAGGCAAGAAAGACTGGGTGTAAATGGTAAATCATTAGCCCTGCAGGATGCAACACACTTCACCGTCTTTCCTGTGTCATTGCCCCTTGCAGCTGGCCTGTCTTTGGGGACTGGGGCTGTATTCAGCGCCATGCTTCACCAAACCCATTCTTGGTAGGACACTTGCCGTTCTGTTAGGGATGAAGAGCGGCAGCGTTGTCCCCATGACCCCAAACCCTTGCTGTGGCCCTCCTGTCATTCTCCTCGTTCACCTTGGGTGGAAAGATTGAGTGCAGCCATGTGCTTGAAATCTTTTCACCAAGGTTAAGAAAGATTTGGCATCTCTCCAGGAAGCATCACGTGGTTGACATTGCTTCCAAGGTGAATTAGAGACAAGCTGCCAAAGGTGTTACCATTTCCTGGCTTTGAAGGAGGTAGCCAGGGGCCCAGATGGTGCCCGTGGATCTGGATCTACTGAACACATGCATTTTCTTTGCAGAGCAAGATATAACCGCAAGTGATGGCTCTGGCTTGCTTCCTCAGTTCATATGCGCCTAAGCTTTACATGGGGCACACATGAACCGAGGTGCAGGTTAAAATGAGGTGCAGGTTAAAATAAATGAGGTGCAGGTTAAAATAACCTTCCCACAGCCATCGTGTCTGGGTTTAAAGGACTGAGCTCTACCTGAATTTCTGACCATGCTAACCACACTCCTCTAAGCACTGCCAGGGAATCCCTGCTCCTGCTTTTCCAGTTTTTGTTGCCACTTTTGTGAATGTGCCATGCTGATTTTTCTCGTCCTTTTGCTCCTGGCTGGTAGAAAAAGACCCTTAAAGACAGAATGATGCTCAAGGGAAGTCCAATAGCGGATACTCGCTACCCAGCAGGTCCTTCATCGAAGAGGTATTTTATTTTTCATTTTTAAGGAATGAAAAAGAGCCTTTTATTCTTCTTGTCACTGTTGTAGGCTATTGTTACCATAGCAAAGCTCTGCCTTTATGCCTCCTGTCCCGGATCTTCTTTGCTTTGCTTTTAGAAGGCTCTTTTGCTTGTCTTACTACTTTGCTAAGCCTTCTTTTTGATGTCCCTGTCCTTTCTTCCTGTGGTGGAATCAGAGATAAGTGCATATCATGAGACTTCTAGAGCAAGGAGACTTTGTGGCTTCATAATGCATGATATGTAAATGCACGCACCAGTGGCCGACCCGAGGGTCAAACAGGAATTCAGAACAGGATATAGGAAACAGGCTTCTGATTGCTTCCATTCAAGGAAAGTCCTCAGCAGCAGAATTACCATAAAAAACCCACGTTCAGTTAACATTAAAGTCTAAGGGGAAGCATGATGCATCTTACTGACTGTGCTGTTGGGGTATTCGTGGTACCACAAGTGCCCAGCATTCCCGAGGACACCTCCTGTCTCCCCCCAGGACACTGGCGCTCCAGGTCCTGTAGCGTGCTGTGAGACGCCCTGCGCACCTGCCGGCCCCTGGCTCTGTCTGGCTGCAGTCCCCAAGTGTCACGGGAGGAGACGGAGAGGTGAATCTGGGGCTGCAGTTTATAGGATGAAAGCGAGGCACGGTCACTAGCACACAAGGGCTTTCACACGAGAGCATTCAGAGAGCAGAGAGGACAGTAGGGAAGGGAAGCTGGCAAGTGCCATTGCTTCTTCAGGGCTGTCGTGAGCTCTGCCTCCAGGGGATGCGAATGCATCTGCGCTTGGGTGTTCGTAGCCATTACCCCATCCTGGACTTGTACAGACTCCTGCCCCTCTCCAGTTCTGGCCTTGCCCATTCATTTCACCCTCCGCTGCATCCTGATGCACACGATGGGCGTCAGCTCTTTGCAGCACAGGCAGGCGACCTGCCTGTGGGGACTGCGGCTTTGTGCCTCCTAGGCTCAGCGCTGTGATTCACCCAACCCATTCTGGGTAGGACATTACACCTCCAAGGCGCTTGCCGTTCTGTTAGGGATGGAGAGCGGCAGCGTTGTCCCCATGACCCCAAACCCTTGCTGTGGCCCTCCTGTCATTCTCCTCGTTCACCTTGGGTGGAAAGATTGAGTGCAGCCATGTGCTCGAAATCTTTTCACCAACGTAGGCATCTCTCCGGGAAGCATCACATGTTCCTGTTTGCATGCGCAGCGCCTGACACGGTGGGGACCGGTTCCCCTGGGGGTCCCATGTTACTGTAATGCAAGCGATAGATGGAGAAGAGCAGGTGAATTCCGGCTGGCCCACAGGTCTCCAGCGGCATGGACGAGCAATGAGAAGCGAGTCAGTTCTGGGGGATGGCTGTCGGCTCTTGCTCGATTGCGAGCGCGCAATGGGCCAGATTTCCTGTTCTCTCTGGGTCTGACTGGGTCAGAAGCACCCAAGATCAAAGCTGCTCAGAGCAGCTCAGGCAGCTAGAAACTAGGAAACACCCTGATTTACAGAAACAACGTGAAAAGTCAAGAGAGGTTTCTATGGCTCGCATATGGCTCTGCTCGGGCAAGCATACGTCTGAGCCGCTCCGGCTCTCAAAGCAGACCTCAAGCTTTCTACAAGCCTGCTCATATGAGAGCTTGTGTTTTCCTGTATAAAACTGTTAAAAGAGAGAGATGTCCTCCTGTGCGTGCAGTGACGAGACCCATCCTCCCCGGTGAGGTCCCAAGCTGTGGTGTGTTTAGTGCAGGAAGGCAATCTCTGTCCCCAGAAGACTTTCTTCTCTGAACACTGCAGGAACAACAGCTGATTTTTCTTTTTAGTCTAAATTAGTGCAGAATAAAGTGAGTATAACATCCTGGGGAAAAATCTGGAGGGAAACCAACAGCAAAAAAAATCTTCAGTTCAAAAGGATTAAAACTTCTCAGAGGTAAAGCAATGTTCTCCAACCTGAATTCTTCCTACTTCCAGGATTTCAGGGTAAGGCATCACTGTCTCACTCCCATTAGGAAAACTGCCTGCCTTTTCCAGCCACACATGGATGGGGTTTTGTTCCTAATGTTGGAAAAACTTCAGCATAACTGCCAAGGAGCTGAAGCGCGGATCCAGCCATCAGTGCGTCACCAGCGAAATGTGATTTGAGATGCAGTTTGCTTTTCTGTATCTCAGATCTCAGGGCTAAGCCACAAACTGTACATGACACAACTAAATTAATATTTAAAAATAATTACTTGCTGCCTGAAGGTAAACAGAAAAAAGGGTAAATAATTGATAGCGCTGGGACTGCCACACTGTAAGTCTGCTGAGCGTTTATGATGTGCTGCAAAGGTTCAAAGGGATTGCTCGTCTGCTGGCTCTGAAGGAGGGTTTTAGCTAATCATTCCAGGGCTTGTTTTGTCAGCCAGCGATGGCTGCAGAGTTTTGATGCACTAGAATAGAACTCCAGCTTAATTTAGGCAATCCTCTAACTTAATTTGCTAGCTCTCTTCCATGATTTGCATTGTAAATGATGACAGGGTTTGAAAAAAAAAATTCCCCCATCAACATCTGAAGGGAGATTTCATGCGGCTTCTTGCCAGGACTGTGGAATGGGGAGTACGTTTTGAGGGAGCTTATATAACATGCCACCATATATCTTGGTAGAGCTGGGGGATGCACCGACGCTTGGGAACTGCTCAGATCCTGGTAACAAATGTCCTTCCACCAGCCAGCCAGCTGATTGCTGAGCGCTGGAATAGCTAGAGCCAAGAGATTAAGGGTGGTGCGAACATATCTCAGTGGGAACTCATTTCCCCCTATGGCCCAAGAAGACCCTGCGTGGTTTATACAGCACTGATGACTGAGCAACGCAGTCCCAAGCAGGACTTGGCAATCTGTTGCAGGCCAGGCTCTTTGAGTGGATGTGATCTCTTTTATTAGACCCACTGAGTAGTTGGAAAAAAGCTCTTGGGTGCAGTCACCCTTCTTCAGGCATAGGGAGTCTGAGCTATTGGCACTTTAAGCAAAAAAAAAGAAGAGAAGGAAAAAATAAGAGGAAAATGGAGTGAAGAGCTCCAGGGGTGGGGCACTATTTAACTATACAGTGCCACGTGCACCCATGGCATCCTTGCCAGGAGATAATGAGCACTCCTAGATGCCAGAATCTGTCAGGGACACTGGCGAGACCAGCGGTGACACTCCAGTATAGGACGCCTCATCGTCCATGTACTGAAAGCACCGGACAAGCCATCGCGAGTGCTTCCAGCACGCCTGGGCCGTGCACACGTGCACATTGAGAGGAAAGGGGTGCACGAGCACCACACAGCTGGGGAAAACCCAGGCGTCCTGCCTTGTAGAGCCCTGCTCCTCACAGCAAGACCACGCTCCGCACCTCGATCCTCACCTGGTGGAGGGTGAGTGCGTCCCCACCCGTCTTATCTGACCCCCAGACGGCCCGTGTACACCCAGGCAGGCGCACGCAGCAGTGATCAACCATCGCGGCAGGGCTCTGGGGCTTTTCAGAGAAAATGTCCCTCCTACAGTGAGGGGCTTGCCCTGGGCCAGGAGGCTTGTGACACTAGGCTTCAGACCCTCTCCTGGCAGTTGCCCGGGGACAGACTGCCACGGCAAAGGTCTCTGCCTTGCTGTGGATGTGGAGCAGCACTCCTACAAGGGACCTCATTTTGTTGTCTTCGGGGTTTCTGCGTGGCAGAGCTCAGGCCTGTGGAAGGGACAGTGGTGAAAGCAGCTACAGAAAGGTTGTGGGCTAGAAAGCCTCCGAGAGAAGTTCCCCTGAGACCAGCAAGACTTTCCCAAGTGCGTAGAGGGCTGTGGACCTCGCTAGCCCAAGCTGAGCTCCCCGGAGAAAGCAATAACACATGCCCTCGAGAGACTCTGCTGGGGAAATATCCACTTGTGAACTGCTCATGGGTAAAAGGGGGGAAAAAAATGGATCCGAGGTTTTGCCACCTGAATTCCCTTCCTCTCCTGCAGTCGGTTATCAGCATGAAAACAGGAAATGAATTGGACACTATTAATAATACATGAAGCCTCGGTGTTCAGGCTGTGTGCTCTATCGTCCAAGTGTACGAGACGCTGTGCGAGGAGGAAACACGGGAGGAGTCAAACCCTCAAGTTTGCTCGCTCCTTCGAACCGCGCAGCGAACTTTGGGTGGGTACTTCTAGGTTTCAGGATCTTTTCTTCCCTGAACTTTTTTGCAAAGCTTTTAATCCCTCATATAGAAAGCCTGAAGGTTTGCTTCTGAGAGTGAGAAATAGTCCTGGAGAACAAAGATTTCTTTTTATAGATTTCATCAATAATTAAATGTTGCCTGTGTCACCTTTTTACTCAGGCAGCCTTTTTCATTAGGATTTAACCTTCAGCCCCTTGTCCCCATTTATTTGCTTTTGCTGCGGTATGTGGTGCAGAATTGCCTCGGTGGTGAACGCCGGTGTTCAAGATACCTGGGCGTCTGCCAAATGCACTCCCAGCATCTTGCTTATGAATCTTTAAGGACTCACCTGTGCTGGAGGAAAACACGTTTCACTTGTGCTGGGGATTTAATTTTTTCCGTAAAACATTAAATTTTCAACTGAAGAAGGCTGCGACCTCCCATATGGATACCACTGGCACCCCCCCAGCCTTTCTACCTGTGATCAATATGTTCTCATTTAGCCCTGCCATAATACCTGCCATACAGCCAGATGTTCAAAGCAACCAGAGGGCAAATCCTGTTGAAACTATTAGGAAAAACCCAGAGGGACAAAAGCAGGAGCTTAGCCAGAAGAAGAGGCTTCCCTCAGTCATGAAAACCTTGTGTGGCTTCTGAGGTCTCCACGGTTGAATGCCTAGGTCTTCTCCAGGCCATTTCTTGTGCCCTTGGTGTGTATCTAAACCCCTCTCACTCTTCCTGCTCAGGACCCTTCTGGTTCGGAGCAATCCTGCCTCTGGTTAAGCCCTGCAACACCGATGTAAAACCTCGGGCTGGATGTGAACCCTGGACAACAGTGAAACTCCATGTCCAGCAAAGCTGCATGTTTGGGGTCATAATTCACTCCAATTAAACATCATTTTGTTGGCTGCCATCTCTGACTCGATAGGAAATTGGATTTGGCTTATTATGATACAAGGGGGCAGTTTGGTAAATGCACATTTTCAGCCAAAATCATTAATCAGCTCTCGGAGCAGAATGATGTTTGCAGCGGAGGTTTAACATTACCGTTTGGTTTACTTGTTCTTGCTGTCTGGCTCCAGCTGTAACAAGCGCAGCCAAGTTCTAATTCCTAAATGTTTAAAGATGCTCATTCAGTCTTATTAATATAAGTGAAATGCCAGCTAATTAATCAATCGCTACCCAAAGTATTAGTCAGGAGCACTCCCAGTGCACAGAAGAATCTATATTAACATCTCCATTTCAGGACACTTAATTATATTCATGTTTTAGATTATGAATTTGTTTGCTAAATAATCGCATTCACGGTGCCGAAGTGCCTAAATATGAAATCCATAGGTGAGATGTAAAGCTGCCCTCAGGAATGTTATTGACTGTTAAATACGCCGTGTGTGCTAAAAGCTGGCAGATCCCCGCGCGGTACGTCGCTTTTGTGCCCATGCTAGGAGGCAACCCCTGTCCCAGCGCCACTGTGCGATTATCACGCCAAAAGCCTTGCATGGACCCTACCGTACATTTTCCCCCTTTAAAAGCCAGGACAAGGGGGGGAGAAATCCCACTTGGTGCATTTTCCCCCTTAAGGCAGCAAGAACAGCTTAGCATGCAGGGTCTTATTCCTTCTGGTTGTGGCCTCCTGTGTCTCTGATGCTGCAGAATAACAGCTGCATTTAGCAGCTGCCGTCCCTTCTTTTGGAAGTTGTGTGTCTAATGTTGGCAACCCCCCTCGTGAATGTGCCAGCCGAGGTGACAAGAGAAGGTCTGATGCCAAAGAAGAGCTGGGAACGAGGGGGGGATTTTCCCATGGTCCAGAACAGGGAGGAGAAAGCAACACCTGAAAACCTGCAAGCCCAACTTGTGAGGCAGAAAGATCCGTTCCGGTCAGCCGGAAAGCCAGCTGCTCCGGTCATTCAAAATATATCTGTTTTTCCCCCATTTCAAAAATATAGATTTCTTTCTATTTAGCAATTCCCACGTGAGCCCTTTCAAACCAAGCAGAATGTGTCAGGGACTTGCAAACTGCTGTCAAAGGCTGAAATTGGGCCTTTCCCACAGAAAGTTTCTTCTTTTTAACAAATCACCATTTTTGACACACAAACCCAAACACAACACTTCCTCAAACTTCTGGGTTTTACCCCACAAAAGTGTCCTGTGTTTGGGGCACAATCTTGACCAATGAAGTGGCAAAACTAGACAAAAGGGGAAGCTTTGTCAGAGGCCACGAAATGCAACTCTGAAAAGCCTGCAGTGGAGGAAGGCTTCCCATCTCAGGGTCACCTTGCTGGGGTCACCTGGCCCCCAGTTATCTGGGGCTTGGTGCGGGGGCTGGACCCGCTGGTCCAGTTATCTGGGGCT
>NW_017728940.1:1211600-1213491 GCF_001723895.1 Crocodylus porosus | reverse complement strand
CTTGGTGCAGGGGCTGGACCCGACGGTCCAGTTATCTGGGGCTCGGTGCGGGGGCTGGACCCGACGGTCCAGTTATCTGGGGCTTGGTGCGGGGGCTGGACCCGACGGTCCAGTTATCTGGGGCTCGGTGCAGGCGCATGAACCCAGTGATCGTCCAAGGTCCCTTCCGGCCTTACGATCCACTCAGAGCGTAAGGTTATTGGGAATAGCTGAAATTCAGCAGAGAGGAGTGAGGAATAATGCAGCTGGAGTCTTGCTGTGTATGATCAATTGAGTGGAAGTCTGAGTGAATATGCTCATTGAGGGGGTGTATGCCGGTCTGTGATTGAGGGGATGTGGGACTGAACATGATTTATTGAGTATAATTGAGTATTCAGTATTGGAGTAGGAGCAGGAGTCACTTAACTGAGATTAAAACACAACAGCACCTGCTGCTTACTGCAAAAGTATATGCCAGGGGAAAGCAGATTGCTAGAAGAGGGGCTTGTTCTGATTTTGGGGGGTGTCTTGCAGACATTGCCCTGTTGCCTTGGTGGGGAAGGGGCACAGGTAACGGAGGTGTCCCTGGCACCCAGGAACCTCCTGCCGCTTTTATGCATAGGCCAGAGCTCGGTGGGAGTCGACCGGCTACAGCCTCGCGCACAACTGCAGCATCAAGAGGGCCGCCCACCCTGATCGGACCCCTTCGCTGACCGTGGAGGTGCCTTCTGCACCAGTCTGGAGGGGAGTTTTCTGCTGCCGACTCTCCTTCTCGGAAGGTGTCCTCAGCGTCGAGCCTACACCTTCCCTTCCTGAGCTCCAGGCCACGGCTTCTCTGCTGGTGTCTGTGAATAATCCCTCTCCGTTTGCATCATTAACGGGAAGGTAATTAGGCTCCAAACCTGCCTCATTCAGTCCCTCCCTGCTCCAGACTCTGGCCCAAATTCCATCCCCCAGCAGCGCTCTCCCCCGGAAAAGGTCCAGGTTTGGCGTGTGTCCCTCTGGGGCTGCCCTGGCTTTCGTATCTGGTTCTGACGCCACGTCCCTTTGATGTTGTGCTGCTGTACTCGCAGGAGACCCCGGCAAAGCAAACACAGAACTGGCTTGGCCTCCCCGGGGGGGCTGGGGTTATTTGCAGATCTTCGCTCAGCTGAACGAGCGAGGAGCACGCCGGGCCCTGCCCTCGTTCCTGCCTTGCAGCTTTGCAGGTTTTGTGCCGCAGAAGGCAATGAAAGGAAGGCAACTCTTATGCCTCTGGTACACCCCAGGTCTGGGTAAGGAGTAACTTTCAGTTCGTAGCTCGGTGAAATGCCACTGTCTGATTGTCTTGGTCTCGGCGGGCTCAGAAAGCCCTGCCTGGACATGACCCAGCCCTTGAGTCAGGGCTCCCTATGAGTTCCTCTTCTTTGAATACAGGTGGCCAAAGTTGTGCACGGTAGCTCAACAAACGCAGTGCCTTGGTGGTGGCATTAGTGGAAGTTGTTCACCTGGTGCATCCAGAGACCGCGCTGGGCTTTGCCCCAGCCACGTCGCTTCGGCAGCTCGGAGTCCTTCCATGATTGATGAGCACACTCGGGTCTTTCTCCTCCCCTGGCACTTCCAGTGACGCCTGCCCAGTTTAATACAGCAAGTCTTGTACGGTTCGAGGACTGGGCTACATGCTGCTTCCTAAGTTCCTGACCTTGCACTTACATCTTTTATTAAACCAACTAGACAGTTGGAAAAATTGTTCTTGGCAAGGTTTCAGGCACAAACACCCTTCTCCAGGCCTAGGGAGTCTATTGTTGTCTGTGCCCTATGCCCGCATTCGGGCTAGGGACCCACATGAGCGGTCAGACCTGGCTGACTGCTCCTCCCAGCAGATGTCTGGAAAGTTCAGGTCCCCCATGACGACCACGTCCTTGGACCTGAC
>NW_017728940.1:1205625-1211500 GCF_001723895.1 Crocodylus porosus | reverse complement strand
TGTCAGTGATCCCCGCTGTGTCTGGGTTGGTGTCAGCTAGCGGGAGGGCGAGCTCCTCCTGCTCGTTCCCCATACTACCAGCGTTTGTGTGGAGGCATTTGAGGCCTCCCGTGGATGTGTGCGCCGGCCCCCTGATCGCAGCATCGCCCTGGCCCCTGTCGCTTACCTGCGTATGTCAGCTCGTCGGGCTCGGCTGGGCTGCACTTGTGGGGGCTGCTTGGTTTAGCGGTCCAAGGCTTCCTCCGCCCTCGTCTTCCCCTTCCCCCGACGAGCCCAGTTTAACGCCCGCCGGAGGAGATCCGCCAACCTAGAAGAAAACACGCGCTTACCTCTGGGGGAAAGGTGGAGCCCGTCCCCCCCGAGCACGTCTCTCGTTGTGATGTGCGGGTCACTGTGGAGGAAGCCGGAGCCCGCCTCGAGACACCGTTCCCGAAGCCGCCGGCCGGTCTCTGCGATGCCCGTCGCGTGCCGTCTTCCACATCTGCTCCCTGGTAGGACAGAAGAGAAAACCACCGGCGCCCCCATCTCCTTCAGCACGCCCCCGGAGCGGGGCAGTCCGCCATCAGGCGATCAGGGCTCCTCCTGGCCGCATCGTTAGCACCCACGTGGACTAGGACCATGGGGTAGTAATCGGTGGGCTGGATCACGGCCTGGATCATCCCCGTCACGTCCTGACTCTTTGCTCCGGGCAGGCCATAGACCGCGCGTGCCGAGGGGTCTTGGCAACAGACGGGCCCTCCGTACCTCCCAGGATGGAGTCGCCGATGACGATCACGCGGCGCTTTCTCCTCCGGGCCTGCTTGGCTCCTTTGCCCCGCTCGGAGCGCAGACAGCGTGGAGCTGCCTCCTCTCCGGCTGCCTCCTCTCCCTCCTCCTCCTCCTCCAGAGTCGCCAGGGCCTCGTACCTGCTCTCCAGCTGGACCGGAGGAGCTGGTGCTGCCGTGTTACGGGCAGCCCTGGTCCTGGAGGTGACCGTCTGCCCCTCTGCAACAAGCTGGCTGAGACGATCTCGGCAATCCCTTGGATCCTCGTCCCCTCCCCCAGCCCGCTCAGCCCTGCCCCGGGGCCAGCAGGTCCCATCATCTGGAGCTTGAATCTGGGCATGAGGAGGCAGGTGCAGGAGCAAACAGGCAAGGACATGAGCAGCTCACTCAGCACGTCCCACAGCACCTGTGAGCAACGGGGGAGGCTTCAAGGAAGCAGGGCTGGCAAGCCTCCTGGAAGGCAGCCCGGTGCACCGCGCGCCAGGCTGGGCCCCGATCCCCGGGCCGCAGCGAGCCTAGGCACGGGGGACAGGACCCTTCCCCATCCACCTCTCAGAGGGAGGAATGGGAGGAGAAGTATCACTAGGGCTGCAGGTGGTTGCAAGTGCACGAGGTGTGTCTGCCCGGCAGGGTCGGGGGGCAAAGCCAGCCCGGGGCGGGATGCAGAGAGCCTGGGAGAAGCTGGCTCCGGGGCAGAGGTAGTGGGGGGCACCTTCTGCTTTACGCCTCCCGCCACAAACGTGGCAGGCCTTTCTTCTTGGCCCAGGCGCGGCCGCGAGGCGTTCTGACGCTGCGTCTGCTCCATAATTACCTCCGCGTGCTAATCCTGGAAACTGACTTCTGCAGAAGTGACGGGCAAATCCTGGTACAATTCTAATGATGGCTTTGCAGTTTCCTCTGCCCAAAAAAAGGGGCTTAGGCTGTGATGGGATAAATGGCAGGTGAGCTGCCACTGAGAACGTACACCGGGAAGAGTTGCCAACACAAATCTTTTAATAGTCTTTCAGCCCCTGTTAGGCCTTCAAAATCAATCAAAGGATTAACTAAGCAAAGCTGGTTTTATGATACATGATCGCACATCATGCCATTGGATCTAAATTTGCTTAGGCCCCTAATTACGACCGGGCTCGCTAATGTGCATTTGTGATTCGAGGAGTCTACTGGGAGAGACCGTAGCAAACCTGCGAGGGTTGAGGCGAACTTGCTCTGAAGCCCTGGGCTGGGAAGGGGCTGCCTGCAGCTCCAGGCCTCCACGCTTGCAGGATCACCGCTGCGGAGGGCTGCGAGGTACCAGCGCTGCAGGAGACCAGCGGCCGTGACGCAGGCGAGGGCAGCCTTGCCGGCAGTTTCCATAGCTGGGCCCACGGCTCTGCACACGTCTGCAATCAGTCATGGGGCAGGAGTGTGGGAACAGCGTTTGGCTGAGCCCATGGCAGGTAGTGGGGCTGGTTCAGCCAGCGGCGAATTCGCGGCAGCTGCTGCGCAAGCTGCGGCTGTTTATCAGCATTGCCGACTGATCCTAACTTGCTCCGTAGGAGGGCACTGAAATCCACATTGCCCACGTTGCTCATCAGGAAGATGACACGTGCCTCCCTGCCAGAAGTGGCTCTGCTGAAGTTAGAGCAGTGATGTGGGGCCTCAGACGCCTACGCTTGTTTGGTCAAATCCACCCCCCTCTGGATAGGACCCACTGCCGGCACTCAGCAGCTCGCACCAGTGCCAACGGCGGTTGTTTCATGGTAATTAAAGGGCTGCCCGGGCTCACTTCCCTGCGGGAAATCACTGAAAGCATGGGAGCCCAGAGAGAAGAGAGGAGGTCACTGGTCCTGTGCGGTAGTTCGGTGCATGCAGCATCCTGTATACTGTGTGCAGCCTTCCGTCACCCCTGTGTGTGGATGTCGGAGGTCCTGGCACGTGCGTCCTAGCACCAAAGTTGCTGCTTGCCCATATCAGCCCTCTGCATTTTTCACAGGGGGAAAGGAGCGGCCTCCTGATGCTGGCTGCGTCCACCCTGCGTAGTCTGCTGAGCCGCCGGTGAGCGATGACACGGGGCCCGGGCGTCCCTCTCCCCGTGCAGCTCTTGCAGTCCTCTTGCCCCCATCTTGCTCAGCGTGGAGAGGAGGCTAATGTCCCATTGCGCAGAAGACTGCGTTTCCTGTCTTTGATATTTTATATTTGCCTTGTCTTTTCTTTCTGTTTGTCTTTCATCTCTTTGTTACTTGTTTGTATTCCCGTTGGCTCCCCTCAGGGGAATTTTTCCTCGTTCGCTGCCTATTTGTGTATTTTGGTGTCTCTCTAGTGGCATCTGCTTTTTCTTTCTTTCTTTCCTTTTTTTGTTATTTGCAATTTTCCAGACTTAGATATTTTCACTTGTTGCCTGGCTTGCGTGTGTACTGTATAAGCATGTGTGAACACACGCATATCTGTATAGCATCCCTGTAAAGAATATTTCGTTGAATATCTGCTTAGGGCCTCGCTCTTCTCTTCTGTCCCTTTGTGTTAAGTGTATAGCTTCATAGTTTCATAAGTATAAGAGAACCATGTATTTTTTCCCAGACTGTGGAAGTATTGTGTTGGCTAGGAGGGAGTCATGGGAAGGTGGGCAACTGCTGCCCAGGGTCAGTCCTTCAAGGTTAGCTTCTTGTCTCTGGCAACATACTGCAGCCCACTAATTGCATTTCCTTTTCTTGGGGTTTAATCCCCCTCCTTTTACTTTCCTGGGATGTCTCCGTGCTCTTCCTGTCCCACTGCACGAGAGCCCAGGTGTCAGATCCCGGCACCGTTCATGCTTTCGGACAGCATCCTATTCTTCCTTATGCAGCTGGACGTCTGGTTGCTTGTTTGGCCATAGCTGAAGGCCTTTGCAGAGCTCTCTGTAACCCTCAGCCCCTTTTTTCTGAGTTGATATGGCTTATGCAGAGCCTCGCCGGAGTGGTTTTGATTTTGTTTGTTCCCATCTGCAGAGATAGATGCTGAATTTCATTTCCCGTCGTGTTGGCTGTTCGGATGGTTTCTTTAGATCTCTCTGAAGTTGCTGGCATGTGAATGCCCGTATCCGTGTCCATTGGAAGTGGCAGGAAAAGGAGGAAAACAGGCATCACTGCAACTCCTACTCTAGGCTGCGCTTGTGTTTGATTATTCTGAAGACAGAAATTGCTGCTGGATATCGGAGTAGAGATTCCTGTGGAGCTTACCTCACTTTGGGTGAATACGTCTATGTTAATAAGTTAGCACTCGTTAAGAAAATCCTGCTAGGTGAGCTGTACTTTTCAGTGCACTTGACAATGTAGTTTAAATTACACTCTGTGTCCTCCTTTAGATTTGGGGGGTTTTTTTACATTTTGTCTCTCTTTTTTGGACTTTCCCATGCTGACCCCTGTTGCTCCCACTACCACCACGGCCACAAATCTGCGAGCTAAGCCATCAAGCAGTTTGGCAATATTCATGTTTGCTGACAAGCAGATTTCTGAGGAACCAGGTTTGGGCTCTGCCAAAGAGCACGATCAATGTGCAATTATAACCTCAGTCAGGTTGGGAGGAGAAATGCGACTCCATCTGCACAAATCAATCCCTTATATTTGTGACTCAATTTAAATTCGGGGGGCTTGGGCTTGCTAATCCCCACAAAATGGTTCTTTGCGGTTTATCTGGGGCTTGGTGAAGCAGGGGCTGGGACTGTAGTTTGGGATATAACGTAACGCGCTCCTCCAGGATCGTCTCCTCTTCGTCTGAATTTAGAGACAATTGAATTGAGATGCACAGCTCTGTGGAGCCCACACTTTCAATGGGCGACTTTGTTTACTATGGAAAATCCAGGAAATCGGCATCAACGTGAGATTTTATTGCTACCGACGCCAAATCTGGCACCGGCCCAACCTCCACCAAGAACAGCTGGTGGTTTGCCGGTGGTTGTTTTCCTACGGGCACGGCCACTTCTTCAGCCTTGGTAAAAGTCCTGTTTGCCTGTAACATTCATGTGTGATGAATTTCCATCCCAAGCCTCCAAGACCACAATTTATTATTTATTCACTGTAGAAAGCTTTAGAATAACAGCTGCAAAAGAATGACTTAACGGGATCCTGATTCTTTTCTGCTGTGAAATCAATATTTAGTGGAAGTTGAAAGTTCGTATGCAAATCTGCTGATACATCTGGGCATGAGTTCAGCTTCCCGAGAGGTGGGGAAGCCCTGGGGCTGTTGTCCGGGCAGGGTGCTGGGAGGGGCACGGACCCTCGGCTTCGTGGTGTTGCTGGGGTTTAATGGCCAGGAGGGATTCTGCGGGAGGGAGCGGCCCCATTACAGACTGCGCGCTGGCACTTGGGCCCTGGACGAGCACGAGAGGACGTTTCGGCCAGGGACGGGTGCAATGGTGTCTCGGGCTGAGCTGCTGCATCTGAGCCGGAAGCAACTCGACGCTTGGCTCATGAGACTTAGTCATCTCCCTCCCCCAAAACTTCTCTTCACAACTTCATGCCTCTCCGCAACAGATAGTCAGCAGTGAATAAACCTTCGCACCCGACAGTGAGCTAACAGCTCTGCCCGCACAGCATCCGTGCAATCGCCTTCCACCAAGCCGGGAATATTTCCCTTCCCCCACGTCTCCAAGAGCAAGGGTCTTGGGGATGAATTGAGAAAGCTCCTTCCCTGAATGAGTGGAGCCTGAGATCCTTGCGTCGTTTTAATATCCTTTCCATCAGTTCCCAAGAGCTGCCTAACAGAAATAGGCCCCGGCACTGCCCGCACCGTCTCACAGCCCGCGAGCCCGCGCAGGCGCTGCAGGTTTGAAGGGCTCTGGGGGACCTGGCTGCGGGCCTCCTGGCAGGCTCGCACGGACCCTTTGTTGATGACGACAGCGGACGGCCGACACAAAACAGCTCCTCAGCTTCAAAGCAGGTGTAGGGGCGCTGCGCTTCCACAGAATCACAGAAGTCGGGTTGGAGGGACCTTGTAGATCTTCAAGCCCGACCCCCGCCTGGGCAGGAGAAAAATTGGGCTCAAATGAGTCCAGCCAGGTAGGCATCCAGCCTCCTCTTAAAGCCCCCCAGGGTAGGAGCCAGCACCACTTCCCTTGGAAGTTGGTTCCAGCTCCTAGCCGCCCTGACTGTGAAGTC
>NW_017728940.1:1194081-1205525 GCF_001723895.1 Crocodylus porosus | reverse complement strand
AGCGTCCAAGATCAAGGGTTGGGGCTTTTCCGAAGGCGGTTTGCTCAAAGACCCGTGGCTGCTCGAAGGGACGCCGAGTGCCAGCGTCGAAAGGACATGGGCAGGTGTCGGGGTCCCTCTCACCGCGGTGCAGCTACACGGCTCCCAGGTGAGTCCGGGTGGTTTCGCTCCACCTGCCAAGCGTTTGGACCCACCCGGTGACACGAGCATCTAAGTGTCCCCATCAGGAGCATTGCTGTGGCAGGAAGAGATGTTTCCTTCCCGTAGTCCACTGCTGCCCCATCCAGCTTTTTCCCGATTCCCCTGGGTTGGTGTGGCTGGTTCAGGTCCAGCGCGAGACCACGATGTAACGTCACGCAAGGGGACGTCAGGCTGCTGCGCTCGTCTCCTCCCCAGGATCCAAATTGACTTGTGAGCCTCACAGCTTCAGGCCTGTCAGCCACCAGGAGCTCATCTATGCAAATCTGCTACAAGAAAATGAGGTCTATAAATAATATACACCTTGGGCCTCCATGTCTGTACAAGGTAATCCATTGTCTTGCCTGAAATTCAGCCCATTATATTTCATGCTCCTGTGTGAACGTTACAAGGAAAGGAAAGAGCCCAGGAGAGACTCCAGCCTTTAGTCACCTTTTGACCCAAACAGCGGGAGGAAGGGGGCTTGAGGCTGTTGCGATGGTATCAGCCTGTTCATTTTAGTTATTTCTTTATTTAGCAAATGCAAATCTGCAAAACCAGGCAATAGCCTCCTTGTTAGCTGGGCTCAAAGTTATTAACCTGCCTCTTGGTTTGTAGAGGGGACGCTCCTCGGTGATGTGTGGCATTGCTAACAGCAGACAGGAAGGTGATCCTTGGACTTCTTTCTGAGATGAAGGGTTGGGAGAGCTGTTCCTGCTCCTTCTCTTCTTCTTTCTGGTGATTTTTGCCCCTCAGGCGGGATATGAGGAAGGCTGTTTCCATCCCAGGCTGGTTTGCAGCGCTCTTAGCTGCATCTGCAGCGAGGCCTGCCGTCACAATTGGCTGCCCGCAACCACCCGCCAACAACCTCCACACCCAGGACCTGTGTGGTCTCTCTCTAGCACAGGATTGTAAGCCTGGCTCCTGTCCTCCCAGGGCAGTCTTGGCTCTTTGCACCTTGGCCCAGCGTCCTTTGGGGACGGGCTGATCAAATCCGAGAGGAAGACCCCTTGACTCTCTGCCTCGGTGTTTGCATACCTAAGCCCGACACCATCCCCAAATCCCACACGTGAATGCTGACAGACTAGCTAACACTGGTGCAAAATTGTTGGTCGCAGTGTGAGCTATTCTGTGCGAGCTCTTCTTCTGGGTCTCAGTCCCGCAGGCTGCAGAGGAAGGCTAGTCTGGTGCCCAGGGCTGCTCCCATAACACCCGGGTTTGCAGCAGCTCTACGTGGGTGCCCGACACCGGCGGCTGTAGCCGCCATCCCCTGGGGCAGAGAGGAAAGAAGAGTGGCCAAAGCATCGACGATCCCAGGTGTCCAAACTAGCAGCCTGGGTGGGATAGCACCGGAGGAGGCACCAAGGACAGTTCCTGCTTTGCAGAGGGTCCAGCCCGCTGCGTGCTATAGCTCTGTCCAGGAGCATTTACCAGGAGCATGGCAGAAAGGATGTGGACACGCTGGAGAGAGTCCAGCGGAGGGCGGTGAAAATGGTTGGGGGCTGGGGGACAGGACTGGGGAGGAGAGGCTGAAGGAAATTGGCTGACTGAGTCTGCAGAAGAGAAGACCGAGGGGGATTGAATAGCAGCCGTCACCTCCCTGCCGGGGGGCTGCAAAGAGGATGGAGCTGGGCTGGTCTCAGTGGGGGCTGGTGACAGGACAAGGAGCAATGGGCTCAAGCTGCAGCAAGGGAAGTTGAGGTTGGATATTAGGAAAAACATTTTCTTGAGGAGGGTGGTGAAGCACAGGAACAGGTTCCCCAGAAAGGCAGTGGGATCTCCATCCCTGGAGGTGTTTAAGACCCGGCTAGGCAAAGCCATGGCTGGGATGATGTAGTTGGGGCAGGGGGTTGGACTAGGTGTGACCCCCCCCAAAAAGTCTCTTCCCACCCTCATTTTCTGATTGTATGAATGAGCAGGATCCCGCAGGCTTCATGCAGCCGCATTATGAGCAGTCACACTGCACCCTGAGGGTAGAGGCCCAGCCGCGCACACACAAAAAGAGCTGTGGGTGCACATCTGAGCACCCTCAGTGCCCCCACATGTGCTGGCCTTTTGCAGATGTGCCCCTTGCTCTAACTCCTGAGACTGCCCAAAAGCATCAGTTGAGCCAGTATAACCCATTTGGGTGCTGGCTAGCGTTCACGGACCCAAGCACCCTGCAAACACAAGCATCCCTCGGTGAACTGCTTTGCAGTGATCATGGTGGGATGCATTATCCTTGCAGGCAGAACCAAGCACCAGAAGGCATGCATTCAACAGGTTAGCAAAAGTGGGGAATATTGTAATCCACCCAAACAGAGGGGTGTGCTGAGGTGGAGGGAGGGAGGCTGGGCCAGCTGCCCTGCTCCTGGCCCAGAAGTGCCTCGCACCGGAGCACGAGCCCGCGTACCGGCTGAAATGGGAGCGGGACACTCGCTTCTCGCCATCCAGATGCTGTGCATTAGTCCAGAACAGCTGAGGTAATTAACCAAATCAGACTTAGCCCGATGCGGAAAAGGATTTCTGCCCCCAGGGAAGAGGCAACGTCTCAATCTAATTATACTAGTTATTTAATCAGAACCAGAGGGCGGGTAGCTAATGGAAACAGTACCTCATGCAGGAGAGAGGGGTTAGTGCCTGTGGAGCTATTCGGACGGGGGGGCCAGCGAGTCCTCCCGGCTGCTCTTCTTGCTCCTTCGCAGCCTCTGGCAGGTGCGAGCCAGGCGCTGGGGAACGGCACCAGGGCGGGGGATCGGGTCAGCGCTCGGCCTGTTCGCTTGCCCGCCTGGGCAGGGCAGCCCGCCTGGGATTCCCCCTCCGGACGGTGAAATGGGAAATCGCTAGCTTGACCGCTGTGCTGGCCATGTTCGAACCAAACAAGCAAGCTCCACACTCCCGTGCCCACACGGGCTGAGCCAAGAGGGGCTCTCGGATCAGCAATACCCAGCAGGCACTTGCTGCAATGGATGCAGATGGGAGAAGTGCACCCTGTGCTCCCAGGAAAGCACAGAGCCCCTCATCTCGACAGTCGCGCGACACGCGGGTGCCTTGAAGTCGTGCAACGGCGCTTGCGACCCTACATTTCCATTCCCCTCTGCGTAGTGCATCACCTGCGAGTGGCTGCTCCCGCGGGGATGCGCAGGGAAATTCCTGCCCGCTGGCCGCAGGCTCGCTTCAGCCTTTTGTTTCAGCTGTTCGGTGGGACACCCCTCACGCTGGACGGTGTTTTCATCGTGCCTCTCAAACTGTGTTGAATGTGGGCAGCCTGGAAGCCGTGATGGTGCATTTTTGGATCAGACCAGGTGGAGACTTTCCCTGGCAGTCTGAGCATCTCTTCTGCTCTCGCAGCACGTTGGCCATCTGGTCATCCCGCCCCGGTTCAACACCTCTTCCTTGCTAAAGTCTTCTCTGGATTTCGGTTTGCCCTCTCGCCCCGGGCACTCGGACCCCTTGTGTTGACCACAGCTTACAACTCCTCTTCTTCATGACTTGCCAGCCTTCTCCATTTCAGTAAGTGCAACCAGCTCAGCCTACAATGTCACGTTGCCTAGCAATGCATTTCTAGCTGTCCCATCTCATTAGCCGGTTAGAGCAGTGCACACCCATCAGAGAGACAGGAAGGGACACAGGCCTTTGCTGTTTTAATTGGTCTCTTCTCTCTCCCGATCTCTCATACACACACATACACATCCCTTTGCAGACTAGTTTCCAGCCTTTCCGTGCAGCTGTATGAGGGAGCAGAAGAGCGGCAGGAGTTAAAACTGAAATCTCTACGGCCAAGCGTGGCCAAAATCAGTCTTTCGCTTTAAATCGCCTGGATTCCCTTCTCCTCCCGAGTGCGCCAGCTGCTTTGAGCAGGGCCGCTGCTGACTTCCACGGGGCGAGGCACAAAGAGGGTCAGCCTTTGGCTCGGGCTCCCGGACCCATGTGATTGCTGGAGGGTCTTTCTCCTCCAGCCTCATGCGGGAAGTGGGGTCAGCGCCAGCCGATCCCACAAAAGGGACCATTCTCCTCCTGCAAAGCCGCCCTGTCGACTGGCCAAAACAGGGGCTCGTGATCTGAGCGGGGCTGCTCAGGTGAGTTGGTGCCGTGAGCGCTGCTCAGGTTGTATCGCGGCGGCGGGGGCTTCTGGGGGTGTTTCCCCGAGGGGTCAGTGAGAGCAGAGACCCCAGGTGTTTGAACAGCAGCAGGATGCACCCTTGCGCCTCCAGGCTGCCCATCAGGACCACCGATGCCCTTTCTCTGCATGGGGGAGAGGAACAGGGTCCATGCCTGAAGCACAGCATCACATCTGGGACCCAGAGAGATCCACAAGGCTCAGATTTCCCTGCCTGCCCTAACGATTACTCCTACCTTGCCCTTGTCAGGTTTCTGTTTTTCTGCCCCTGTGGGGAGTAAGCCTTGGCTCTTCCGATGCTTAATAGTTTCTGTGTGGATTAATCAGAGCGATTAAAGGACAGAAGGAAGGAAACCTTTGGGCTAAAGGCTTCTTTCTGGTACTTTAAAAAATTATTCTTGAGTTGAAGTCAATCCCGTGACCTGTAATGGTCCAGCCTGTTCATTTCAGATACGTTGTCTTTGCTCCATGTTGAAGCAGGAACATGCACATCTGGAGAAGGCAAGCCAACGTCTGTGTTTGCAACCGCCCAGATGTTGGAGGAGCCTTTGCCAACGTGCTGTGGTGCTCCGAGGAAGACACCCGAGCGAAGGCAGCAGGGCATGCCTGAGGGGTCACGTCCCCCCGGGTGAGGATGGCACGCGCTACGGCTTTGGTCATCGAGTTTTCCCAATGCATCTTGTGTTTGTGCGTACACGATTTTGTGCATGCAGTCTCTTGAGCTCGCAATCCTGGAGCATGGCCCATAGGGACTGAATGTAAATGGAGCAGATGTGGGTTTTCTCCGTGAACTTCACATTCTGCGCAGGCCACTGAAGCCGACCCCTGCTCTATACAGCTCAGCAACTGAGTTAAGCTGCTCAGAAATGCCAAACCAGGTCCCCCAAGGACTGAGTTCACCAGATAAAGATTGACTGATAAAGAGAGATGAAGTGCAGCAACTCTTGTTCATCCCTTTTTTCAATTCTGTTTTAACAGCACCATTTAGCCACATCTTCCCAGACATTTATAACCATCCCCTTTCCTCTTTCATTGTCCATCCATGCTCCAGTTAGAGTATTTTACTCTCCTCTGGATTTTGCATTGGTCTTAAACTACTGAAGCAGTCTCTGTGCCTGAGGTTTGTGGGCTCTTTCCCCCTCCGCTCTATTGAGACTTTGTTGGGTGCACATGGCTGGACAAACCCTGTTTGTACAAACTCCCAGGACTCGATGGGGAGAAGCTATCATGTTCCCAGATCATGGTGATTAATGAAGCCAGCCCTGCCCTTTGCTGATAGAAACTCTCGACTAGGTTCGAGGAAATGCTGCCCCGCGTACACGAGACAACAAGGAGAAGCATTTCTTCGGCATATTAATAAGAGCAGCAAAGTGGCGCGTCATCGCAGCATGACTTGACAGAAAAGGCCAAATCCTCAGGGCCTTATCGACTGCAGTGGGAGTTTGTTGGCCCACAGTGCAGCTAAACAAAGTACAAGAAATGCAAGCTGTGGAACAGATCACAGCTCAGCTGAGACAGTCCTGCAGCCAGCCTGAGAAGTGCTGGGCCTTAGCCAATGAGCTACTTAAAAGACACAGGGAACGGTGACAAATAACAAGATTTAGGCGTAAAGCTACACTGCCCGAGGAAGATGAGGCCTCCCAGGGCTGAGGAGCCTGCCTTGGGTTCATTTCAGCAGACTCAATCCCAAGAGAGGAACAAGGAGCTCAGTAGCGGCGAGTGGGGCCTTGTGCGGCGTGGGGTGGGCAGTGACACGATGGGTGAGCGGCCGACAGTCAGTCCCAAGGACACCAAAGCCACGGGGCGGTACCGGGCAGAGGGGAGCGCGTGAAGACTCGTGGGGCTGGACTCTGCCTGGACCACGTCACATGAAGTGGTGTGGAGAGAGATGCTTTGGATCAGCCCTGGTGCCACAATTCCCCCAGTGCCCAAGAGTCTGAACCCAGCGTCCAGCACTGAGCACCAGCAGGACTGTGGGATTAAAGCAATTAAAGGCTCCCCATGGATTCAGACCTGGGCCAAGCTGCTCCTGCTGCCTCGTGGGTGCCTCTGCCGCCCAGCTCCGGGGTTTGCCGTGCTCTCCGCTTCAGTCACTGCAGGAGACAACAGCTGATGAGCTTTGAAATCCCCACGCGAGGTTTGCCTCTCGCCCTGGTGCATCAATGGCTGCTCCTCCTTCGCCGTAGAGCGAGCATCCGATTGCCGAGATCCAGTGCCGGCGTCCTCATGGAGGCGCCTCCGTTTGCTGTGTGCCTAATCCTTCACGCCGGATGCCAGCCAAGCTCATCTTCACTCTTATCTTTTCAAGACTCGGTATTTATTCATAGGGTTGTTTTATGTAAGCAGTAAAGATCCTCATTAAATGCAAACCTTAATGCACGAGTGTCATATTAAGGTGGAACAAGAGTCGGGGCACTTGGGGCTGATTAGAGAAATTGCCAGGCTTTGGGGCTCTTTCCTGCAGGGATTGAAGTGCCTAGTGCCTCGCGAGCTTGATCCAAGTCGATGCAGGCACCTTCTGCTACCACCGGCTTTGCATTGGGAGCAGAGCCCCTTCAGCACCTCTGAGGAGGCACGTGGTACCTTGCAGGGCCAGTCAGCGCTTCTCATTATTCCCAAATGGAGCCCTGCTCCCGTGGAAATCAGTGGCAAAATGCCCATTGAATTCACTGGTGCAGAATTGGGCTTTTCCTTCCTGACCCACCAAGGGACCAGCCCAACTGGAGGAGCAATGCTGAAGGAGCAATGCTTCTGGTGAGGAGAACTGACTCGTCCGATTGGAGCCAAAGACCTCGGCATTTTGGTAGCAGACTCCCCTACGCCACCAGAACAACTCGGGCTGCTAGGTCTGGGTTAGAAACAGAGAGATTTCTTCCGAGGGTCGAACCCAAGGGCATGCCCACTGGCCTCAGGTTGGAGCAGAAGTAGACGTGAGCGGGGGAGGATGCGAGAGGGGCCTTTTCTGCCGTAAAGTCCAGTGTCCGCCTCAACTGCGGGCAAGTAATGACCAGGGGAGCAGGCACATGTCCCGTGAGCACCGGGGAGTCAGAACGGCAGCCCGTGAGCTGCAGGAACGGCGCACGTTACCGTTCCTTGTAGATAAGCGGCTGCATTTCTGCCCCTCCGTGAAGCCCCTTGAGTTTTCAGTTCTGGCATCTGGACCCCCAGGAGAGGCAGGGTGGAGGGAAAGCTCTTCTTGGAGGCAGATGCACAGTGGACTTGTTCCCCTGGAGTTTGGGGTGAATTCTGCACTCTTCCCCCCCATCTTGGTCTGACAGATGCTGAGCTGGGCCATGCCCAGCTGAGAGGAGCTGGAAGACAGGCCTGGCCAGAGCTGCGCTTCCCTAAATGCAGCGTGCTCCAGGGGCTGCTGTGTTTTGCTGCTAAGTGGTGAAGCAGCAGCTAATCCTCGCTAGGGTGAATTAGACAATGGATTATTACCTTTGAAATTTCCTCTTTCTCCTTTCCAGCATGTGGGTTCCCCAGACCCAGACAGACATTTAAGAGCTTGTTTTCCACAATAAAGAGCAGCTTTTGGATTCAGATGGGCCCAGGAACATTAACATGCTCAGTGCAGGTCTGTACCCTGTCATACTTCTTATCTCAAGGACAGCACCTCCGACAGCAAAATGCTTCATCCATCGCATGGGAATATTAACAAGTGTCCAGTGCTCTTGAGCAGGAAGAAAACCTGCGACCCACGGGCTTCGTGCCAAACCTGCCGCTTGCTAAAGCAGCGCCTCTCTCTGGGCACCGACGCAGGCCATTTGTGGGTCGGTAACGTTAGCGCGCACACGCAGATGAGCTAGCGTGAAGTGTGTGACAGGGGTGAGGGAAAGCCAGCGGTGACTCGCTGCAGGGTGTGACATTGCAGCACAGTGCACTTTTCCAAGAGGACAGCCATGCCTTGGCACAAAGCATGCGTGAGCGTGCAGTGCAGGCGCACAGAGGAGGCCGGGGTGTGGGGAGCATGCTCGGTGTTGCTTCTCCTTGCTTTGTGAGAGTAAAAGCCAGTCTTAGCATTAGTTCATGTGTGTGGTTTACTTTTCCTTTTTTGTTTGGTATTTTTAATCTCTTGGGAGCGTATCTGAGCTGAGAAACTTTAGAGCTGATATAGCTTTTTAAAGTGGGGATTATGTAAATGCATATTACAGGGCTTCCATAAATGGGGATTATTTGTCGAATACATTTGAGTGCTTCCTCTGGAGCCATTAAGGTCTGTTGTGTAAATAGGAATTTAGTGACTGTTTATTCTAAATATCATTGATTCAATAATAGCCGCGACAGCATTTCTTGTTTGCATTTGTTGTGGCCTCTCGTGCAAATGTATCGAGACAGTTTTCAAATCATGCCACCATATGTAACAAGGAAAGAAAGCTAATCACAGGGCAGCTCTCCCTGTGCATCCTCCGCCGGCCTTCTCCAAAGTCCCATCTCTCGCCAGCGCGAGCGTTTGGAGCAAAACACGCCGCAGCCCTGGCCAGTTGCTTGTTTTCACGCGCGAACTGAAGAGCACGTGCAAGTGTTTCTGCACGAGAGTGCGTTTCACCACAATTATCTATATTTCTATGCAGGCCTTTAAGAAGCAGCAACCTTTCCGCGCGAGTGGCTGGCTCTCTTGAATGAGCCAAAGGATATTTAAATGAAATGCTCCAAATGTTGGGAAACGGCACATTTCACCAGAGGCGATCGAGATGCGGCGTTCACCTGGGGAATGCTCTACCCTAGGGCTCCCCTCAGCCACACAAGCAGTGCATGGGCACGAGTCGGGTGCCTGGATGCGGGGCGCAGAGGGCTGAAGCAGGGAGGGCTGCACAGAAGAGGAGGACACCCAAACCCCCGGCCGGTTTGCATTCTGCAGACCCCCCCAGGGATCGACTGAAGTCCCAGGATCTGAATCGGGGTGAGATCCGCCCTAGCGCGCGAGAATGTGCAACGCGGCCGGTCCCTTTCAGCACCAGGCTACGACGTGGCGGCCAAGACCTCCGCACAGGGCGGCACTGGCGGGTCCCGGAGCTGCTCTTCTCCCTGGAGCAAACCCCCCGTGCAGCCCTTGGGTGGGACATCCGCCAGCCCCTCCCGCAGCGTCGCCGACCCAGGGACCCAACGGGAACAGGCAACGAGAGCAACTTCCCCGCACGATCGTCGCCGGGAAGAGCTCGTGTCCGCGGAGACGAGCTTTCGTTCGGAAAGGCTGACTCTAAAACACCCCGTGCTCGGTGGCACGTTGGACCAGGTCCTGCGCAGGGAGGCCGGTGCAGCCGCCAGCTATCCCATGGGTGCTGTTGGGTCCTGAGCTCCTGCGAGTCCATATCACGGATCACGCTTTGCTCTGGATGCGGCGCGGCATGACACGGCACGGTCCACATGCCGTTCACAGCAGGCAGCACCTGGCAGAGGCTTGGCTGCGCTCACCTCATTATTGGTGTTGTCCCACCAGCCCAGCTGCACCAGGCAGGCTTCGAAGCTGTCAGAGACACTGAAAACAAGTCACATCAAACATTGCCCACGGGCTTGTTTATTCCTCGAGCAGGGAGCGGATGCATGCCAATATTCCTGGTAGGACATAATGAAGGAGCTTGTTTCTGCTGGAAGACTTGGATGCCCTCCTAGGGGGGAGTGCTCTGGAAAGGCAACGTACCAAATTAAAGCGGAGAAAGGCACCCAGGAACGGGCCGGTGCCTCCCCAACAGCAGAGCTCCTTCTGGGGAGCGAGCCCCAGCCGAGGGCACATGCATATGCAGATCCCCCACTTGAAACTGCAGTGCGGGGCGGGCGCTCCCCCTCCCGGCCCCCCTGGCTGCTCTGTTCAGGGGCGGGCTGCTTCTCCGCTGTAACCTCCATCACAAGGTTTGCAAATGAGCTAATTTGCAACCCAGCTCTCCGCTCTGGAGAGAGGGCTTCTCCGGGGGAAGGAGCCTCCGATGTCTCCCGGTGCCGTGCAGCCTCCTTCCCTTCGACTCCACCGGTGCCTTCATCCAGCCGGGCGGGCGGCCCGTGGCTCCGACCTGGAACAATCACTCGATTAGACAGGATGACACGAGCGGGCCTAAACCCAGCGTCACCGCCTAGGCAGACGGCGAGGGGGCTTTGGCAGCCTGATAGGAAAAGAAAGAAAAGTTTGGGAATGAAATCCAGCCGTCAGCCTTTAGCAGCGATTAATCCCTGCCGAGGATCCACTCATTTACAGGCAGCTCGTTTGCACCGAGTTGGAGCCGGGGACATTCATTCATTGAGATTCCCCTGGGCGGGGGGAACAAAACCCCACGAAAACCGGGATCTATATAATCGAAAGCCGGCATTGCAATTCCCTTCTGGGAGGTGCGGGGGGACACAAAAGCCACGATGTAGATATAATTGAAAGTCGTCCTTGTGACTTCCTTGTGGGGGGGACCCACAAAAGCTGGAATAACCCAAAGCTGTCGCTGCGATTCCCGTGGGGGGGGACAAAACCAAAAATCCGGGATTTATATAACTGAAAGCTGTCATTGTGATTCCCTTGGGGGGGGCACAAACCCCGGAGATATATATATAAAATCAACAGCCATCACTGTGACTCCTGCGGGGGGGGGGAACCCACAAAACCAGGAAGGTGTGCAGGGAAAGCCAGCACTGCGATTCCCTTGGGGGGGCACAACCCCCCCCCATATATAATCAATAGCCACCACTGCGATTCCCTTGGGGGGGCACAACCCCCCCATATATAAAATCAATATCCACCACTGCGATTCCCTTGGGGGGGCACAACCCCCGCCATATATAATCAATAGCCACCACTGCGATTCCCTTGGGGGGGCCACAACCCCCCCATATATATATATATATATATATATAAAATCAACAGCCACCGCTGTGACTCCCATGGGGGGGAACCCACAAAACCCGGGGTGTGTGCAAGGAAAGCCGTCCCTGAGATTCCCTTGGGGGGGGCAACCCCCCCGATATATAGAGATAGATATACATAAAATCAATAGCCAGCACTGCGCCTCCCTCGGGGGGGCACAAGCCCCCGCAGCCCCGGGATCTGTGTAACGGGAAGCCGCGCAAAGCGCCGGGTCGGGCACGGCAGCGGGTCCGCACCTGCCGCCGCGGGCCTTTGTGTTGCCGCCGCCCTCCGCGCAATGGGCACGGCGGCCCACGTGGCGGGCCGGCATGAATGAAGCGCGGC
>NW_017728940.1:1153705-1193981 GCF_001723895.1 Crocodylus porosus | reverse complement strand
TCCTCCTCCTCCTCCTCCTCCTCCTCCTTTTCCTTTCGCGGGTGCGCGAAGAGCGGGCGCGGGCTGGCCGCTAGGATGCAGGAAGATTGGCTGTGATCGGTGTGCTTTGGACCCTCGCGCGCTAAGGTTTCTTGCGGTTGTGTCAGCACCAGGCCGGAGTACTGACATGATTTCGTTCCGGGTGTGCAAAAGAATCAACTTCTCTCTCTCTCTCCTTTTTTTTTCTTCTCCCCCCCACCCCCCTTGAAAAATCCATTTGCTTTCCAAATGGGGCAGGAATAGTCACGTAAGTGGATTCTTTTTACCTTCTCGGATCTCTTGATTCCAGCAATATTTGTATGTGGAGAGAACTTTTGGAAGCATGTGCCTATGTGGAAAGTCTCGCGCTGGAGGAACGTTGAATGGCCTGGTAGAGGTAAAAAACCATCAGATGCTTGCTTTGGGGTTTGCTAGAGCATTTCTCTCCCGTCTGTGGCATTTGACTGATTGCAAATATTGCTCCTTGACTCTGGACAAACTTCACGCTCTGTGAAACCGCAGGTGAAAAGGGAATTTTTTTTGTTGACGATCAGGCGCATGGCATGTCCGCTGGCAAATTTATTCTTTCTTTCTTTTTTTTTCTTTTAATTTTTTTTTTTTTTGACATACGAGGGACACGGTTTACACCCAACCGGACCAGTCTTCTGTTTTCCACAGTTTGTTTTTTATTGTATTTTTGTGCCTTCGGTGTTTGTTTGCAAATGCGTTATTGTTCAGGCAACTGTCACAATCAGCCATGTTACTATAAATTAATTATCATATTTTCTCTGTGTCATTTAAAAAAATGTAGTTCTTGTATATCAGTTAATACAAAGGATATTGTTTCAGATGCCAAACGCTCATTAGCTGTTTCTTTGAATTTATTTTTTTTTAATAAAAAAGCCAAACAACAACCCCCCAGCGTCACTCTGGCGATCAGTTATCATGCGAAAGGTTTGTCATGCTAAATACTATGTTTGATACCCATAAATTAACGGACTAGCCAATGGGTTCACTGTGCAGCACTGAAGCTGGCAAACCCTGCAGATGAATGCACTAATAACTTTTTGTAGCATAAAATAAAATGTGATTTAAAGGTTTCGAGGCACAGTATTAATAAAGCAGTGTGCGTTTTGTCAGCTTTCGTTACTTGCTCAACTTGAGTTTCTTTTGGCTTAGGTGGCAATTGTGCAAAACGCAGGGAATTGTGCAAATTGTAGTGTGGCGTTTGAAGGACGGTGTCGGATGTTGGCCCTCCCTCCCCACATGGTTTGTCTGCCTCCAGAATATTTCTAACATGTAGAATTTCCTGAGCATTTGGTAACAACAGGATATTCATCGGGAATAATTTAACAGGGATTTATAAATACACGAACATCAGGGTATCATCCAAGCAACATCATGAAACTAGGGAAACATTTCCAGTTTGCAGAATCTTCTTTATCTCTGTCTTCATTTTTTTTTTTTTTTTTTTTTGCCTCTGTTTCATTCACCCATCCTGGCACTTATTTGTTGATGCTGTTGAAACCCTCTAAAGCCATTCAAAGAAATTCTTTGACGTTCCCTATGCTTTAAAAAAAAAAAAGAAATGAAACAGCAGGGGAAAAAAAGGATGAAATCAGAGAGAAACCCCTAGTCGCAGTTTGTATGAGACGAAGTACAGAATTTAAGCTCTTGCCTGTGTGGTGCACAGTGGTGCGGGAGCTATTGAGATGGAGAAAGTCTCTCTCCTTTTAAGTAGTTTGTATGGCAAACAGTGCTGTATTGATATTTGCAAAAGAGGGGTCAGTTTTCACATTTCATTCCCATAATGGATGAGATATGAAGTGAGTTCCACGGAGGTTGAACACCCTTGGGTTGTTTGGTTTGTCAGAATATATAAGGCACTTGCAGCCTTTGTGCATTAGCTCCCTCATGCTATTGAGCAGCAAAAATAAAACACACTTCGTTTGTGCAGTGCCAAAATGTTCAGCCCTTTTAAAAATCAAATACCCGAAGGTTTGCCTCATTTAGTAGAACGGTTCCAGTTCTTAGTCACGGCATAAACAGCAATTAGGGTGGGCTGGGGTTTTTGTTTTGTTTTGTTTTTTTTCCCCCCTTCGTTTCTTAAGCTAAATGAAAGTGTTACCAGGGGTCCGTAGCTGGATACACAAGGCACAAAGCACGTAAAAGCGCAAAGGTAGTTTTGGTAGCTCAGAGGCCATACAAGAGTGTAAATGCTTATTATTTAGTGAATGCACAAGCGGTACAGTTTTAAAGGAGGGAAACGCGTTCAAAAGACTGGGCCTAACGTGGGGAGAGAAAGCGGCGCTGTGCCAGTGAAAAGATGGTACGAGAGGCCGAGGTTGACGCCACTTTGCAAACTCTGCCCCGGACCAGCGGGTTTCGGGGGACGTGGACGCGCCCGGCCGGCCTCCTGTTGTATTCTGCTACACCTACGTTCTGGCCTTTGATGAATGCAAACCTTCATTGTCAGGAAATGCCTCGTGCCGCTAAGGAAACAATCCTCCCTTCAGAGCGACTCGGTTTTGGGGGAGTCGAGGCCAAGTCCGGCTCTCGTGCGTGGTCTGAGTGGGAGGACGCCGGAGGACCGGGGCTTTGATCAGGGAAGGCGCAGCTGGGTGCGGGACGGGGCAGTCGGCTGCTGGGCCAGAGTTCGGGGTTGTAGCCGCAGGGTGACATTGTCCCTGCTGCCAGCCGCACGAAGGGCACTTCGCCTTCGCTCCCGAGGTGGCACTACTGCCTTCAACTCCCCCCCCATCTCCTTGTTTTCCAAACGCCGCCACCTTCTTAAATGTCTTTACAGACAATTTTGGGGAGACAGCATCGCTGTCCTCTTTGTGCGAGGGACCTTCAGCAGGGCACGGTCTCGTTTTCCCTTTTGCTAAAGCCGGGGTAGCGTGGGAGCCTGGCAGCCGCGTCCCTCTTGCCCTTGCTCTGTCCCCTCTCCGGCGCGGAGCCCAGGAGGGCACCGGCGCGCTTTGCAGCACGGGGCAGTTTGCCTTGCTCGGTGCAGCGGCTGCTCATTAGTGATGCCCTATTAACCTAACTTGTGTCGTCAACAGGATCCAGCCTACCCATGGCTTGCTGCCAGGGCCCGATCCTGCCAGAACAAGCAACCTAATCCCTTCTCATGCGACCTGGGCCCTGGCGTAAAACTTTAACGGCACGAAGGCTAGGTCCTCGTGGGGCTGGTTCCCGCTTCCCGCAAACTCGGCGAGAGCAGCCTTGGGCTACGTGTGCTTCAAGTACGCTTCCACTCCTGGTTAGCAGGCTGGGGAGCGGATGCCCTCGTAGATCTGTCTGTCTTTTCCTCCCCACGGTAAACTCTGCAGCCTTAACCCTGCTGCCAGTGAGGTCAGTAGCCAAAGTCGCGTTGTTTGGGGCGAGCTACGGCAGGGCGTGCTAGACGTGCGCAGGGATCAGGCCTCGGTAATGCCCTTATCTGCCTCCTGCTCCCTGGACATCAGTGTGCGCGGAAGCGAGCGCGCGGTCGTCCCAGCACGCAGCAACCCCCCGCGCTGCTCCGAGTTTGCTGCGTGGGCTGGGAGGACCGTGTCCGGCTGCTGTGCTCACACGTGCGCTCCCGCTCCGGTGCCTGCTGCCCTGCCGGTACCGTGTAGGCTGAGTGCCCTCTATCGGTCCTTGCAGGGGAAGAGAAGGCAGGCGAGCCGCTCGGCTCCAGCACCTCAACCGGGAACTCCTGGAGACGAGTCCGAGACCAAAAACGCTGTCCCCGGACAACGCCGCGTGTCTGACGTTGCCGTCGTCTGTCGGTCCGCTCCTGGGACGTCCGCGCCCCCTTGCTCCAACGCGTCCTCCCACCGATGGCTTCAGACTTAAATAGGCCCCGGTTCACCAGATCGAGTCGGAGAGAGAGCGATCCCACGCTCCCATTCAGCCTGGAGAGGTTGGACGACGGATCTCTGCTCAGCCTGTCTCGGGCCTTACCTTTGATATTTATTGGTGTGCGCAGATGTGCGTGTACACACAGGCGCTCTCCCTCTCGCACACAAATATAAATACAGCCGACTGCAGCTAATCAGATGTTTTCCTTTGTGATTCATGTAAAACTACCTGTGAAAGTTCCCACTAGTTTCAATTAGAACTAATAAGACCAGGCTTCTCTGTGTAACTAATCATGCCAGGTCTGGGAATTATGGGCTTGCAAAGGCAGCATTAAAGCATATGATACTGTACACAAGAAATAATGCTTGTGTTAAATCAGACCTCATGAATATTTCATGCCGCTTGATATCACATTATTTTTGGTGCGAGTCAAAATCAGTGCTGTTTCTTGCATGCGGGGCGACGAAGGCGTTTCTTAATGACATGTGCGCGGTGGGCACGGGGGAGCATACTCTGGCCTGGGAGAGGGCTCCATTTCTCAAACTTCTGTAATGTTTTCTTCCTAGGCATCTCCGGCACCTAGTTCACCTGCCTTGAAGGGAATCACGTATTCCTCATTGATTTCACATGTTCACTCCTGCCAGCTCTTAACCATATTTTTCTTCCTTTTGCTGTTTAGTCCTCGCACTGTAGCTGCTCTGCAGTTGAACGGACAACGAGCAAAGGGTGCGACGGCCGAAGAGCACCATTGCCTTTTATCGTTTTCCCAGACTGTCCTTCCTTGTAAATTTGAGTGAGAGACTCATCTTAGTGGCCCGGCTCCCTGCCTCGGGGACGGGAACTGCCTGATAATACAGAGAGGGTTGGAAATATGTGAATGAGCGAGTGTACAAAATTGTGCGTGTAGATGGCAGCTGATTTGGATGCGTCTCAATGGGACCACGACCCGTACTAGGGGCTAGGGGCTCGAGCCAGAGCCCAGGGCAGCAGCTGGGAGTGTTTCGGTTATTTCGTATCGTTTCCAAGGATGTTTGGCCTGCTTATCATTCCTCGTTCCCTCATCTCCGGCGCCCGCTGGTCACTTCTCGCCCACCCAAAGGGGCACACAACTTTGAGGCAGGCAAGACCCCTCCTCGGTCCAGGGCCCGGGAAGAGTGGAGCCTTTCACAAACTCTGTTCCGTGTTATTTTTACAACTGGGACAAAGTATTCAGAGGAGCTGTGGCCGGGGCCGCGCGCCTGCCTTGGTCCTAGCGTCAGTCGTTCCGACCCTCAGACTGACCCGAAGGCTGCGCTGCCTCTGCTGGGCTTTGTATTTGTCACTGAAAAATCAATATGCTTTTTAATCAGTTTGCCAGGGTGGGAGGTCTCTTGTGCCAACCCAAGGAGAAATAAAAAAGCACAAGGTGGGCTCTTCAAGCGCGTCAGCAGCAGCACGAATTGCAGCGTGGAAAAGCAGGGTACTCGTTCACGGAGAACAAGGGATGGGGACCCCAGCTCAGCTTTCGTGCCAGGCCCCTCACCAGAGTGCCAGGACGCCCATCGGGGCTCCAGAGCATCATGCCAGAGCTGTGGCCTGGTGCCAGCTGGCGCCCGAGTGCATCGCACCTCTCTGGCATTCGTTCCCTTGCATCGCCAGTGGCTTCAGAGAACCCGGCTGGCTGGGTTTCCCTTCGGAGAAGCGCGGGCATGTCTCCGCAGTTGGCACCAGCCACCTGTCCCCACCTGTCCTCCACCGTGCAGCGCAGCTGGCACGTGCTCCGCATGCCTGGGCCGCCTGGTAGCCTCCCCCTTGCCTCTGCTGGAGGAGGTCCTCTGTGGGCCCTTCTCGCTGCCTGCCTGCCTGCTGCAAACGGCCGAGAGCGCTGCGGCACCGGACCTCGCATAGCTGAACGGAGCCGCTCCCACGCAGAGACCTGCAAAGCCCGCAGCGGTCAATAAAGCAGTCCTTTTCAGGGCCTGACCCAAAGGCCAGTGTGTCTCGGGCGCTGGGATGACTACACGCTGCTGCGGAGGGAGCATCCTGCACACGTCGAGGCATCCCTGGGCGAGGCGTGACGTCTGCGTAGTGACAAGAGCAGCCCCCACGAGTCATCCCGTAGCCTCCAGGCCTGCGCTCCCACGGGGGCCTCGGTCACGCCGTCACGCCCAGTCCCCGTGGCTCGGCGCAGGGGCAGCTCGTCCTGGGAACGGGCCGCGGCACCGAGGGTCCTTGGCGTGGGCAAGCGGGACGACGACTCCCTGCTCCCAGCCGCCCGCGAAAGGGGCAGCACAGCAAGGGGCTGCACCTCCTCGGCCGCTCTTTATCTTCCCGAGATCACTCCATTCGCTCTGCAGCGCAGCGTGCAAGCTTGTCTCGCCAAGCCACTTCACCCGTTGTGTGCAGCACCTGCAGCTCCCCGGCCCAAGGCTGCTACAGGCCTGTGGCAGAGGCAGGAGGAAGGAGCCTGCTCCCCCTCTCCCCAGGCTGGAAGCACGACATTTCGGCTACCCCCAGACTCTCCTTGTCTGCGCTGCCTCCCAGCCTGCGAGCCCGTCGGTGCACGGTGCTGCCATCCACCCCACGGGGTGCCGGCTGTCCCCCTCCAAGCTGCCGCCATGCACAGCTTTCCTCCCGGGAGAGATGGCACAAACAGAGCACCGAGAAATCCTTTCTGGAGCCTATTTTCATGAGACTTGGATCCACTTCCTCCTCAGCGGGACACGGGAGAGCTTCGCTGGCCATCACCGACAGCTGCTGCCTCCCAGCCGCTCTCGCAGGGTGTTAATTGCTCGTGGCACGCCTGGGCCAGGTCCTCAGGCTCCCCTCCGTGCCCAGCGCAGCCGCCTCCAAGCCAGCGCGCAGACCTGCTTTAAACTGGTCTTGCTGGTAAAGCCAGAGCCAGCCACGTGCCTTTCTGCAGGGACAAGGGGAGCAGGAGGAACAGCTGCGGGGCTGGTCCCGTGGCTGCTCCTGGAGGACCCTGCTCTGCCTGGGCGAGGAGGAACGATGTGGGGACAGGTGGGAGCCTGGGCCTTGCCAGGGTTGGGGGGCAGACCCGCAGGGACGGACAGACAGCAGGTGGTAGACGAAGTTCAGAGCCACTGAGGGAGAGGCGCTGGGATCGATACCTGGAGTATTTGATATTCCGCTTAGCGGAACCCTTGCTACGTCTTTAATTACTATTTCTAAAAGCACCACGGGATGGAAAGCAAAAGCCAGAAATAAATAGCACGGGATGATCAATTGGGCATGAAACCCTTGTTATTGATCACCTTTAACCTCTACTTAAACTAATGACAGAGCTCCCATTGAACTGTCCCCAGGCGCGCAGCACATCAATCGCACGAGTGCCACATAAATCATCACGGGCCGCGCGTGTTGCCAAGCGTGAGCCCGTCCGACCGGGCGAGGGGCAGGACGGCATGCATGGGTGCGATGGGGAGGTCATGGGCAGAGTCCTCTGATGCGCCCATGGTGGGCCCCTGCCACCAGAAAGCAGAGGCTGGGCTGGCACCAGAGGAGAGCGGGGACGCACGGAGCCTGTGCCGATGCACGTGGCGGGGTGGGGGAAGCCAGCTCCTGGGGAGGGGAGCCCTGGGGCAGCTGCCATTCAGCCCGGGACCTCGGCTTTGCTGGAGCTGCCACTTCGGTTCGGCCTGAAACAATTGACCTGCGCAACCAGCTGCAAAGCCAAGTCAGCGTGGCCCTTCCCGAGACCAGCCCGGCGAGTCAAATGATCCCTTGCCACGCCAGGCAGGAGAGGTGCCGGCTTCCAGCACGATGCAATGCTGTCTGCTCGCTTTCCAAGGTGGCGGCACGTTGGCGTTGGTGCCTGACACATGGCAGCCACGTGCTTATTTCCTGCCCGTCCTGCCACGTCAGCAGTGCGGAGCGGGCCCGCCTCTGTGTGCTGGAGGAGGTGGTTGTGCCCGATGGCAGGGGGGCGGCAGGTGCTGCTCCTTGCAGTGCCTCATTGTTCATGTGAGACGTGCAGGCATCAGCTGCCACGGAGAGCTCGCAGGGGCCCTGAGTTTCCAGATAAGTATTTCCTAGTAGTTCGCTTGGGCCCTGGGGTTGGGTCCTGGGGGCACCACGGAGCAGTTGCACAACCAGATGGGTGTTTGTCTTTCCCGGAAAGCTCTGGGGAGCGTCCCAGGGCTGAGGAAACTCCCTTTTGGCTGCTGCGCAGAGGAGAGCATGCGCGGTCCTGGTACCCTGGCCAGCGTGGGTTCATGCGGGAGCTTATCTGCAGCATGGGGGACTCCTGCCAGCCTCTGCGCTGCCCCGAGAGCAGCTGGAAGCCATTCGGTGCGGCTGAACACGGGCTGGGTGGGACGGTGCAGCGCTGGACACCCCGGGTCAAACTCACCCCTGCACTGCAGCAGGACCTGGGTGCCTTGGCTGGGGCCATCTGGGAGCAAAGGTGTGCCTGCCAGGCCTGGGCTGGGGTGGCCGGGGGCCCGTTCGGGGCAAGTCGGAGCAGCCCCCAAGGCTGCACTAACATGCAGCTGCCCGGCTGGTTCCCCTGGGCCGCCTGGCAGGCGAAAGCAGGAGAAGCGGAGGCATGTTGCCAGGGTATTGCTGCTTTTCCTGGCACCTGGGGCTGCTACCCAGACCGCAGGGGTGCTGCCCTACCAACGCCTGTGAGCTTTCTTCCTGCGCCTGGGCAGGCCCTGCAGGGCTGGGGCTGGGGCCAGGGGGGAAAGGCATGGCGACCGCTTGGGGCAGGCTTGCTAAAAATCCCCTCTCCACCTAGTTGGCAGCACAAGACCACGCGGAGAAGGCCAGTGCCTGCGCACATGCACAGTCCTCCCCAGCCCTCCTGCTCCTGGAGATGCGACATTTGCTTTGCCATTGGCAAGTGCCAAGGGAGCAGTGACAGTGCCAGGCTCTCCAGCAAAGACTACAGGAGGCTGCCGGCCTGGAGGGTTATCGGTCCCAGACCCCCCTTCCCTTCCCTGCAGTCAGGGGTGTATTTTGGATGCAGCAGGTGGGACCTGCACCCCCAGGCACATCTCCCAGGGGCCCCCGTGACAGTGTCTGCAACATGTTTGGACCCGCTGGCCTCTTCCCCAGCAGCCTCCTTCCTTGCAGTTGTTCTCCTTGCACTGGGCTGCAGCCCAAGTCTCACTCCCACGAGAGCGACGGGAGTGGTTTGGGCGCAGCCCCACCCTGGCTGCTCCCGCGATGCCTTCCCACCATCGATTCACGGTGCCACGACCTCAGCCCGTACCCCCGAACGCTTCCTCTTGGGGGATCTTTGGAGAGCACTCATTGACCCTCCCGGGGGAGAAGGCAGGAGCTGCCTGACATCTGCTATCCCACCTCCTGGCCCGCACCTGCTGTCCAAGGCAGGATGCAAAGCACCTGTCCAAGGCAAGATGCAGGATGCATCCTCCCGTTGGTACCCCCGGCCCTGGGCAGCTTGCAGCAGGCCTCCAATTGATGCATGCTGCCATTAGGAAGACTTCCCCCCTCCCCAACTCCTTAAAAAGCACGTGGGGGCCTTCATCTATCAGCGCCTGGCAGAGTTATTGATAACACGGTTGCTCCTCCTCGGGTCCCCGCGTGTCCCTTTTTTGTCCGCCGCAGACACGGTCATTTGTCACTGCCACCCCCCGGCAGCCGTAAGGGATGGGAACCTCGGCCCAGGTGGGGCCTGGGCGCGTTGCGGATGCGGCGCAGGCAGGCGTCCTGCATTCGTTACCGCTCGTGTCCTGTCACGGCCCCAGGGGAGGCCGAGCCGTGCTGCTGCCTATAAAAGCACCCGGGCAGCGCTCCAGAGAGCCCCGGCAGGCGAGGATGAGCGGCTGGCTCGGGCGGATGCACGGGCCCGGGGGACGGGAAGCATCTCCAGGAGCGGGGCGGGGGTTGTAGTGACAAGCAGAAGAGACTCGGAGCATGGGACAGTCTCCAAACCTCCCCCTGGGGACCCGGCGAGCTGAGCGCAGATGGAGGAGCTGGAAAACTGCCCTTCTCCATGCCCCAGCACCAGTCCGTACGTGGCTGCCCAGGGAGGGTGTGTGCTCTCAGGCTGTGGGGGCCTTTACATCTCTGTGCCATGAGCTGAACTCATCTCAGCCCCACGGGACCCCTGGCACCGACTCTTCTGTGTGCCAGGCCAAGGGCCAGGGGAGCGGGAGCCGGCGTCCAGCACCGTGGAGCGCTTGAGGCCCGGCAGAGGGAAAGCCGAAGCGCGCAGTCCGGCCCCGTGACACGGCCGCGTGCAGAGGGCAGCGCCCGGTGCTGACGCCAGCCAGGGCCGGCGCTTGGCATGCATTTGCATAGATGAAATGATTGCTCCTGCCATTCATCGAGTCCCTCTGTCCCTCGGCCGCGCTGCTGCGCTGTGGAATCCGGCGTCCACACAGGCCGCATTCAGCGCCCGACAAGCTCTCCGCTGTGGCCCGCGCGGCACAGATGTCCTCCAGCCATTCCATGAATTGTTGCTCTATAGTCACCGAGCTGTTTGGGAAACGTTTCAGATAACTGTCCTACGCACGGAGGGGACTGAATCGATGGCATTTGGGCCGTCAAAAAGATAGTGTGAACGCGCAACAAAGCGGGCCCTGTGGCCGCGCGGCCAGGAGAATGCCAGCTGGTATTCGCATTGTTTGCGGGCGCAGCCCCGAGCGCCGGGCAGCCCTCGGCACCTTGGAGGGGCTGCGGGAATGTACAGCCCCTCTGAACTTTCTAAATGCCAGGGGAGGAATGCGTTTGAAGCGGGGCTCGGACCGGCCGCGCAGAGGAAGCGCTTTTCCGCCCAGCCGCCCTGCCCGGGGGTGCGGGAGGGAAGGCGCCCGGTGCGGGGACGTGCATGCATGGCCGTCCAGGTGGGAGCCAGCCCTGTGAAGGAGTCACCTGTGTGGGTGGCAACGGTTTCCCCTGCTCTGGGCAAGGGCGTGCAAGGGAGCGGGGAGGCAAACAGCCCCAGGGGAGCTGCCCGCCAGGGCTGGGCATCCCCGGAGCAGCAGGCGTGCGCTGTGGGTGGGGGCCCTTTCCAAACGGCAGGTCTCCCCCAGTCGCCAAATGCAGCCGTCCGATGCCAGGGGGCGATTTCGTAGAGCTGAGGGCCTGCGGGGATGCCCCCCAGCAAATGGGGAAGGGTGCGTGAGCCCGTCCCCGGTGCAGGCTGCGGGTTCCCCGTGGCTGCAGGCCCCTGACGAGAGCCCGGGGCCCGGCCCTCGGAGTCGGAGGGGCCTTTGCCAAGCACCGCGGCCCCGGCCATACATCACCGGGAGGAGCGTGCGCCTGGGCAACACATTAGAATAATGCATTATTAGAGCAGCGTTGCTATGGTGATGTATTAGGGCCATACATCATGAGGGACCTTCCGCTGATGATGTATGGCGCCAACCGTGGCTCCTGCCAGCGCCGGCACAGGGGCCACCAGGACAGGCTTTGCTTTTGCAAGGATGTCTTCCTTCCCAGGGACAAGCCAAGCCTCGTGGCTTCTGGCCCCGGGCCAGGGCCCCCACCTCCCTCCCGGGGTCTCCTTAAAGGAGGAGCAGCCTGCTGTGCTACCTGGGCACCCGACGGCCTCGGCGGATGCCTGTTGTGGGCTGGCCGCGCTCTTTGCTGCGGGAGAATTACTCCGTTATTTTTCCGTAGTGAAAAAAATGAGGGAAAACAAAGAGCACCATTTTCCAAGGTGGGGTGTCTTGAGTCGAAAAGGTTGAAAACGGCTGTGTCGGGATAGGAACAGCACTGAGATGTTGCTCCGGGGTTAGGCTTCGTGCCCATGCGTGAGGAAGGCAGCAAGCGCCAGCGTCCCTGTTTTACAGAGAGGGTTACTGAGAAGGCTACACGGCCCCCTCCAGACAGGGCTGGGGGTCAAGCCCCAGTCTTTGCCACCCTTGAGCCAGATTTCTCCATGCCGCCTTTCTGAGTGAGCACGGCACATGCAGCGGCTTGTCTCTCCTCTCCGTCCTAGCCAGACCTGACACGGGACCCAGGGATCCCGGCCGCCGACGCGCCCCGGGTCGTGCACGGACACGCGTGTCACCGCTGACAGCTCTCCCACAGGCTGATCCACGCACAGGACAGCAGTCTGCTGTTGCTGCCGCTTGTTCCCTTAGCTTCAAGGAGGGACCGCCGCTGGTGACACGCTGGTGAGGAGAGGGGAGCAGAGGGTCTGCCCCAGCACGGGCGTTGGGGAACAAGGGGCATTGCTGGCACCTCCATGCACCCAGTGCAATACACGGCAGGGCCCTTATCCAGCTCCTGGACTGCTCTCCCTCTTCCCCCAGGGCCCCGGCAAACTTCTCCAGGGGCACCAAGCAGAGTCCCTGCATGTGCAACGTGCATTGCAAAAGAGGAGGCCAGCGCCACCGCACGGGGCAGCCAGCAAAGGGGGGACCCCCAGCGAGCCCTGCCCGCCCCGTAGACAGAGCTCGGGATGCAGCCGGCTTTGCCCCGTGCCGGCCAGCACATCGGCTGGGTCCCTGCGTCTGTGCGCTGAGCAGGGCAGGGCTCAGACCCCCCGAGCAACACAGACCTGCTGCCATCTCTGCCCCCCGCTCGCGCCCTCGCCCAGTCCTGACCCGGCACGCCCGAGCAAAGGGAACAGGTGCTGCACGGGCAGGTTCCCACGTGCCAGGATGAGCAGAGCCAGTGCCCCCCACCCCCGGGCCCTCCTGGAGCCACGCTGCGGTCCCACGCAGGGAGACGGCACGCTGCAGCCAGCTCCGCCTGCGAGGGACTGCAGGCATCAATAAGCATCAGCATCAACAGGGGACAGGGAAAGGTTATTTATAAGAAACCAGGCCAAGGAGTGAGAACGCGGCGGGGGGTGACACGTGCCACGGGCCACGGAGCGGGGCTGGCTTCTGCTGCTGCCCAAGGAGGCCCAGCCCCACGACCCCCAGCGCTGCGCCTATTTCTAGCATCTCCCGATGCGTGCGGCTCTGTCCTGCAGCCCTCTGCGCCGGGCACTGCTTGCCATTAACCCCAGCTGCGCTCTCCTGCTCTTGCCAGACAGCGCACAGGAAGATGACAGTCCTCTCTCTCCCACCAGCGCGAATCAGGAACCATAAGATCACCGCGTCCTAGCGCGGCCGGCCCGGGGGCCACGTCTAGCTCAGCCCCCGCTATTCGGGGCAGCGTTGTCCCTGTCTGCACCATCCCAGACAAGTGTCTGTCTCAGCCGCCAGTTAAATGCTTGAGGAACAAGAAGCCGCAAAACACCCCTGAACCTGCCCAGGTGACGCGGGGGGCTTGTCCTGCCCCTGCAAGGACAGGAAGGCGCTTGTTCAATACACTCGGGAGACCCAGGGAAGAGGAAGGTGGCCCCTGCTACCGAGGGAGACAACTCCCTGGCCCCCCAGCCCATACCCGTCCGACCAGGGGGTGTAATCCTGACCCTGAGCAGAGGAGCAAGACCCCTGAGCCCAGCAGGAGCAATGCACGGGGGTCAGAGGTGATGCCCAGAGGGGCTGAGGGAGCACAGGACCACGGGCAGGAGGCAGGCCGAGGCCCCCAGCCCCGCTCCACCGGTCACGGTTGCACTGTCTGGTCCCCGGTGGTGTCCTGCAGGACCCCAGCGCCAAGGGGAGGCCGAGCCCCCTGCCCTACCAAACCCTCATCTGGTGCCCAGGGTCCGGCCTGAGCGAAGCCCCTGTCCCAGCTGAGAAACCCCCGACGCCCCGCCAGCAACGTGTGACGTGGCGTAGGATGCCAGCACCGTTTAAACCTGCCCGGCCACGACCCGTCCGCACAGCGGCCCGCACTGGGCTGGAGCCCCGGGAGCCGCTCCGCTCCCAGGCCCCTGCCTCCTTGCCTTGCCTCGCCTTGCAAATCCCTGTAATTAAAGCGTTTGGGAAGCACCCGCTGGGAGCCCAGACAAGCATCCCCCGCGCGCTCACGCCCAGCCCCGCTTCCTGCTGCGCCCGGGCCGCCGGGCGCTCCCGCGACACGCCTTGCCGGGCACAGGGCACGGTGGCGGTCTGTCCGAGGGCTCGGCTGCGGGCCGGCGGGGCTGACCTGCAGGTCTCTGAGGAGCTGGAGAGCCACAGAGAGGCCTGGAGCAGCCAGGCCTGGGCTGCGAGGGGCGCCGGCAGCCCCGGGGCGGGCTGGGACCCCCACCGGCGTGGGCGACGGGGGCCGGCTCTGCCGGTGAAGCGCAGGGGGCACAGCCGTGGCCGCGAGCTGGGGGAGCTGCCGAGCCGCTGATCCCCCCACGTGCAAGACACCCGCCGGCTGTGGGTTGCAGGTGAGCGGAGATGGGGTTGCGTGGGCCGTGGCTGGGCCCTCGGGGAGCCGTCCCGGCTCGAGCAGGTGGGCAGCGTTGCACAGGCCCCGACATCCCCGTCTCCTGCACCAGGAGTAATTGGGGCCGGAGCAGAGCTGCGACGAGTCGCCGGGCACCCAGCCAGCGCTGCGGGCACCTCCCTGCTCCCGCGCCCGAAGCCCCCCGGGACACCGCTCTCCCCGGCAGCCCAGGCCGGAGCCGGGGCGGGGCGGCTGCCTGCACCCCCAGCTTTCCCACCTCCGGCGGATGGCAGCAGTGCCCTTCCCTGAGCTGGCACGCGTGCACCAGGCGCCAGGCGGGCTCGCCCCGTGCCTCGGCGAGCTCTGGCGGTGCTCCGCGGCCCGCAGCCGGCCCCAGTGCTTCTCGAGAAGGGAGGAGGCGCTCCCGTCTCCTCCGGCCACGGGGGCTTACACGGACTCAGGGCAGATTGGGGGCGGGCTACTGCAAGGGCCCTTCTTCCCACCGCCCTGGGAGCGGCCCCCAGGGTCCCAGCCCCTCCGGGCAGAGCACGCCCGGGTCCTTCTGGACCATCTCCGTGTGCAGCTGGGGCAGTGGGACCCCAGGGGCCATTGCATCCCGCTCCAGGGGCTCGGACGTTTGTCCTCCCCACGGCCTCACCCCCAGCCCTCGCTCGGACCCGGCTCCCAGCTGGCATTGCCCCCCTTGCCACGTGCCCGACCGCCTCCCGACCCTTCTCCGGGGCCTGGCCCGCCCGGAAAGGACGGACGCAGTCGCCCTGGCTGTGGGTGCAAAGGCATTTGGCCGCAGTCCAGCTCCTCTGTCCCCGCTCAGGCTCACGGTGCCAGGCCACACGGCCTCGCAGTGCACGCCACAGGAGCCACTCCAGCCCTTACCACGGGCGGGGGCCGTAGCTCTACCCTTCACACAAGTGTTCCCAGGCAGGGGCACATGCCTCTGCCCCCCTTGCCCCCTGCAATTGGGTGCTGCCAGTGTGTGTCATTGCCCTTCCACTGGCCCACGCATGCGTGTGCACGTGGTCAAGTCATGTGGCTGACACGCATGTGCTGCTGTGTTCTCTGAATCCTCTGTCCCGTTTTGCCCATGTGCATTGGCTTGGCCCCTTTCCCTCCTAAAAACAGTCCGCTTCAAACACCCCACAGGCCCCTAAGTGTGCATGCACACAGGTGTGCAAGTGCGCACACACATGCACACCGGCAGTGCAAACACTCAGCTCCAAGCTGAGTCAATGGCTTTGCAGTAAATAATAATTATGTTCTTTATCTGCGCCAGGTAACTTCCCCGCGGTGCAGATGCACCTCTCCAGCCGGCCTCGGTGCAGCTGATGGCCTGGGTTTTCCAGCGTCCCCAGGAGACGTCGCGGTGTGACCTTTTCCCATTTGTACAGCTCAGGGGGGACCGCTAAGAGCAAGGCCCCTGCCCGCGCCGGCCACGCTGTCTGACCCCAGCTCAGCTTTATTCTGTTAAAAGGCACCATAAAGGCAGTCCTGCTCTTTATTGATGTTTCCCTGCGGCGGAGGGAGCATGGCAGCAGGCTTTCAGAGAGAAGCTCATTTCGGGCTTCCCTACAAAGACTGATTTCTAGCAGAACAGCCCGCGAGTCGATGGGGGTTTTCCTGGGAGCATCTCCCGTCCCCGCTGCCACTAGTACAGAGGTGCAGTCTCTGAAGCCGATGAGACTAGAAACGCCGACCTCTCCTTTGCGCCTAATTGCAGGGCATGCATGTCCTCAGACCGACTGCTTCTCGCTCGCCCGAGTAACAGGGGCCCCAACTCGCGGGCGTCTGCTGCGGGAGCCGCGGAGCTCACCGGCCTCTTAGCTGTGGGTGCTTTCCTTTAACCAGCGGCAGTGCAGCCGCGTTACCCTGAGGGCCAGCGGCCGGAGCCTCGTTTGCGTGGCCGTGGCACGCGTGGGCTGGAGCAGCGCTCGGGCAGCTATCACGGAGCGAGCGCAACAGTGACTCTGTCCGAGAGAGAGGCTCCGGGCCCCGGAGAGGCTGAAGAATAAAGGCTTGTTTGGGGGTCTCTATTCATCGGGCCCTTCCGTAGGTGGAAGGCAGCAGATTAGAAGGAAACATTATCTCTCCGGGCAAGTTCAGAAGGGCAGGCGAAGCCAAACTGACACGGGCTGTGCCTCAATGCATCGCTCTCTTCGCTCCCCGAGCCCAGGAGAACAAAGTGCTCAGTGTAAATGCTTACCAGGCCCTTTTCTTTCCCCGCGGGACTACCAAAGTTCAGCATGAGACGGAGGCCACGTGTTGGCTATTCGTGCCCTACAAAGAGCGTTTGAGGCCAGAATTTAGAGTCTCATAAAAACATTATTGTCTGCAGCCTGGGACATTTGTTTGCTGGGGCAACACGGCGCTGAAAAAATGTGACCCCTCCAGCAGCTGCGCGCCTCACCCTGCCGGTCATGAGCTGGCCCACCTTGGAGGGCTCCCCTCATTTCACCCCACCGCACTTGTCCCTGAAGGCCGGTGCGCTGGTGCGTGGGTTTGCCTTTCTCTGCAGCCCGTGAGATTGGGTGCCCAGTGGGCACAGGGATGCCTCTGCCGCAGGGGCATTGCTTCGCTCGCCTGCTTGTGGTCCCCGAGTCCCGGCCCGTTTCAGGCTCCCTTCCGGGGTGTCCCCTGGGATGATCTAACTTTCCCTTCTGGCCTCCAACCATTGCCTCAATGCAACGCAGCATTTGGGTATGCAAATAAATGCACGACACTTCCGTCCCATTCTGTTGTTTTGACAAAAAGCAGTCACATAATTATTACACCGTGTCTGCGTCTGCCTGCCCATAGGATGCCTGGGCGAGCAGCGCTCTGCAAGCGTACGGCCCTGCAACGGGCTCTTCTCCATGCGCGCCAATGGGCCCCAGGTTGGGGTGGGATTCGGGTAGTGGAAGCAGGGCCCTGAGGCCCAGTAGCAGCGGGCACGGGTGACAGGCCAGGGGGCATTGGGTGGTGTCCTCTAAAGACTCATGGCAAGAGGGCTGAGAATTTGACGCATGGGAGCAGAGAAAGTCCAGGTGCTTTGACCCTGTGTCTGGAGAAAGTGGGAACCAAAGCTCTGGAGGAGACCGGGAGGATGGCTGCAGGTCTCGCCAGCTCTGAAGCGTGGTCCAGGCCCTTCAGTACCCGCTTAGGTTCCTGTTTGCATGAGGTCCGTCACTGCAAGCACCCAGGGCCTGACGGAGACTAGCGCAGCGAGCCCGTCGGCAGGTTCAGCCGATCCCCGTGCCCCGGCTCCGCAGCCTTCCCGGGCCCCTCCACCAGCCGGCACACAGCACTGCCACCAAATGAGCAAAACGTGGGAGCGTGTGCTTGGAAAGAGCTGAGGAAACGTGGAATACATTATCAGGCCACAAAGCTGCTGCAGGTGGTTAGCGAGCCTGGCAGGGAAAATACCTCCCGGGAGGGCGGGGAGTCCGGAGGGACGCCGCCCCGCGCGGGACTCCTTCGGCGAGCGCTCCTGCACGCCTCCTGGTCCAAAGCTGCGCTGGGGCACAGATGCCAGGGAGACCTCAGCAGGAGGAAGGGCAGGGCCGGCCCCTCCACGGGCTGATTATCCACCTCGCCGCCTCTCCGAGCCAGGGGGCTGCCGCCTAATGAGCAATCAGCTGATTGCGCCTGCGATGGCGGGCAGGGTTTCTGCAGGGCTGCATTAGGGTCCCTCCATGAACGCAGACGCCCAACACTCCTGGGGGTGCCCCGGGGTCTCACGGCAGGCGTGCGGGGGCGGCCCACGCGGGAGGCCGGATGCCACGGTGACGGGCCCCGAGGGACAGACAACAGCGCAGGGATCCAGCCAAGATGAGGTCCCGGGCACCTGTGGCCCAGCTACCCGCTCAAAGCGCCGGGGGCCACTGCCCGGTGGCACGGGGGCTCCTCAGGCCACGAGCTGGTGGTACCGGGGAGCGGAGCGTGAGAGGGGCCCTCCCTCCCCAACACCCCCGTCCCTACCCCTGCCACCTGCCGAGCGTGCCAACGGGCAGATCGTGGGTGTCGAGCACCGACAGGGACTCGCGGCCGCATCAGCTGGAAGCGCCGCGAACAGATTGAGCCCATCCTGGCGGCCGCTCGGGACGTGGCGAGCCGCAGCCGACGGGCTCGGGGGCTGGGGGGCGCTGCCAGCTCGCGGCGGGCACCAGGGACGGGCTGCGGAGAGACCTGGGGTGCGATCCGGGGTGGGGGCAGGACGGGGATCACCCGCAGCGTTTAGCCCGCATGCTGGCACGGTGCTCCAGGCCCCTCGCGCCTCGCACCGTTGGCCCCGCCGGCCACGGATCGGGGGGCTGCGCTCCCCGCTGCCTCCCCACGGCTCCCCTCCCTGCACCTGCCCCGGCCTTGGCTTCTGGTGCCGCTGGAGGAGCTTGTGAGGAGTGGGGCTGGCTCGGGCAGCTGTGGCGAGGACAGGACCACCTCTCCGCTGGCCTCCATATGCAGAGCCCCCGCTTGACCTCAGCTCTGAGGCTCGCCCTGCTCATCCGGGCACCAAGGGAGACGGTTTGCAAGGACTCGGGCTGCTCCCTTCATCCCCAAACAGGAGGAGAGCTTGGGCCGCCTACGCGGCTGCGTGCCCAAGGGGGACAAGCCCCTCATCCCACTCGCGGGGCCAAGGGAACGGGATGCGGCAGCGTTTGTGCCGGCGGACGGCACCTCCAGGCCCCCGGGGGCTGCCCCGCGCCCCTCGCATCAGCCTGGCCCGGGCGTTACGCGTCGTGCCCAGGAGGGCAGTGGGCACCGTGCAGACAAGTCGGGAAGGAGGCAGCCTTGCCTTGGACGCCGCAACGGGGCAGATGCGTGGGATAGGCCATAGCGGGCTGGGAGGATGGGCATCTTCTGCCAGGCTGATCACAGAGACTCAAGGGATGTGCACACAGAGCCGTGCAACGTGTGCGCGAGCAAGTGGGCACGCGGACCCGCCTCTTACCCTGCATATCCCCGGGGTGCTGGCTTCTTCCGGGGCAGGGACCTGGGAGTACTGCGGCCAGCTCCCCGGTGGAGATGATTGAGCCACAGCCGCTTCCAGGGGGAAGATAAACTGGCCATTGTTGCCAAAAATAAATGTTAGTGTTCCAAATCCACACTTCAATAGCACCAGCTCATTAGAGATGCATATCATTTGGCTGGAGTCCCACACCTTCCAGCTCGTTATAAATATGCAGTTGCTGCTGGCTCTACCCCAATCATCTCTGCAATCAGAGCTTTTAATTAGGTTAATTAAATTGTATCAAACCTCGCAGGGATGCAGTTCACTGATGCTGATGAGGCAGCCAAAACAGACCTTAACTCCAGCTCTAATGAAGGCCCCGCTGCCTGCTGCAGCTAATGACAATGCATAATAAATGAGAGCTTCCCTAGAAAGGTGCATCAGGGCTAGGGCTGCAGTAAATGATGATCTCTGTTCACTCGCTTACTATTTCTGGCTCCGTGTCTGCTGAGCCGGGAACGTCCTGGGAACAGGTTGGCACTAAATCAGGGGCTCCTACCTGCCCGGACCCCGCCGCTGGCCTGAAAGCTTTCAGGCACAGCCTTGCAGAGGGGCCGTTTGGCACCCGGGTGCCTGGCCTCTCCCCACACGGAGCAGGGGCCCTGGGTGGATGCAGCTGAGCAGCGGTATACAAGCAGTAACTGAGCTGCATGCATTCAGCTCAACAACAGCTTCCAGTGGGGCCGGGAGCCTGGGGTGTGGGCCCACGTGCAACGATGCCAAGGCAAGCAGAGAGCCCCAAGTCGCTGCCCCGTGCACGGCTGGCAGCCGGTGTTGCAGCCCCGACCCGGCCGTGGGAACAGCCGGGCGTGGGCGCAGCGAGCGCACCCATCGCCGCGTGGAAACGGAGCCACCGAGGCACGAGGAGCCCAGCAGTGCAGTGATGCCGTGGGGCTGTGGGAAATCCCGTGTGCTGGGGTAACGCGAGAGGAGGGAAAGGGGGTGTCTGTCCAGAGCCGGGACCCCCAGCTCACAGCTCTGCTGGCTGGCACGGTGCCCCCAGCACGTGTGTGGAGGGGGTGCAAGGGCTCCAGCGCTGTCCCGGCAGCCTCTGGCGGATGGAGAGATTTTCCCGAAATCCAGGCCCGCTGCACTGACCTGCCGGCTGCCTCCGGCCTTGCTGGGAATGGGCCCGGCAGGAAGCCCGCCGGATCCGCCGCGGGACTCGCGCCTGTTCTCCCGCTCGTAATATATCGCTGCAGTTGCCTGGAGATAATCCTGCAAACATTTTAATGTACCCTGCTATTAACTTTTATAGGCAGTCATTACAATTGAGTTCCCGAGCTTGAACAAGGAATTACATTAAGTGATTATACGGCAGACGATGATTCTGAGTCACCTGGAGCCCGAGCCGCCAGTTGGTGGGGTATTTTGATGTCTGTGTTTTGCAAGCTGCAGGGAATCTCCTTGCCAAGGAACTTGTTGGTTCAGGCTCCGATGCTATAATTATCCCGAGCGGAGCTGCAGCCGGCGGCCCCTTCTACCTCCTCGCCAGGGCCTGGCCGGCAAGGACGATCCCGCTGGTTCCCCGTCTCTCAAGGGTGCGCTGGTGCTGGCCGGCATGCTGCTCCCCGGGACGCAGCTGCGGTGGGTTTTCCAAGACGGGGAGTTTGGGCCAAACCTTACCCTGGCCTGTCCATCCTCTCCCCCACGCCGATAGTCCCTTGCAAGCCTGTTTTGGCCCTTGGAGACAACCAGCGGCACTGGGACACTCCCTTGACACCTTCCAGTCTTGCATTGGCCTCTGTCCTGGCTGCAACATGAGGGGCAGCCCCTAGCCCGCACCTCGGGCTGTGTTATTTCCAGCTGCTGGGCTCCCTGCGGGCAGCAGAGGTGCTGGGCTGAGTGCCCGAGGGCATGACCTGAGCCGTTTCTGTGGCCGCAGCCCCCACTTTCTCCTGCAAGATGCTCTGAGCCCGCTCCTTGCCGGGGATGCATGCACTCCCCGCACCCTCCAAGCGCACACCGCGAACTTGTCCCCGAGGCGTCCAGGGCTGGAGCGGTCACTGTCCAGCGCCCACCGGCTTCTGGAGCCTCTGTTGAAGCTGCCCCTACCAGAAGGGGCCCCTGTGCCCGGAGCCGGGCCCCCAGCTCTGGCGTGGGCCACTCCATGGTAGGCAAGGCACCGGGATGGACAGCCAGCAGCTCCGGGCCACCTTCCCAGGGCAAGGTCTGCTGCAGTGCAGCTGGCGAATGCATTATACCGCAGGGGTTTCCCTTCGCTGGTGCCTAAGGGAAGAGCCTGGGAGCCTGCGCTGGTGGGGAGAGGGGCAGGGGCCAGCCGTGCCCCTGAGCCAGGCAGCGGGCTGAGGCAGCAGGGCTGGTGCGCAGGGAACAGGGTGTGCCAGGCATCCCGCAGAGCCTGCTCACATCAAACCCTGCGATAAGCAGCTGCGCCCACGGACTGCAGTCAGCTCTTCTTTCCCATAATAACCTGCGCCCTTTATCCTACTGGGAATAGGCAGGTCCTTTCCAGAGATTACCTTGCGCTCTTCCTTCCCGGCAGCCCTCCTGCCGGCGGGGACGGTCTGCAGTACACTTCCAAATGCACGCACCGAACGAGCCCAGTTGCAGCAGAGGTTGCACATGCTGCCTGGGGGCCGCTCCCGCCCTCCGGTTATGTCCCGCTCCTTCTCTTCCAACCTTGCCAGCTTCTCTCATGACAACACGGGGAGGAAGGTGGAAAAAATCCCTGCACTTGCATTCGTGCATGAAGGAAATGGGCTCTCCAGGGCTCAGCACCCACCTGCAGCCGGGCAGTGGGCAATAGCCTGCCTGGTGGGAAGCTGGGGGCCAGCTGGGAACGATGACCAGCTAACGAGGGTGGAGCCACAAAGGGGGGTAAGGACGCCAGGAAGGAGCAGAGGGGCAGGTAGCTGTGCTGGGGAGAAGCCAAAGCCATGATGCCCCTGTCCTGAAGCCTGGACAAGGCAGAGGGGTTGGTGTTACTTGGCTTGTGGAGTCAAAGTTGCAGCGGCGCAGGACAGGGTGGCCTGGGGAACCGAGACCGGAGCGGACTCACCTGTTCAAGGCTGCAGGGCAAGTGACCCGCTGACAGGAGCTAGCCAAGGGCACTGAGCAGCTGGGTGTAAGTCCTCTTGCGTGTGCTGAGTTACAACAGTGTCTGCTGGGAAAGTTATTGCCCAAGCGTGGGAGATACTGCGAGGTTTTTTGGCCCAGGTGACTACTGACCTGGCAGGAGAGATCCCCGTCTTCTGGGTCTCGAATGACTTGGTGTAGTTAGAGGGTGAAGGCCTGTCCCGTGGGCTGCAGGCAAGCAGATCCCTGCCAGAGTCCACAAATGCCTCCAAATGGGGCTGCGCAATTCGTGGCAATGCAGGATTGCTTCCAGGCTTTCCCCCTAGCTTGCTTCTTCGGCCTTTTGGCTCCGGGCAAGCGAGACCCGGGGGCCCCTGAACTCCAAGGCCTCTAGGTGTGAGGTTTGCATTTAGGAAGCCTGCCATGGACTTGGGAGTATCCAAAGCCCCAGGCTGAAGAGCATGGGAAGGAGGAGACCACGCAGACTCGAATGAGTGAGCTCTGCTCCGTCGATAGACTTGAGAGCTGATTTGGCTCAAGACATGAACCTTCAAACAAAAGAAGTGTGAGAGCAGGTTAGACAGACGCCCATCTAGGATGCCTTAGTCCTGGGTGACCCTGCCTGGAGCAGACCTGTTTGCAATGGCAGTGGGGAACAGCAGCCCTGAGCCCACGAGGAAGACAGTGAGCTGATCTTAATGTGGATGCAGGCACTGGGGCCCCCCAGCCACAGGCAGGAGGTTGACCAGGAGGTCCTGGAGCCTGGTGGGGCCATGGACAGGGTGTGCGGACACGCGAAGGTGCAAGGAGAAGTGCACCCCTGCAAAAGGGGCTGGTGCTGGGGTGCCTGAGAATTGCACCGGATACGCGCAGGAGCTGCCTCGAGCAAGGGCTGGACCAGACGTGACCTCCCGAGGGCCGGCTGCTCTCAGAGTCTGAACCCCATTTCGTGTCCACTCCCTCCATCGTTCGCCTGCCTCTGAGTCGGGCCCATCCAAAATCCATGGGACAAACCCAAGAACGCGTCAGCCTGCCCGAGGAGCCAGCTGGGGGGGTTACTTTTCACTTGTCTCTGAACACCGCTGGTTGCTGCTGTCTCCTTGGGGGATCTCCTTGTCAGCCCCCAACACTAGAAGCAGCATGTCCACAATGAGGGCAGCGAGGGCTCTTTCGTAGCCACCCGGCTCCCGCAGCCCATCCCAGAGCCCAGGAGAGTCACTCCCGGCAGAGCCCGAAGCCGCTCCTTTCTCCCCCGTCAGAGGAAGGGACTGATCCTGGGCCCTGCCACCTGCCATCGTCATGCACCGGCTGCAAACACTTGCGGGGAAAGTGGGTTTAAACATTCTTTTAAAAACTGTTTTCTGGTGGGATTGTGAATGAAGCCTCCTAGATGCATCCCTGGGTTGCGGGGTTCATCTCCGCTTGTTTCTGTGACGCCCAGATTTTGGGCTCGATTGACCTTGACAGTGCCTCCGGAGCCAGCACTCAGCACAACGGCCAGGCCGGGAAGCTTTGGGAGATGAATAAAATGATGCTTCAAGTTGGCTGTGCCTGGTTCCCGGAGAACCTGCTGTGCTGCTCTCGTGGCCAACGCCAGCCGGCCGTGGCACCTCCTAATTCGATTAGAGGCCGACTGGCACCGTCCCAGCGAGAGGACAGGCCGCTGGGGCCCAGCCACAGCCCCCAACGGGGCGTGGGAGAGGCCCAGCCGAAACGGAGGCTGGAGCACCTGACCCGAGCTGCGAGGCGGCTTCTCTAGACAGACTTGCCTCGTCACGTCGTGTCCTGACACGTCCTGGCACCACGCTGGTTTTTCCAGGGTGCGCTCACACACGGAGGCTCGCAGGCGGCGTCTCCCTCTCGGGGTTTCATTGAGGCATGTGCCTGGGCCTGGGATTGCACAACGCACGGCAGAGACGGGTGGGAAGCATCAGCGATGACCTCTGCTAAGGCAAAAGGGCAGGAAAGTGCAGGGCAGCACCCCTGGAGGGGTAGAGGAGCGCCCACGAGATGCAGGGCAAGGGGAAAAGACTTCACACACATCGGCTCAAGTTCAGGAGCGACTTTCGGACAAACCCTGTTTGCCTCTGCAGCTGGGGGCAGGGCAGCAGGGCTCCTTTCCCAAGCATTTAGGTCCCTTTCTTTAACCTGCCTGTGGGATGTCTTGAAGAAGGCACCAGGAACTGAACTGTGAGCCTGGCTCCGGCACTCTTCGTCCGCTGGATAAGACGGGCGTGCTTGCAATGCCGCAGGCTGCAGAGGAAGAGCATCGTATGGTACTAAAAGCCGTCTTCAAGAATGAGCATCCTGCATGCAAGTGAGATTTGGGAAGAAAATGGCTGCATCGGAGCAAACATCCAGGGCCTGCGGCTCTCCTGGGACAAACCTCGCTCCCCAGGGGAAGGGGACCGGGGTTTGCATGCTGACAAGCATGGCCTGTTGGACCACATTCCCTGCCCAGGTTGAAGAGGGCGCCCAGGGACCAGCTCCTGAATGCAGTCTGCTAGGGACGGGTTTCTCATCCGGAGCAGTGCCGTCATCCCAGGCAGCGCGCGGTGCCCCGGGCTGAGTCCAGACAGCCGCCCCCCACAGCCCCGTTCTGTGGGGCACTGCTGCCACCTGCTGGGCCCAGCCTCTGCTTCGCGGGGGCCACGCTAGGAAGCACGCGTGTTGCTTGTGGCACGCCAGCTCCACGCTCGGTAGAGATCGAGAAGGACGCGCTTTGAGCTAGAAGCCAGACAGGTGCTAATAGCAGCCCCATGGCAGGGACGTGCATGTGCAGAACTGCAGGCACGAGCTCAGACTACCTCGTCCGTGCCCCTGTTCTGCCTTGGACGTGCCATTTCCAGGGGCTGTACGCACTAGTCACAGGATCATAGACAACGAGGGTTGAAGCGACCTCGGGAGTCATCTAGTCCAACCCCCTGCTCCAAGCAGGACCAGCCCCCACTACATCATCCCAGCCAAGGCTTTGTCTACTCAGGTCTTAAACACCTCCAAGGATGGAGAGTCCACCACCACGCTGGGTGAACCCGTTCCAGTGCTTCACCACCCTCCCACTGAGAGTTTTCCCTAATATCCAACCTAAACCTCCCTTGCTGCAACTAGTGGAGAGCCCTGGGCAGGACCAAGCACCAGAAGTGGGCTTCCAGGCTGGGCTCTGGCCCAGTCCTTCAGGTTAGCAATGGCAGAGTGAGGTGCCTGGGCTGAGATTTCAGCGACGCCAAAGGCAAGGAGGCAGCCCAGCTCCGCAGCTCCCTCCCAAAGCCAGGCCCCAACCCCATGCTTCGGCCGGTTCAGTTTTCAGGCCCGGTGTTCCCTGCTCCGGTGGGAGCGCCATCCTGGCAGTCGCCACCTCCTCCTCCCGGTGCCTAGCAGAATCCAGGGGCCCCGGCTCTGCGAACGCTGGGCGCCCCACTTCTCTTCCTAGGAGGAAAAGCAGCTCACGCACCTCAGAAGCTGGGAATCGTTTGCCTGTGCTTTGATGCTCTAAGTGCTGGCCCTGGAAGGTCATTTGCTGCCTGCGCGCTACGCACAATTCACGACCATTAGGGTTTGGATTCTGCACCTGAGAGAAATCATCATGTCAAAAGGTCTGGGGATTTTAACTGTCCTACACACCTTTCCTGCTCCCTGCTGCTGTTTTCCCCTACCACTGTGGGCAAGACCAAGTACAGTAACTTTCTTCAGCTTCTTCGTAGCAAAAATCCCCCATCTGTTGATAGAAGGGAGCTTGGTTTGGTTTAAACTTGTTTGCTTTTCACACAGCACTTACACTTTCCTCCCTTTGCCCTCCCCTCATTCCTCTACAGTGAAGTCCCATTAACCTAGGGCAAGTGAAGCTAGCTCGTGCTCTCTATAGTTCTTTGAAAAATACATATCCTAACTGCTTTCAAAAAGCAAACGAGAGTCCCTCTCAACCAGCTGCACGTGAAAGGAGGGGATGGAGGACATCTCTGGTCACTGTCCAGTGCCACGCTCTTCTGTTGCCTGCCACCAAACATCAGTGTCTCGCAAACCCTGTCTCCTCCTGAGCAGCCAGAGAGAGAACCAGTGAAGGAAGGGGTTGAGGAGAATTCACCTGGACAGCCCAGCCTCAGATGCTTGGCTACTCAGATGTAGCCCGGATGCACAGACAGGTGGAAAATTTCCTCCCCTGGTGCCTGAAGTTGCCCAAGCTGCTCTGGGCAATTCAAGGCACATGAACTAACAGCCCTTGTGCAGCTTCCCCTCCAGCTGCTTGGATGCTGCAGCGATGAAGAGAATGCGAATGGAACAGGAGACCCCGACGCCCAGGGCCTGGCTTCCCTTTCTGCGTGGGGATCTCAGACATGCCTCTGCAGGCTCAGGGGGCCAAGTGACTTACAGGGCACAAAACACCCAATGCAAGAGCACCTGCATCTCCATGACACTGCTCTGGAGTCCTTATACTTTCTCAGAGGGCTGCAAGGGATGCCAGAGGCAGGGCAAAGCCCCCCATCCGCTGCCTTTATTGTGCAGGTCCTAAATCCTTCACTCAGCCCCACTGGGCCAGGGAAAAGCTTGGGTCCAGCACTGGGCCCTTGCCCGCTTCAGCGAATGGACAGCACAGGAAAGTCGAGGGAGGAAGACGGAGAGGAGGGGTCACGGGAAAGAGTGGAGGGATCAGTCAGAGCCACGCACTGGACAGGCTGCCAGTCTGCAGCCTTCCCATGTCCCCCAGCCCTGGACTAAGATGTGTATTGCTCAGCAGGGCACAGCTTTCACTGTGCCCAGCACCGAGTTTTCCCCCCTAGGATGTTCTAGGGCGCAAGTCACCGCAGCAGTCAGGCCCCTCTTCTGGGCTCTCCAACATGTAAATACCAGCGTGAAGCATGAATCTTCTTGGGTTTATTAAATAAAATGTGTTATGGTTACAAGAGGCCCACAGGGCTTACTCTGTCAGAGCGTTAGACAGCCATGAAAATAAATCCGATGCTGCTGAGATACCAGCGCAGCTCCTGAGGAGAAGCAGGCTCCTGATGACTTTATTTAGCTCCAAAATCAGGACGGCTCTTTCCGTTAACCCTTTCCCCAAAGCGCTAGCGTTTGCGCTGGAACCTGAATTTGTACACTGCAGGGCCATTCGCCGTCTCCTTCTTCACCTTCACTTTGTGGGTTTTGTCCTGGGGAAGACACGAGAGCAACTGATTTCCCTCCTGAACATGCAACAAGAGGAAAACCCGGAGGAGAACGAATGAGAGCAACGATGGGAACAGAGGATGCAGGGCCAGGGCAGTGTGAGGACTAGAAAAAGGTATTTCTATTTGTTCTGTCACCTTTAAATTGTGGGATCAGCCACGCAGGCAGTTATAGCCCAGGTCTTCACTGAACTATGAACCCCATGGAGGCAGGAAACCTCTCCTCCCACTGCAATTCTGAAGGGTTTCTACCACTCCGGTCTTCTCTGATGCTCCCCAGTACTGACTTGGTGTTTGGGCAGCCCCAGGAAGTCATACAAAGAACTGAGCTTCTGGGCCAAAGGCCTGAACAGGAACAAGTCATCTGCACTCACAGCTGAATTGTTTCCTAGGGACCCCTCCCCCTGCGCTTACAAGAAATAAGCCCCTCACCAGGAGATCTTTGCGTGTCTGGATTTTCTGGGCAATGACAAACAGCTGCTTTTCTCGCTCAATGCGCTGCTTCAGGAGGTTGTACTGACTGCTCCGCTTCTTGGCTAGTTTCTGGAGGAGGAAAAGAGCATTTTTGAGGGGAAAAAAAAAAACCAAGAAAGCACCTGGTGTCAACTAGACCCTTCTCCGGCTCATACTCAGGGGCCTCACTGTGGGCTCAGGGATTGCACTCAGGCTGACCCTGACCACACACTCATTGATGCTTTAATAGAGCTTTGCCTAATTGACCAAACTGTTGCTGCTCCTAAAGGGATGTGCCTCAACCCTCTTGGCCCTGAGAGCTGAGCTTTCCTGGCAGGGACCTGAAAGGTTCATACAGGCAAGGCAATTTAGTACAGCAGAAGACCTAGGGGCCCAACCATTTCTGAGCTGGCCCAGATACTACGGGAAGTGCTAGTGTTTCCTAGAACAGAAGGGCTGGGGGCTTGGTGACAAGTAAAGCTCTGTTTGCAGGGGCAGTGAGCAGGTATTCTCCCAGAAAACAACTCATTAGCTAACGAGAGCTGCTGGACCCGCAGCACAAGGTGGCATTGCTACTGGGGTGATCTAATTACTGATACCCAACAGGACAGATCCCAACAGGCTTCAGATGACTGTTTTTTAGGAGGGGAAAAAATGCATTGATCTAAACAAGTCCACGAGCTTTTCTGATGAGCCAGATGGAGAAGGCTGGCAGAAGGAACAGGCCAGGGCGGGACACTAGCCAACGTCCTATTTAGAAAAAACCTGCTGCAGTCTTCCCCTCGGCAATTTCAAACACCTTTATTTTTACCTTCTTGCACAGACTGACTCAGGCGTACAAGACTTCCCAATATATCCAAACTAATTAGGAGGTATTTATACTGTTGCAACCAAGTTTAGCTGTTCCCAAGCAGAAGGGAACTGCTGTGAAACTAAAACATCAGGAGCGAAGCTGATGCTGTGCAAGCAATCTGGGCTGGAGAACTGACGCTTGCACGAAACAGTTCAACTTAAAACCAGCGAGGAAGTGAGATTTCAGCCTGGGCATCTAAAAAGAGGGGGGTGGCAAGGCACTGGGTCACAAATGCCACCAAGCTCAGAGCCACAAAGTTCAAGAATCCTATGTAGTTTCATTAACCAAGAGACAAGCAAGCAGCAGAGAAATCTCTGAAGAAATCCACACAGCTACAATCACCAGTTGCAGGGGAAAGGGACAGCCCATGCAACTGTTGTGACAGGAGACACCGACTTCACAAGAAGCTCTGTCATGTCCCGATTTGGGGACAAATGCGCTTTAATGCTCAAATGCAGCAGGAGAATGCTGTTTCTTTTAAACAAGGGGACTGACTCCCAATCTCAACAGCCTAATTAAACCCTGGCTCTGCAGTAAGGCACATGAACTGCCAATGGACCCAATCTGCCTCCAGAAGCACTAGTGACTTTGTCACCGGAGTGCCTGCACGTCTGAGCAGCACTGTCAGTGCTGTGGTCAGCAGCAGCCTCAGAGGAAGAGAATCAGCAAGGCTCAAAGACAGACCCCAAGAGAAAATCCCAACAGCCTGTTAGAGCAAATCAGAGACCTGCTTCCAGTCCCAGAAACAAATCCCAAGGCTTGCTCGAGGCAGCAGTGGGGCAGAAACAGACCCTGCTAGGGAGCAGGCCAGACAGTCGTAAGAAACGCATACACTCGCTGTTCAGGGAAGGCAGCACCTCAGCAGCCCGATGTCTCCCCACGCAGTGCTGGTACCCTGCAAATGCTGTGCTACAGCACCCCACGCATCCCGAGCCATGCTTCAGCCAAAGGCCACCAAACCTCTCGTGCTGCAGCACAGACCAATGCCCGCACCGCCACAGGACGCAACTGAATAGGTTCTTCGCTTGCCATCCCGCAGATCCAATCTCAAGTCTCCAGGCACGAAAGATCTGCTTTCCTCCTCATCGCATCCAGCAATCTCTGGCTCTCACCCAAATCACTCAGCCACTGCCAAGACCAACCAAGTCTTGAGCTACAGGAGCCGCCCTGTCCACCCACAAGCCAGGCCAAGGTATCCTTGCAAGGACTCATAGCTCAGAACGGAGGTAATGTGAAATGACCCCAGAGGTGACTGAGCACTAGGAGTAGGATGGGTGGCAGCTTGAGTTACCTTTAAATAGGCAGAATTAGTAGCTCCTTTTACTGCTTCCTTTTGCAGCGTGTCAATGGTGGGGCGGTTGTACACTCTGTCTATGAGCTCAGGGACAGTGTTCAGGTGAGAGGCGACATCAAACTCTTTAACTACGGATAAAAAAAAGAAGCCAAGGTCAGCCATGAACACTCAGCCTGTTTCCCCAAACAAACAGCTGTGCATGCTACGTGGCAGAGAGCCCCAGGGTCACCTGGACAGAGGACCACTGCAGCGCTGAAGAACAGCTGTCTAGCTCAGCTGCTTAGAGCGGGGTGCTACAGTCACAGGTACATTCCCTGGTTGGCCTAGGTGATCTTTTGAGGTCCCTAAAAAGCCTGACTTCTCTATGAAACAGCCCATCGGTGGAAGGCTGCTTCATCTCCTCTCTCCACTGTTAAGAGGGAGAGAGGCTCCCAGGAGCACCAGACACTTCACCACTCCTGGGAGATAAGACAGCAAGGCAGCACCAAGCTCTTTTACAAGTCAAAGGGAAGCTTTTCTCTGGCAGAACCCAGTGACTCCCACCTTCTTTTTTGGTATCCAGGAAGAACGTATGTTTGTTGGGCTGCTTCCCCTCGGCGTCCAGCAGGTGGAGCTCCGACTTCAGCCTTTCTATTTTCTGCAAAAAAGCAGTTAGTTTGCGGACAAAGCGGCATCGGTGTTTCCAGCCACAGTTTCTTCTACAGCTGAATCTGACTTGAGCAAGCGTGTGGGCAAGCCCATGGAGCAGGGGAAGTGCACGTGCATTCGTTACGATCCAGGCAGAAAGCCCCAGGTGAGTCAGTTGAGGCTCTTACCTTGGCTTCTGCCACTCTTTTCATTTCCACGTATTTCAGATCCTGCGTCTTCATCACCTTCATCTGTTCTGGGGTCACCTCTTCCTTCGGCTGCTTTATCACGTGAACTCCATCCTGAAAGCAAAGGGAACACAGTAAGCACCAAGACGTGCTCCTGATGCTGCGGTGCTCAAGTTCTCATAGTTTCATAGTAGCTAGGGTCAGGAGGGACCTGATCAGATCATCTTGCCTGACCCCTTGCCACAGGCAGGAATGAATGCTGGGTTCACAAGACCCCAGACAGGTGATCATCCAACCTCCTCCTGAATTTGCCCAAGGTAGGGGTGAGGACCACTTCCTTGGGAAGTTGGTTCCAGATTTTGGCCACCCTAACTGTAAAATATTGCCTCCTGATCTCTAACCTAAACCTATTCTCCATCAGCTTATTACCATTGTTCCTCGTCACCCCAGGTGGTGCTGGGGAGAAAAGGGCTCTACCTATTTGCTGTTGATCTCCCCTGATGAGTCTGTAGGCAGCCACCAGGTCCCCCCTCAGCCTCCTCTTGCCAAGACTGAACAGGTTCAGGTCCCTCAGTCTCTCCTCATAGCGCCTGTCCTGCTGCCTTCTCACCAAGCAGGTAGCCCTCCTCTGAACCCTCTCCAGGCTGGCCACATCCCTTTTGAAGTGTGGTGCCCAGTACTGGACGCAGTACTCCAACTGCAGCCTGACCAAAGTCACATAGAGGGGGAGGACCACCTCTCTGGACTGGCTTGAGATGCACCTTTGTGTGCATGACAAGGTATGGCTGGCCTTGCTGGCTGCGGCCTGGCATTGGCGGCTCACGTTCATCTTGGAGTCAACAACGACTCCAAAATCCCATTCCGCCTCTGTGCTTTCAAAAGGGGAGCTCCCCAGCCTGTATGTATGCTATGGATTCCCTCTCCCAATGTGCAGCACTCTGCATATATCTACATTGAACCCCATCTTATTCTCATCTGCCCACTTCTGTAGTCTGTCTAAATCTATTTGCAGCCTCTCTCTCCCTTCAAGTGTGCCCACCTCACCCCACATCATAGTGTCATCAGCAAACTTGGACAGCGTGCTTTCCACCCCCTCGTCCAAAGTCGCTGATGATGTTAAACAGTGCGGGCCCAAGGACTGAGCCCTGGAAACCCTACTGCTCACATCTCGCCAGGATGAGTACAACCCATCCACCACTACTCTCTGAGTTCGCCCCATCAGCCAGTTTTTTTATCCATCCAACTGTGCAGGCATCAATGCCACAGTCGCTTAATTTATCGATGAGGATGGGGTGAGAGACAGTGTCAAAGGCCTTCTTAAAGTCTAGAAAGACTCTGTCCAGTGACACCATCATCCAAGGATTTAGTTACTTGGTCATAAAAGGCCATCAGGTTGGTCAGGCTCTATCCTCTGCTTCTCCACGCATAACCCGTATCTGTTCTTATCGTTCTTATCCCACGCCATCACGGACGGACCAGCTCTACAAGCCTATTTAGTTATTCTTAGTTTAAAAAAAAAACTAAAGAGAAAAATCCTCAGTCAGTGCAGAGCAGAACAAGGCAGTCCTGCGCAAAGGCGGCCGAGCGGGTTCCTACCTCGAGCTTCACGCGGGTCATTTTGAAGTAGAATTCATCGGGATTCTTGTCCAGTGCCTTCTTGCGGAGGGCTCGGAGCACATCCTGCTTCTTGTGATAGTCACTGAAACGCAAGACAAGGTGGTGGCCAGCTTGTCCATGGGCTCGTGCCTGCCCGAGGGGCTAAGCTTTCATACCGATACCAGGAGCGCAAGCAGAGCCAGGGGCCACAGACCCCACGGAGCCGCAAACGAGCTGGCCCTGCTTGGAGGACGCCGGTGAGATCTACAGAGAGAAGTTCGGGACCCACAGCCTCCCGGGGGCTTGGCACAGGTTAATGCCCAGACTTTCCTGGCAGTCACAGGAGTCGCTTGTAAACGCGCTCACGTGGCTACATGTCGTGCTGCCTCCTGCCGCCACCCTGCGCTGCGCAGCCCAGCCCAGCCCCCCACCCCACGTCCACCCGGCCCCCGGCCTGGCACTGACTTGGCACGGAGCTTGTAATCCTTCTTCTTCTCCAGCAGCCCCAGGCGCCTCCGGGACCCGAGCTGTGGGCAGAAAGGGGGCACGCGGCCGCTGTCACCTGTGCCTGATGCCCCCCACCCCTGATCCTTGTGGACCCGATCCGGATCCCCCTGGGTCTCATCACCCCGCGCCTGATCCTAATCCCTGTGGGCTTGATCCCTGCCCCCTCCGGATCCCCGCGGCCTGATCGCCCCGCACTCGGGACTCCGATCCCCGTGGGCCCGGCCCCACCTGGCCCCGCTCGCGGTGCTCGCGCTGTCCGGCCTTGGCGGCCTTGCGGAACGTGGCCGACATGGTGCTGGGATCGGGGCCGGCACAGGGCAGCGGAACCTCAACCGGAAGTGCCGCCGGCTTCCGGGTAAAGTCGCTGCCCGCGGATTCCGCCCCGCCCCCCGGTCGTGACGAAGCAGCCGCGCGGGCAGCAAGCCCCGCCCCCTGGGCAGGCTCTACGGCGCATGCGTGGCCCGGCCCGGCCGGAGGGGGGCGCCATAACAGCGGCCGTCTAGTGGCGGGAAGCGCCGCCCGCTGGGAGGGGAAGGTCCGGGGCTTCCGCCCGCGGCTCCGCGAAGCGCGGTGTTTGAGGGGTGCCGCGGGGCCCCTCGTATCCGGGCGGGAGACGCACGTCTTGCCCAGTGCCATGTGCCCTCGCGGGGCGGGACGAGCCCCGGCGGTGGGGCTGGGGCTGGGCCAGGGAGGTCGTTAGGAATCACGGGGAGCATCCTACCTAACGGGCAGGTTGTGCCCCGGGGGAGGGGTCGAGCCGACGCTGGCGGTGCCGCCATGTCTTGGACAATATGAGGAGCGTGGGTTTCTAAATCGAAGACGCCTCCTCACGTCGCGCGGTCGCTGCTTCAGGGAGCCCGTTAGGGCGCAAGTGATAGGGAGGCGCCTCCAAAATCTCCAGAGCCCGTCGGTCCAGGCGGTGCCGGCTCTTGCGCGGTCCAGAAGACTTCCCTCGCGACGCGGCGGTCTGCGCCTGCTTTCGCCTGAATGCGTGGAAGGGCCCTAGGGCTCCCGCGGCAGGTTGGATGCCCCTTGCCTCGGAGCCATGGTTGGCTCTGGCTTGTTGCGGCTGCCTTGGGGCTGGAAGGAGAGAGGAGCCATGTTGCGACCTGCTGAGATCTTTGCAACGCGAGAATGGCTCTGCTCTTTTTCTGTAGCCAAAAAGCGATTGGAAGCCACCAGCCAGCATGTGTTGTGGGGGGGCCTTGAGTCCAAAAATAAGGTGGGGAGTCACTGTTCTGGGCCATAGGCTTGATAGTAACCTAATTCGGACGTGTCTAAATATAGTGACGCAGCTGTTCAGTGTCCAAAGTGAAAGCACGAATGGGCTCAGGTTTGTTCCTAAAGAGAGATTTGTCACGGTAGTAATTGGTTATCTGGTTGGACTCGTGTCTGACTTGCAATTATCAATCACTTTAGCAAGATTGGAAGCCAAACGTATCATTGCTATTGGACTTTAAGGCTGTGAGTTTCTAGGGGCTGGCATTTTCTGTCTTATTCCGTGCAGGGTGAACATATAGCAGCTATTTTATAATATGAAACACAAGAGCAGTCTCCCTGTAACTCGGGAATATGGGAGTTCATTCATCTACCTCAGTCCCCTGCAGATGGGCTGCATTGCGGTGTGTCTCTCTATGACAGCCGGGTTGTAAAAGCCATAAATGGATGTGAGGTGCTCAGGGCCATCTAGATAAAGCAGAATATACAAATTATCACCAACCTTTGCCCTGAGCTGTAATTCGTTAAGAATTTTTGCAGCCTGCGGGAAGAATTGCCTGATGACCTAATGGAAAAAGAGCACTTCTTTATCATATCCCAAGTAACTTCACTTATCTAAACAGTGAGTCAGTATGGAGGCTGGGGATGAAGTGACCCATCATGGCTCTGGACTCTGCAGGTTCTTATTTAGGAATGAGACTGACTCAGTGCAACTCCTTCTGATTCAACGGGCAGAGAAAATGAATGATTGAGTGGCTAAAGAGGAAAGATGAGGCTGCAGCTAAACTGCAGACCCTGAGGTGTGCTATTGATGCTTCCTCTGAGATGCCTGTGTGCTCAGGGTATCCTGGTCCAGTCAGTTCATCTGCACACCACGTCTCCTGCCCTGTTCCAATGCACACTTGGGATAAGACCCAAGACATCTGTATGAGAAAAGTGCTTGAAAATCACACGGATGTAGCAAATTCCCCCTCCTCCTATTCATTTTTACTCCTTCTGCACAAGGATGAGCAGTGCACAAGCCTCTCAGAAATGCAAGGTTTGGGTTATTCGATGCACCAACCCCTCTTCCCCTGCCTTCGTTTTGGAGAAGGCTGGCAGCTGGAATCACGCGACCCTGGTAATCCCATGGGCACACTGGGAAATGCCCATCTGACTGTTGAGAGGCCCCGGCTTCCGTTTGGGCTGGGTGTCCATGAGCATCTGTCTGTGTGTGTATATATGTATCTGTATATATGCATGAGATGTATAGAGAGAGAGAGGGGGAATTGTCTGCTGCAGGCCATGTGAGGCCTCCTTGAGCTTTGTGTCGTTCGCTGACCTTCCTGAACATGCTAGACCTGGAAATAGCCTTTTAATGGTGCTGGATTGCACTGGTGGGGTTTTCCCCTTTCCCTTTGTGGGGCTGGTCCTGAACTTTTTAAAAGGTTAAATGGACACTTGTCTAGGATGGTTTAGTCAGGGATGGCCCTGCCTCACGCAGGGGCTGGACTAGATGTGACCTGAGGGCCACCCCCGCCCGGCAGCCTGACTTTTCTATGATCCTACAACTGGCCTTTAATTGTTCTCTTTGCTTTATATCTGGCCTTTGTTTAGTACAAAATGGTGCTGCTAGACTTGTTTGCTTCACTTGTTCACTTAGTCCCGGGAAAAGGTTTCTACAATCCCTAAGCACCTCACTAGACATAATATTAGTTGGGTATCTGATGTGTCCTATACAAGAGAATTGTACCCTGCCTTTGCAGGAGACAAACTCGAGTATTTGGCAGGTCTTTTTATTAAAGTGATGAAAATGTTGAGAGCATTTAAAGATTTTGTCCCCCTTCCCCACCCCTTCCCGAACCTCTGGGGATTTAGCTGTTCGGTCGGTATGGTGGTTGGCGTACGGATGCCTGTCCTTAGCTGTCTGCCTGCTTCTGGATCCAGAACAGTCTTTGGGTGTTTCAGGGTTAGCAAGCCCATGCCACAGCGGACAGAAGACAAGGGACAAAAGTAGCTGGTAATCCCCATAAAATTCAACAGCAGGTGGGGCCAGGTCCTGATTGTAATCAGCACAGCTGGAGGCCGGGGAGCCTCCTGGCTATAAAAAGAAGAGGGGAAAAAACCCAAACCCACCATTTCACCACTTGGCACAAGGTTGGTGTCATGCTTGAGTCAAACGGGGCAGAAACTGCTTATTTCGTTCACCTCTAAACATTGGAAATGGGGAGTGGAAGAGATTCGGGGAAGGTAAAATGAATTGTGAAGCCCGGCACTGGGGACAGACCGTGTTCTGGTCCTGTTACAGTTGTGAGGGGCAGTCCATGGCGAAAGAAAGCTCTGCAGAAGGAGTGGTGCATCCTTGAAACCTGGCTGCATGGCTTGTGACAGGCTGGAAACGATAGACCAGTGTGACATCCATCTGGAGCAAATTTATGGAGCCCCTCCTGGTCGATCAGATGCTCTGTCCCAGTCAAGTGTCTGAAGGACTCGTTCGGGCCTCAGAGACTCCCATTTCCTCTAAACTGAATCAGATGATGAAACCGTATGCAATGCAAACGAATTCAGCAAAGCAAAGACAAACCCAGAGATAACGGAGGAAATGACTCACTCCATGATCAGAGAGGAAGCAAGGAGGGGGTAGGAAAAAAAAGGCCAGCCACATCATTCGTGTTTCATTAGCTATGATCATTTCTGATCGTTTGCACTTCTGTTGGGGTGTCTGCTGCAGAATCCCAGCTGGCAGAGCAAAAGAGGAGCTTGGATTTGCGGCTTTGATAAGGAGCAGAGGCAGCTGCCAGGAGAGGGGGCTGCAGCTCCAGGGATGGAGATGGGCATGGAACTTTATATCCCTCAAATGGCAGGGAGAGATTTCACAAAGCCCCTTCCCTTTCTTGCCACCCTGGCTGCCCTCCATGCTTTTCTCAAAGCACAACAGCTAGCATGTGCAGAGAGCAGTGGGCACAGCCGGTCGGATGAAGGGTGAAGTCGTATCATGGGCAGATATTGGAAACGCTTGCTTCCCTGCCCATATGGATAATGTTTTTCATTAAAGTGAACTGAACCAAATGGCATCCTCTGCTCGTTTACTGTTGTATCGACCTTCATGCAGCTGCCGAGTGAACTCATGGATTTAAACCAAGCACTGGGTGCAAAGTGGCAGTGACTGCATGGGCTGGCCCTGAGTCACTGTTTGCATAGGCAAGCTGAATTTGCAGGGTCAGAACAGGCCTTGCCTATTCCTGGCCCTTGGGAGAGAAGCCCGGTGCAGCGAGTGGCTCAGTTTACGCCCCTTGATTACTAGAACTGCTTTGCGCCAGCCTGTTTTGCAAGGCACACTGGGGAGAGAGTATCTTGGAAAAACATGGATTCAAAGACGTTGAGAATAACTGGCCCTGTTGCTGGGGAGCATTGAAGGCCCAAATATAACCTGGATTCTTCCTGTGACCTTCAGGAAAGATGGTTTTCTGCCTCTTGGCTGCACTGAATTTCTCTGGAAGGGTGTTTGAATATTTTTATATCTGTTTATTGTTTCTGCCTTGCAAACAACCTGGGCTGAGCCCATGCTATCATTCACCCAGAGCTATTTATGCAGTGTGATAAGCCTATCTACCCTTGGCTCAGAACAAGGACTATGCTAGGGGAATATCATCAAAGCTGTGAAGGAACACACTGTTATAAGCAGTTAGAAATGTCACCAAGTCCAGGAGAGAAGTAGCTAGCTAGCTGTGTTGGTCTGAAGTGGGGCAGAAGGCAGGGTAGATTTCCACCTTATAGACTAACTCGGTGCATAACGTAAGCTTTCGTGAGCCTGAGCTCGCTTCTCCAGATGCGGGGAAAGGACATGCATGGAGCTGTACATCAAACGGAGAGTGATTTGCATACAAAAGACAGGCAAGCAGGGGGAGGGGGCAGTGCAGGAACAGGCAGATAGGCCATAAGCCCCCAGGGACAAAGAGGTCACAAAAACTAATCCAGGTGGCCAAAGTCCGTGTTTAGACCATACTCGGTCCAGGCTGCAGACGTTTCATGTCCAAACACAAGTCCACGGAATGGGGAACAGCAGGAGACTGAAACCAAAGCAGGTATGAGGGCTCCGACAGAGGCTTCTAGCACACGACCTCTTTCCTGAACTCTTCGTGCTCCGTCTTGAAAGCCAGAGATGGATTTTCACCTCCACCGCTCCTGCGAGAAGGCTGTCCCAGGCCCCCACTCCCCTGATGCTGCTTTGCACTTCCAGCCTAAATTTAGCTGAGGCCGGTGCGTACCACTGGATCTCATGCCAACATTGCCCTGGAGCTCCCAGAGTTCGTGCCTCTTCCTTTTTATATAGAGGGCACTTGGATTTCTTTTCACCCTTTGCTTTGCTCCCTTAAGCTAGTCGGGCTCTTCTAGGCTCCTTCGTCCCACTAGCCTTTCTCTGTACCTGCTCCAGTTGAATTCATCCTTTCTGGACCCAGCTGACCAGCACCGTACAGGGAATGCCAGATGAAAGCTCACGCGGGCATCAGTACTTTCCTACCTCTGCTAGAAGTGGTTTGCCTAATGCTGCCTAGGATATTTGCCTGTTTCTGGCTGTGTTTTAATGGTGGCTCATTGTAATCCCATGATCTACGAGGGGGCATCTGGGCTGATTCAGTCTGCAGAAGGGAAGACTGAGGGGGATTTGATACCAGTGGGGTTGCAAAGAGGCTGGAGCTGGGCTCCTCTCAGTGGGGGCAGACGACAGGACAAGGAGAAATGGGCTCAAGTTGCAGCAAGGGAGGTTTAAGCTGGATATTAGGAAGAACTTGTTCACGAGGAGGGTGGTGAAGTACTGGGACAGGTCACCCAGAGAGGTGGTGCAGTGTCCATCCTTGGAGGTTTATAGGACTCAGGTAGACCAAGCCTTGTCTGGGATGATGTTGGGGCTGGTCCTGCTTGGAGCAGGGGGCTGGGCTGGACGTAACCTCCTGAGCTCCCTTCACCCCTCATTTTCCATGATCTCAGGTCAGTCTTCTCTTTGCTCATTTAAAATGGAGCTCCACTTACAGCAGATACTCTTTTTCTCCTCCTTGTCCCTTGCTGTTCTTGATAGTAGTCCCTCAAAATGCAGGGCCTTACACTTTAGCAGTATACTTCTCCCTTATGTCACTTGTCCTATTCTAACCCGGGGGTGAGCAAAATGCAGCCTGGGGGCTGGATGCGGCCTGCCAAGCCATTCTATCCGGCCTGCAGGGCCCCTGAAAAATTAGAAAATTAATATTTATCCGCCCCTGGCTGCCTGTCATGCAGCCCTCGATGGCTTGCCAAAACTCAGTAAGTGGCCCTCCACCCAAAATAATTGCCCGCCTCTGTTCTAGTCCCTGAAGTCATCCGATTCTTCCCACACGATACTCTGATCCTCCTCCGCATACGCAGTGACTCGAACCTGTTTCTTCTCTGCAGCCTTCATCTGTGTGTTCTCCTGTCTTCTGTGTCAAGTTTGTTCGTTAAAACAGATCTGTCCAAAAAAGATCCTTCTGCAGCTTTTGAAGTGCGACCCTTGCTTTCTCACACTCTCCCTTTTACTGGGTTCCCCGTCCGCCTTATCACCGTCATCCTACACTCCTGGGGCTGAACGCCGGGGTCCCTTGTTGGAGGGGCTTGCCTTAGTGCTCAGGGTCAGACTGATCGTTACATTTGCAATCAGGAATTTTACCCCATGGTCAGACTGGTAAATGCTGGTGGGGGGTAGCAGGGGGCACGCTCCTCCACCTGATATCCCTGGAGTGCATTTTAGCAAGACTTGCAACAGCAGCACTGCCAGCCCTCGTCCCCCTGCTTCCCCAGGGGCAGGTCTGGTGTCTTTTACGCGCCTTGTAGTTGTGCCGCAGGGTCGAGTGTGTCTTTGACAAACAGGTTAGACGAGGACTTTCCAGGATGCTTTGGATAAGGCAGATCCTGCCTGGAGCAGGGGGCTGGACTAGCTGTGACCTCCCGAGGGCCGTCTCAGTCACTCCTCACCCCCATGAGACTATACCCAAGTGCTCTGGCGAGGTCCAGGTACGGCCGCAGGTTTCTTCCAGATCCTTTGCAGAGAAAGGTATGGTGGGGTCTACCTGGGAAAGCCTGGTGCCCGGCCAGGTCCGGGCGCAGCTGCAGCTTCTCTTAGATCCTCTGCGGAGGAAAGAGAGGAGGGGGCTCCTGGGGAGCCCTGCTTCCCCTTCCTCCCTGCAGCTTTCTTTTAGACCCTTTGCAGGGAAAGGTTTGGGGGGAGCCCGCTGCGAGCGGGGCCTGCCCCTGGCACCCCACGCCGGCCGGCTGGAGCACGGCTCCGCCCCA
>NW_017728940.1:1134067-1153605 GCF_001723895.1 Crocodylus porosus | reverse complement strand
GGGGCAGCTTTGTGGGCGACCACCCACCCGCGCCTGTGGCAGAGTCCCGTGGGGGCTTGCCGCCTGCCCGGTGCTCGCCGCCCGGCGCTGCGATGCCCACGGGGCCAGCTTCCCATCCCCGGGTAAGTTCTCGGAGTTAACCACGGGTCAGTCTTGCCCGGCACAACTGAGTCACTGCCCATCCCCGGCAGGGAGCGCCGGGGAAGGAAAATGCTCCCCCAGTGCTGTCCCGGGGGACGGTATTTCCTCCTCGACTGTAACAGAAGTGCCAGTGGTTCAGAGGGCGTGGGAGGTTCGGGGGGGCAGACATGGCCCCACAGGTCGCCGTCTCTCCCGAGCCCCCGACGCTTTGCCCTTCGTGAAGCCAGCGCTGAGATGAAACTCGGTGACAGGCTCCAACACCCGCGGCTCTGGCTGAGCCACGAGCAACGCCGCTACTGGAATGGGTCGCAGGGGTCCAAACACGCCCAGAGCAGGGCTGCCCCCCGCGTCAGGTGTTTTGCCTAATTACTCCTTGTCTCTTCAACCCAATTGGGACGTGTCCAGCACGGCAAAGGGGTCTTTCGTTAGGTCTCTAGCCAAAGCCTTGCTTTGATGGACCCCCTCCATCCTGTCGCGTTTAGCTCCTGGGGGAGTCTTTTTCATGTTTGTCATCTGGTTTTGGTAAGTGGGAAGTCATGTGCCGAGCTTTCAATCGCTGCTGCCCCCCTTCCAGAGGAAGCGGTGCAAGTCCAAGAGACATTTTAGAGCTTGCCTGGCTAAAGCAGCAGAAAGCAGGTGGTGAGAAACGGGCTGGCATGGACTCCAGGCTGGGACAAGTGCAGCCCAGCCAGGGCTTTCCTGGCACCGCTGGACCTAGTGGTCCTGGGCGAACTTCTAGCATCAGGCCCCCCTTTGCCAAGTAAAATGCTGATAATAATCGAACAACAGACACAAAATGACCATTTTCAGGCCCCCTTTCTGCCCGGGCCCAGGCAGCCACCCGGTTCGCCCACGCCTGCGTCCAGCCCCATTTCCCGGCCGTAGCTTGCGGAGGTCTACGCAGAGGGCCGTGACCTGTTCCTCATCTGCCTGCTCTTAAAACTTGTCAGCAAACAGTTGGTGCCAGGTAAAAAGCTGCCAGCCTCTCCAGAAGTGTTCACGTTTGGGGAAAGTATTTACAGACTATTGTACGAGAAGTCCTTCACGTCAGCAAACCCGCCCCCTCTCTGAATCACAGGGTTTACGTGCGTGCTCAATGGCTGGCGCTTTCCTGATTTGCTTTACCGGGGTGATTTTAGCCGGTCCGTGGCAGGGAAGGGGCCGTTTGCTGCTCCCATTTTGTTCTTTCTGGGTGCTTTGGGGCAGAGACCAAGCGGCTGCCTGCTCCTTGCGGGATCCTGCCTGTTCTCCCTCCCTGAGGAGTAGGAGGGACATAGTGGCTCCAGGTGCATTACTTTGTAGCTGGGATTAAGTCCCTTGAGAGTATGGCCTGTGCAATTCTGCAGCATGGGACGCTTGCCCTTTGGGGCGCAGGCAAGAAGGCCTGAGTGAGATCGGGGCAGGCCACATCCCTTGCAGCAAGCACGGGGAGATCCTCCCGTCTCTGCTGCTGGGGCGATGAGTGCTCGCCCCCCTCCTCTGGAGCAGCCCCCCGGGAGCTGCGAAGTGGCCAGGCCCCTCCCCTGGCTGGTGGCAGGATGCTCGGTCACTGGCCTTCCTGCCGTGGGCTTGCAGCCATCTGCGGCGTGGCCCCGTCAGGGCTCTGCTTCCTGTTTACACGGCAGCCCTGCGGGCAGGGGAGGCTGCAGGCAGCTGGGGAAGCTGGGCTCGCCGAGGTGAGGTTATCACGGACGGGGGCAGGAGCTTGCCTCCCAGATTTCCCTGCTCGTGCATCTGTCCCAAGGCATAGCGCTTGCTGTGAGCCGCTGTAGGCGATGCACCAATTAGGGTGTTAGAAGGGGATTAGGCAATTATCAGGTTAATCGGAAGAGTATCCACGTTGCTCAGGAAACGCTTATAAGGGGGATAAACCTTGTGCCACCTTCAAAGCACAAGCCAGGCCTTGATGAGGTCATGAAAAAGGTTGCCCGTGGGCAGGTTACTGCAGACGTGCCCCTGCAGCCGTCCTTGCTCATCCTCTGACGCACTTGACGATGGCAATGCATTGCCAGGTAAAACCCTGCCACCTCCTGCCCTCCAACACATCCTCAGAGGTTGTTAAGGCACTGGCAGGCAAAGCTTTGGGTGGGATGATGTAGTTGGGGCTGGTCCTGCTTAGAGCAGGGGGCTGGACTAGATGTGACCTCCCGAGCTCCCTTTCACCTTCATTTTCTATGATTGTATGAATATAGGAGAGGAACAGCACAGTCCAGATAGGGAGAGCGTGTTTGTGGTGGCCCCTGCGCGGGCGCAGGAAGTTTTCACAAGCACTAGCTGAGCTGTGCTTATGGGATGCTTGGTGTACTGGGCATGCTTGCAAGCCTTGGGCAAGAGATGACAGCCGCCCAGTAAGTCTATCTACCCCGGTCTCGTTTTTCACATCAAGAAGGTTTCTTCTGCCAGGAGCAGTGACTCTGAAGAGGTGCCAGCCTTTGTCTGGAGGGACCTCATGTAGCAGATGCCGTAGTGGCTCTTGTTGACTGCTCTGATAAGGAAGCCACAAATCCTCCGCTGTTAGGGGAGAAGGGGCATCTTGGCTTATTTCTGCCCTTGATGACTAGCCGGAGCCTGGCTGGAAGGCAAGGTGCTCTGGTGATGGTCTCTGTGTCCAGAATACAAGTTCCTGCTGCCTGCGCCTCACGTGGGCCTGGCTCATTCTGTCTGCATGGGCTGTTGCTCTAGTTGGGAACCGTTTTGCCGGGGATTAAGAAGCGTTTCATGCCAGCACGAGAGGTTTCTTGGTGGACACGGATGTTTTCCTGAACTGGGGCAGAGGTCTGACAGAAGGGGTCTGGGTTGGAGAGGCTGGGAAGGGGAGCACAGTCTGACCCCAGACACACCGACAGAGGAAACGTTCAGGATCAGTCTCCAAGCCAGAGCTGGAAAAGGGGCAACGCGCAGGGGAAGAGAAGGGGCTGGATGGATGCTACATGGGCGAAGTGAGGAACCCATCCTGCGTGTTATTTCAATGCACGTGAGTGCCCAGATACCTGGCAGCTGAGGATTACTTTTAACTCTGATTTGATCAGCCCCTCCTTGGATGGCAGCGTGTTTCAAGTTGACAGGTGGAGACTTGAAAGTGGATGTGGGTGCGGAGCTGCACAAATCGTGCTCATTACACTGGGAGGCCACGGGCGTTGCTGGTGTCTAGTGTGTGGGTACCAGACCTCCACCCTTTCAGCTGCCGGCGTGTTGGCCCCCTGGGAGAAAGGCTCGCGTTCGGGCAGACAGACCTGCCGGGAGAAGGTCCTGGTCTTGGCTTCTTTGTTCCTTTCCTGTTGACTTTGCCAGGTGTAAAACACAATTGTCAGCAGTTTAGAACAGGGCTTCCTGTGGGGGAGAGCAAGGGTCAGGCTGGGAAGGAGAGGGGACGTGGAAGGATGCCGCACGTCTTTCACCTTCCTGCCTTTCACCCTGCTGCGCGGTGACTCACCCTGGGCCTGGCCCTGCCCTTTCACGTGGCGAGCGAGTTAGTTGATTATTCTCCCTCGCTTCCGGCAGGAGCCCAGCGAGGCAGGAACGTTATCTCCGGTGGGGGTGGAAAGGGTGGCTGGGGAGAGCCCGTCCACCGATGCTCCAGGCCACTGGAAATCAATCCAAGCCATGTGTTGAAACCAAATCCACATCTCGGGGACACAAGAAGAGGCAGGTCCCCCTGCGTGTGCTCTTGGAGCAGGTCTGCTTGAAAGGGTGACGTCTCTTAGCCACGTGCTCGTGTGACATAGCCATGCACGGGGGTGCTCATCCCTGCCCCGATAAGCATCGGCATCATCACCTGCTCTGAGCTTCCCAAACCAACCCGTTCTCTAGATCAGCGCCCAAACAGTTTAGACCCATCGGTGTTGGTCAGAAAGCTGCTGCTTTCTGCGGGCGAGGGGGGAAGTTTCCCATTGCCCTTGGTGCCCAAGCTCCCACGCGCCAGTTCGGCTTGGGGTAGGCATTCACAACCGGGCTGGGGGGCAATGAAAACTTCCCTGCTTCACTCGGCCCGGGGCCGCTCCGGATGCCTTCACCATCCACCAGGGCAATGCGGCGAATCCGCCCACGGGATCCACGTGTCCCACAGCTGAGCAGCGCGTGCCGGTGACGGGATGACTGGAGCTCCTTCTCTCCGCACACGAAGGGAAGAGGGAGCTCCAAACAACTCAAGGAAACGCCGTATGCCGATGGCGCTGTGGCAGCCTGGCTTCCCTAGTGCTTCCTGCGCCGCGCGGTGCACTTGACCCCACCAGCACCCTGCGCCAGTGGGAGCTGAGCCATTGTCTCCGGCGTCAGATCAAGCTGCATGGCCATTGTTGAGAGCCCAAGCTTTTCCTCTCTCACCCTGGCTCGATGACCGCTTGGATGTGTCGCCAAAGCAAACACGACCTAATAAAGATGTAGAGATAACTCCAGGAAGAGCTGAGCACATGCGGGCTGGACGAAAGCTGGGCCCTCCTGGGAGAGGAGTAGGATGAGGCAGGCAGGGTGGAGACGTGCTCCTCGCTCCTGCTCGTCACAGATTCACAGAAGTCTCGGGCTGGAAGGGACCTCGTGCCCCATTGCCCTGGGCAGGAAACACTGCTGGATGCAACCCTGGCAAGGCGGGCGTCCCCCGCACCCCTGCTGGGAGTCTACGCCAGGGTCTGGTCACACAAACCGGGAAGAGGTTTTTCCTTGTATAGTCTGAAACCTTCGTGGGGTCTTGCTCAGGGGCGTTGAGTGGAGGGGTAACGGGGGGCCGGATGTCGGTGCTGCGTGGTGCTGAGCTGGGAGCTGCGCTCAGATGCTGTGCGCCCAGGGCTGGGAGAGTGCCCGTTCCCCATCCTCAGCCCAGGTGGATGGACACCCCTTGTGCTGATGGGAAAAGGCCGTCTCCTGCTGCATGGAGCCAGCCCGGCGACTCCATGCCACGCTGTGTCATTGATGCCAAGCCTGTGGCGGGAGCTGGGAGGAGACGGGGCACCTGCCTGGGCAATGGGGATGTCCAGGCAGGGGTGTAAGGAGCACGAGTTTGGGCAGGGCTCAGGTGCCCCATCGTGGTCCAGGCCTGTCCTCTCCCCCGTCTCCTGCGGCAGAGGCTGCAGGACGAGCGGCGTGCGAGGCGCGGCTCGGGCAGGAGCCTGAGCAAGTGACGTCACTGGAAAGGATTAGAAAGCTCCGGGTAATAATTATCTTTAACTGGGAACAGCCTGCTGACTTTCATGCCCTGCCAGCCAGGGCTCCTGCTGACGGCACACCTGGGCATGAGGTAACTGGAGAGCCTGCCCGCGCGGTGCAGGCACGGCTGGCTTTGGGCACAGGCCCAGCGTGCGCTCCCGGGCCATCTTTGTTCCTCTGCAGCCAGGAAGCCTTGCCGCAGCCGCGAGGCGAGACACGGCTTCCCGCCCTCTCGCGGGGAGGGGGCTCGGGAGCTGCCTGCAGCCTGGTTCTCCTCGGCAAGGCCCTTTCCAGACGGGGAGGCTCTTGCCGCTGTTTGAAGGGCGAATGGGGGCCGCCTGCCTGAACGTGCTGTTTAGGTTACTTGCAAGAGACCGGGGTAAAATCAGTGGGACGAGGATGGCAGGGGGACAGAGGAGACCCAGCCCAAATCCCACGGAGCAGGAGTTTCCCCACAACTTTCTTCAGCCACACTGGGCTTTCAGGCACGCCTGGCGCTTGGTGCGCGCCCGCGGCTGTTTGCCCCCAGTAGCTGCAAGGGCGGGGGGAAGCCTGCTGGCCCCAGGGAGGCAGCTGTGGATCCAGCACTCCTCTGAGCCAGTGTCCCAAGAGCCTTTTCCACGGGCTCGCCCCCTTCCTTGGAAAGGCGAGTCGATGTGGCTGTAAATGTGGCCAGGTGGGGCAGAAATAAAGGCAACAACCCCCAAGAGAGACCTTGACTCCGACCCCCATGCACCGGCGTCTCTCTCCCCATGGACCCCCCAGCTCCGCTCTGACTTATGGTGGCTGGGGCAGCCCCTTCTTTCCCCGGCTCAGGCCCCAAGAAAAGGGCCTTGCTCCTGACAACCTCTGTCTGCTGGAAGGGCTCCCCAGACCCTGCCTGGCAGCATTTTGTGCAGCTCCCCCGCTGGCAAGCGGCACAGCTTGTACGGCTCATTGTGGCCTTCCTAGGCGGACAGATGAGCCCTGGAGAGCCCGTACGTGTGCGCCTACCCGGCATGGCGCTAGAAGCCAAGCCGGCCCGTGCAGGGGCTGACGGGTGGGTGGAGCGGTGAGAAACCTCCTAAAAACGTTCCCGGTGTGGACCGGGCGTGCTGGAGTGCTGCATCCCCTTCCCAGCGGGCACAGCCTGGGCTTGACGGCCGGTCCCCAGAGAGCTGGAGGCTGAAACGAGCCTTCGTCGGCCGTAGCCAGCACTTGGCCCAACCGTAGCGGATGAAGCAATTTGCCAGCACGGAGCCTGGAGGTCCCCAGGTCCCAAGCGGTTTCCAGGCTAACAGCTCGAATTGGTTTCCCAGAAAGACTCCTCTTGGACCCGTACTGTCGGTGACGGGATGCCTCGTTACCGGCCTCCTGTGGGTTTTTCCAAGAGCCGGCTCCGTTCTCACAGCTTTGTTTTCCTTCTGGAAGGTGCTGTCGCTGCGTCTTCCAGGCTTGCACGTGGGAATTGCTCGCTAGCGGGGGATTTTTTTCTGTGCATTGACCCCAAGCTGCGCGCTGCTCCCCTCTGGCCTGCAGCCAGCTGCATTTCCAGGCTCTTTGGAGCACGGGTTTTGCAATAGTACATAAACTTCTGGCTCCAGAGAATGGCTTTGCAGAGAGATTAGTATCTTGTAACAAAGAAATTCAGGGACTGCCAGCAAAAGCAAAGGCAATGCCTTGGAAGCTGGGAAAACACCCCTGACCTTTCCCAGGAGCCTCGGTCCAAGCATTTGGGTCTGGCTAGCACATGGCAGACATTAGTGGGCTTGACGCCTTCTGTGCGGCGTGAATGCGTGACTGCGGCCGGGCCCCAGTCCAGCGACCTCTGGATCCCGGGGAGCCCCCCACTCCCGCTGCACTCCTGGGTCTTGCCTTTGGGATGGGGCAGGCCCAGTATTGGCTGTGCAGGGCTCTAGATTTAGCAGCTTTACCTTCTTCACGGGCAGGAAACAGGCTCATAATGTGCCCCCATGCCTGAAAAAGGAAGAGCCACCCTTGTCCGGGCTGTCTCATGACGGCTGGTACCTGGCCCGTTAGCAGACACCAGGGTTGCTGGTATTAACCCTGCCAGAGCTGCAGGGGAAAAGTGCCGGAGGAGCTTTGCAAAGCCCATCACAAGGCGAGGGGAGGGAGACTGGGGCACAGGGCTGGGGAAGGACTTGGCCAACGTCTCAGTCAGAGCTGGGGACGCCATCCCAAGCTCCTGATTCCCAGCCTGTCCCATTGCATGGCCTTTCTCCCCAGGCAGGCGGGCTGTACACCGGTGATGAATGCATCTACGTGTCTGCTGTCTAGCTGACGTGTCTCTCCCACCTCCTGGGAGCGTCGCTGCAGTCGGGTTGTATGTGGATGCAGAGGAGCTGGTTGAACCCCTCCTTGCTCCTTTGCTTTGCGTGTTGGTCATCGGTTCTTATGTCCATGGTATCAGAGCATGTACGGTTTGGGTCTTTCTGGGTCAAAATGCCTCTGCTTTGTGGAGCCACTGATTGCTGCTTGGTGCACTGTGCACGTTGTGACACTCAGGCAGAAACCGCACGCAGCTCATGATTTTGGGCACTACAGTGGCTGTCTGGACCTGGGGGTGGGAGGCTCGCAAGCAATCACACAGAAAGGCTTTGGAGTGGTCTGTGGTCAGAGACCTCTGCCTTCGTCCCTGCGGATGCAGCAACCACGTGTCCCAGACTAAAAATATTGCCACCAAAATAGCCTCTCTGGAAAGGTTTCCTAATCTCCTGGTAGTTCCTCTTGCTGGCGCGATCAGTCCCCTGTCACAAGGCGGAGTGAGCTCGGCAGCGCCGTTCACCAGAGAAGGAGCTCGGATGGGTCCCAAATGTTCTGACCTGCCCCAGTCCCAGGCCGTCGGTCGCAGCCAGCTGCTGCCGCTTCCTGCCAGCGTCCTCATGTTGCTTTTTAAAGCCCGTTATATGCCATGATGAAAAATAGATTGGCAGGCTCCAGCGTATGCCTGGACCACCGCCCCGACCTGTGCACCATGGAGCCTTCCCCTCCTCAAAGCCCCTTCCAGCTCGCTGCCTCTCCCCAGGCGCTTCCAAAATCAGCGTAGGCTGAGAAATCCTTCCCCAAAGGGAGCAGTGTCCTTGGACCCGGCTTCTCCCCTGCCCCCACCCCACACTCTGGTAGCGCTGGCTTCATTCAAAGCCTTTAACACAGATCCTAATTCAGCTGTCACAGAAGGGTTCCCACTAACATCAGTGGGATTTAGAGCAGCTCCTAGTCTGTTTGCTCCTTTGGACATGGGCTCGCTGGTGCCTCTGGGAGCATCACGTGTGTCTGAGCCCTGGACTGCTCGCACTGGCATGGTAAGGGGGGCTTTTGGAGCCTGCTAAAATGGGAGAAGAACAAGTCAAACAACTTGTGTCTCCTCCAAGTTAGTCATTTGCTCAGTTGGCCGGTGTGCTTTTGCATGGATCCTTGGCCCTCTTGCTAGCGCGTAAGATGAAATTCCCCTGTGCACAGGCCCAGCATGGGGCTTATGCCCCCCTGAGCCCCAGCATGTGTGCATGTGCATGCTTGCGTTCACCCCATGCGGACAGCAGCAAGGAGAAATTAAGGTGCATAAAAGAAATTGGTAGCACTGTGTGTTCTTTGTTCTTGTTCAAAACTCACGACTTTCTGCGTTTGTCCTGCCAGTGCTGCCATGGGGAGGGGAGGCCTCCCCATCATGCTGATGGGGAAATGGAGCTGGAGGGGTTAGACGTGGCTTTTCCAAGATCGGAGGAAGTCAGTGGTGCCTCCTGGATTAAGCCCGAGGATGGTGTGGTTACCATTGCACCCTCAGGCCGGCTCTTGTATCGGTACAAGTGAATGTCTTGCAGTCCAGTTCTGTAAGCACGCCTTTGCGGGAGCTGATTGTCCACGGCTGGCATGCTGCGGGCTTCTCGGAGCAGTTCAAATCAGGGTGAAGAGCTTGGGAAAGAGGAGACTAATGGAAAGGGGATGTGGCAAAGGGTGAATTCCTGTGCGGGGATAGATGCACACTTGTGTGCTGTGGGGGTTTGGGTTCAGGGCCTGGGGCTTGCCGACCTGCTTCTTAGCCAGCGCGTGAGTCCAGCACCCATCCTTCCCCGTTAAGCTGCTTAGTGCTTTGCCCGTCTCGTGTCACTTCTCCAGCGGCCGCAGTCTGGCATGATGCTAATTGAAGACCACCCACCTCGCTGCGCCGTGTTTGTGCAGCAGTGTCGTCTCCCGAGTCTTGTGGGCTGATGTAACTTGAGGCTTGGCAGGTGAAGGACTGACCTCACGGCGGGGGGAGGCTGGGATTTCGTCGACCTTGGACGGGAAGTCTTAGGGCAGAGAGCTTTGGATGCCGCTGGCTGCGCTCTGCAATCCGGGGGCAGGCAGAGCCCCCTCCTCCTGCACCCCAAACAGCCATTAGTGATTGCTTTTCCTCTTGGTGCGCCCTCCCAGACCATCTTTTGGCCCCTGGGGGCTGATGAGATTGAACGTGGCACGAGTGATGAGTGCAGGGAGGACGTCTGTGGGGACCACAACGCTAATGTGCACAAGCGCCGGGGACAGCAGAGAGGCCCAGCTCCTAGGAGGGCCACCCCATTGAGTCCAGCGTGCAGCGCCATGCTCTGCCAGCCGAGCATAGCACGTCCCCGGCATCCAGCACCATCCTTCTCCGTGGCTCCGGGGAAGGACACGGCCCGGCTGAGGGTACCGGCAGGTTCGAGCGGCCAAGCACTTCCCGTGTTGCTCCTGGCTCGTGCGTCTGACTTGCTCCTGTCCTCCCTTTGCAGACGTTTTCCCTGTTCCTGTCCCCGAAGGAGACGTGGGCTCAGGAGACAAGGTCCTCCTCCTACATCAGTTCGTGGCTTCTGTGCACAGGGAACGTCCACTGTCTCCACGAGGCCTGGGCAGGGGGCAAGGGCCTCGCTGGTTTATCTAAATTCCCGTTTGCTGGGAAGGGTGTTGGGAGGACCCTCAGAAACCCAGCGAGAGATTGTGGGATTGCTGAGGTCCTCACCTTTCCAGGCGCCTAGCTGCAGAGCACATGCACCAGGCCTTGGGGCCAGAGCAAGAAAGGTTTCCGAAAGCCCAGCATCAGGGGTGTGGGAGGCTGCTGGCTCGTGGGCTCTGAGGTCAGGCTGAGGGACCGGTCAGGGCTGAGGGGGTAGAAGAGCAGCAACCTTCTGCTGCGTCTTTTTTGCAGTTATTCCAACAGCTCCCAGGTAAAGGACAGCGGGGAGGTTGTGCGGGAGCTGGTCAGCAAGCAATGGTGGAAACACCGAGGCCAGAATTGCCCACGGGGAGGTTGGAGATGGTTTGTCTCCGTGGAGCAGCTGGGCACGCAATGAGCCGGGCGCTGGATGGCCAGCTCTGCCGGGACGAGCGTGCCTCGTCTAGGGGCTCCGTGGCCTGCAGCCTTGCCCGGCTCAGCGTGTTGCACCGCCGAGCTACAAGGGAAGCGTCTGACCCCGAGCAGCGAGTCCCCTAACCCGTGCCGTGCCGTCCACGAGGCTCCAGCATCTCCTCTGGGCCGTGCACGCTCTGCCACGCGGGGCGATGCGGGCAGGCTGCGGAGCCCGTGTGCCACGTGAATCTCTGCCTGTATAAAATCAACCTGGGGTTTTCGGCTCCGTTTTCCTGCCTGATCCTGCCCCTTCCTATTCGAAAGGCCCAGTCTTTCCTCCGCGGGTGGATTTTCCTCCTCTGCAGCGACGGGAGCCCCTGGTAAGAGCGGCCCGAGGCAGGCTGCAAAGGGGACGCGTGTGACTTTGCCCCAGAAGGCTTTCCCTTTGTCCCTTTGTTCCCGCCTGCCTTTTGCACGCCCTCTCTGGCACGAACGGCCCGTGCTCATTCAACGGCTCTCTTAAGAAATCCTAGTGGAGAGTTAGACCTGGCAGATGGAGGCCTCTTACCTCACCGCACAAAAATGCTTTGTTATTGAGAAAATGGAAACTGTCTGAGGTTTCTGGGCTGAATAGAGTCATTGGTGTCTTGTTTTAACCGCAGCTCGGTCGCGGCTGCTTGAGCATTCCCCGAGCTGAGCACTCCCTCCTCCAAACCATCCTCTCCGAAGAGTCACCGCGAATTAACTCGTTAACGCTGGAGGCCCCGGCCTGCCCCGGGACCTCAGCTAGCGGGGAAGAGCGCTGTCGCCACCTAACCCTTTGCCCGGACCAGGAGCGTCCCTGGGAACCCGAGCCAGGTTCATCTCCCGTTCCTGATCCAGACTGTCCCGCGGGCCGCACGTACGCCGGTCGCCCCCTCCGCTTCACGAGGAGTGTGAAGGTTGGAAAGGGAGGCAGCCGGGGTGGGTCCAGCCTTCCACGCCCTAGCTCTTCCCCGCACCCTCGAGCTCCTGGCTGGGAGAGGAGAAACTTCTGCTTGTCACGAACTATTTGAAGTCGGCAGTGCGGTCTGCCGTGGGAGCTCTGTGAGGGGAAGGGGTTTGCAGGATCGCTAGCCATGACAGCAGCAGCATCCCCTGAAACACAAGGCTGGCCCTAGCTAACAGATCATGTACGGATTTGAGGAATTAGATCCATGCCATTTGATAGCTCGGGCTGGGAGGGTTGCATGAGCATTGTCCACTACAGTTATTCCAACCTCCCCGTGGGCAATTCTGGCCTCGGTGTTTCCACCATTGCTTGCTGACCAGCTCCCGCACAACCTCCCCGCTGTCCTTTACCTGGGAGCTGTTGGAATAACTACGCTGCAGGGCTGGCAGAAGCGGCTCTTGGGGTGTTTGTTTTTTTAAGTAAACTGAGCCCAAGATCCCCTTTTTTTTGGTTGAAATCTCCTGGGCCCAAGAATCCCTTCCGGCTGCCACGGATGTTTTACAGAGCTGACGCATCCCATGCACAGATGTGGCCCCTAAAATATGGCAGCTGTGAGGGCGCGAGAGCGCCCATCCATCTACCCTGACGTGTAAGTTGGCTTTGCTGGTTGGGGTTTGTTCCCCCCAGAGCTCCCCGAAAACGGCTCCGCTCGTAGCTCGTCGCCCGGGAGAAGAGCAACTAGCCAGCACCTCCTCGGAGCCCCTTTGAGAGCCAGCGTGGGCTTGAGTAATAATAATTGACTTAACCAGGGAAATAGTCCCAGCTGTTCAGAGCGGAGCCCGGGAACGACCTGTTTCCACCCTAGCCCCCTGCTTTCTGTGGGTTTTAGCTGCGGTCATGAAAACCCTTTCCAGGCAGAGCCCTGGCTCCTGAGGTCCCCCTGAGGGTTTAAAAAAAAAAAAAGCAAAATGCAGATTGCAAAAACAATTGGCAGCTATTCGCAGAAGAGCACCGGGTTACGGGTCTCCCCTCTTCCTGCAGCTTCAGAGCAGCCTCCGTGGGGTTGGAGCCAGGCTCCCGAGGAGGATTTCCCTCCTGGGTGCTGGGTGCCTTACGAGCAAAGCTGTTTCTGTCCTGGTTCAGTTGCTGTGGGCCCTGCCCTTCTGGCGGGGGCAGGATGCATGTGTTAACTCCGCCTGGGAGCCTGCTGCTTGGCAGGGGAGGAGCCTGGCTGGATTTTTGGGCTCTTCCGAGGAAACAAAAGAAATTGCATGAAGTGCAAAATGCATGGTAACTCGAGGGTCTGATTGCAACGGGCCGGAGCCAAGAAATTCCTCCCAGGGGGTCACAAGCCATTGCGCTGCGCCAGGGCTTTTACACGCAGCGCTCTGGGAGAGGGAAGAGCAGGGGAGTGTCCTGGGTGGAAACACTCTGGTCTTGTCGGCACTTGAAAGTTAACCTGGAGTAAGGTAGGGTGTGAATTTAACTTCTGCGCTTGTTCCCAGCGTGCCTCGCTGGTGTGACGCTTGCCCCGCGTTAGCAGCTGGATAAGGCGGAGGGATGTCTGGTCTCGCTGTGGCCAGAGGAGCCTAATTCTACACTCGCGCGCCCCTCGTTGCTTGCCCCGCTTCTCCGTGCAAAGCGGGGTGCCTCTAGGGACCTTCGGGGTTAGGCCTGGGTGCATTCACTAGAGAGACGGGGAGCAAGGGAGGAAACGGGTGGGGAGGGAGGACTCTGGCAGGGCCGGGTCTGTGGCGCATTTATTACCGGGGCAGGGACCGAGGGCCGGCGCGAGCCGTGGCAGCCTGGAGCGACGGACTGCCCTGCTGCGCGGAGGTGCCGCGAGGGCGAGTGGCTCGGTGTGCGGGCAGCGATGTATCCGTCGGGGAGATGATGCACAACTGGACCCACAGAATTTGTGTGTGTGGGCTTTGGTGGGAAGGAGAAGCCATTCCTCCTTCGAGAGCTGCCCAGAGAGGCGCCCCCTTACCCACGCCTCGGTCCTGGAGGGAAGGGCGAGCGTGTGGCCATCCGTGCCAGCACTCGGTGCATAGAAATCCACCCAAAAACCCCACCTGCAGCGTGAGCGGCTGCCGCCCACTCAGGAAACATGGTACCAAGAGATGTGGCTCTGAGGGTCCCTTCAGGGAGTGCCGGGCCAGGTGGGATTATTGCGGCCTTTATTAAAGAGGAGCGTGCAACGTGGTCCAGGCAAGCCTGGCCACGTGGAGCGGGCTTGCCGGCCCAATCAGTCCCGCCAGCCGCAGCAAGACGAGCGTGTCCCACGGAGCTGCAGCAGAAACCTCGCACACGGGACTCTCCCTTGGAGGCCCCGACAGACACGGGGGGGCTTGGGCGGGCAAGATGTAGTCTGCAGCCGCCGGTGAAGCGACTGGGACAACTCTGGCTTCGGGGTGTGAGCTCTGACTGCAGAGGTGCAGAGCCACGGTCCCACGCAGGAGCCCCGGCGTTGCCTGGCAGGTGTCAAGGATCGGGCTCAACGCAGATCCGTCAGCTCAAGCAGCGCATCGTCCCGGCTCGAGCCGGAGAGGAGTTTGCTGCGGCAGAAGTAGGGCCCGCAGGAGGGTGGTCTGCCCGCTGGCTTCTCTGCTCTCGGCGCGGCCAGAAACGCGTTCTCTGCCCCGTCGCGGGGCCAGGACCACGTGTGCCTCCTGGGCACATGCAGAGTACCTCGAGTGGCAAGAGCCCAGGCTCCAGCCCCGTGTGATGAAACCTGAACCTCTGCTGGAAACGCTACTCCTGCGCTGATGTCAGCCCCCGGTTTATGATGAGACTGCTTTTGTTTCTGGGCGAGCACTTCAGTGTTTTGCTGGGGCGCCGTCTCCCCGCGCACCTGCTGCAGCCGACTCCAGCGAGGCTGCCTTCCCTTTGCTTTCCTTGCCGAGCCCCCCGCCGTCAGCCATGCAAGGTAACTTTCTGCTTTGGGCGGGGGAGTGCTCAGGGGGGCTCGGGCAGCCTGGGGCAATCTCTTGTTTTGGGTTTGTCTTGGTGGGGGGCACAGCGGGACTCTGGGCTCCCATCACTCACCGTGTTGCAGCGACGCCTCCGAGCTGCTACTCGAGTGCACAGACGGTCTTGGAAACTCTTTTAGTCTCGTACACGCTTGCACCAGGTGCTCCTCTGTGCACACACAAGGTGTTTGCTGCCTCTGGGAGGTCAGCCCCTGTGCCCGCCGTGCCGGCTGGCTGGGTCGTGGCTAGTTAAAATCCTGTCCTGCGGCGTGCCGCTGTCATCTGCTCCACGCACGCTTCCCGGGCGGCTTTGCCTACAGCCCCGTAAGCTCACCTGAGCTTCTTGGTTGCTGCTGAATGAGGATGCAATGCTGGAAGTGGGCATCAGGCTCCCGGGCTTTGGAAACATCGTGGTTGCATCTGCGCGGGGCCCAGAGGGAGGCAGAAAGCTGCTGTGCCAGGGAGAGCTGTTGGAGAGACGAAGAGGCAGTGTGTGCTCCCAGGGCTTTACCCCCTGGGGTCCTGGCTGGAGGCTGTGTCTTGCCCAGGACAGGTGCCCCAGGTGCGGGTAGCAGGGGCACTAGTCCTGTGAGGTTCGCTAGCATTTGGGGGGCAGGCTCTGGGGAGTTAAATGCAGCTCCCTGCTGCTGGGGGAGACGCCTCTGTTCTGGGCACGCCGGTCCGGGCTGACAGCCCTTTCTCGCATGCCAGCGGCACGACCCCGCTGCATGGAGCCCCTGGCCCGCGCAAGGCTTCCTGCACACTTCCCAACCTTTTGCTCAGCTGTTTTATTGCCTACAGAGCTCGACGTGGAGCACGTTGCCACTGCCCAGAGCTCCCTTGCGGGGCACGGAGGCCTCTCCTCCTTAAAACGCCGGGTATGTAAGAAAACAGAGGGGAAACGCTGCGGCAAAGCAGAGCGGCTTGCAAATGGCCAGATCTGGACCGTGGCAGTAATTCACTCCAGATGGGTCTGCTGTAAACTGGCTGCAGCCCTGGGCTGGAAGGGAAGAAAGCCTCTCCCCGCACACAGTGCTCCGGGGCCATGTCTGCTCTCACTTCCCGATCCTGCCCCGGGGGCCACGTTGCCCCGGCAGAGGAAGGCTGCGGTGGGCACGTGCTGTGACTGCCGGGCAACGGAGCTTTGTTTTGGACCACAAGAAACCAGTGGCGGGGGGGTGGGTAACCCGAGACTACCCCCCTTCGCTGGCACTCGGCGCGTCGCCCAATTTAGAAGCTGCCGACGTGCCGGGGCTGCACAGCTGTAATTTCCTGCGCTTGCGAGGGACGCCGGCAGCTGTAAAATGTGCTTGGGACATGGATCACTTCTGCAAGGGGCCTCTGTGGGCAGGGGCTGCAAAAAGGGGGGCTTGCAGTCAGCAGCCCCGCAGCGAGAGGAAGACGCTCGTGGGGAGTCTGGGTGGAGGGTTGGTGAGGGTGCCCTTCTCTCCCCTCTGCCTCTCGCCAGCCCCCCGTCCTCCCCGCTGCAAAGACACCTCGGGGGAACGCAGCCCGGGGGGCAGGGGGTGTCCTGGAACCACAGCACAGCGGGAGGGCGCGAGTTTGCATGTCGCCTGGCTGCACGGACCATGCCGGCTGCAAACGCTGCTCCCCGGGACACAAGGAACGGAGTCCGCAGCAAATAGTTTGACCAAATTTGGGGAAAAAATTCCCTTCTGGCCTGGAAGGAAGAAGAGGACAGAAAAACTTGCACGCGGACACTTCGATTTATGCTCCTAGGACTCCTTAAATCGAGATGTTTACGAGTTGAGCGGGCCCTCCATCAACCCAAGCGCTGCCGGGCGCTCCGGAGAAGGCGGCTACGGGGGAGAGGTGGCTGCAGGCCCCGTGGGCTGGCTCTGCCGCACGTGACTGCGGGGCACGTGCCCTGCAGCCGTCTCCATGCTAGGCGGTCTGTTTGCAGAGCTCAGGGGATGCTCGTTCAGGCGCATGCCCAGAGCAGATCCTCCCACGCCTGGGCACGAGCGTCACGCCAGAGCGGCGGTCATCCGGAGATCACGACACGCTCGCTTGAGTTCCCCCGGCAGCTAGAGGTGAGGCTCGCTTCACCCGGCGCTGAGGTGCAGCCAGGTGGAAGAGGGGGAGCTGCGCGCAACAACGTGACGCCGTCGCACGGGACCGGAGGCAAAATTGCCCCGTGCGGTTGTTGCGGCAGGAGCATCCCGGGGAAGCATAAGGAGCTGCTTTCTTCTGTGGGATGCTGTGCAGGAGGAGACACGCGTGGCCCCCAAAAGCGAGGCGGCTGAGCAGAGCCTGACACGCCGGAGCAGGACCGCGGTGTTGTGCTGGGCCGCATCCAGCCTGTGAAGCTGGGATGTCGGCGGAGGGAGCGGTCCACAGGAATTGGCAGCGAGGTTGCCAGCGGACGCCCACCTGCGGATGGGGCTGTGCTACGTCAGCCTGCCGTTGCTAAAAGGCTGCCAGCAAACCTCTGGCCTAGGTGGTAAAATATTTATAGCGTGCAAGCGCATTGGGGTGCGGCTGTGCCTCTCGCTTGTTTGCACAGCCCACTGCATTGGCCTTACAGGAATACACGTAACAATTTAGCACCAGGTGCAGGCTTTCACCTGCCTCCATCGATTCCCCCGGGAGTCCGGGCTCTGCATGTTTCTCTCCTTCCTTTCTGGCCCCGAGGAGCTGGGCGTGCAGCTCCCCAGCTCTCCTGCACTGGCTCTTTTCACATGCAGACTTCTGCCTTTACAGCGGGCGTGCGGGCAGCTGCGGAAGGGCAAGGGGAACATCTTCCTGAGGATGATGCCAGGCTCTCTCCTGGACTGGCTGCAGGCAGCTCCCGAGCAGTCGTGAGACCGTTTCTGCGCCATCTCTGTCGGGTGCATTTCCCTCCACGTAACCGCTGGGGGTGATTTGTATGCCAGGCAGTGCCAGCGTCCTGCAAAGGGCCCTCTCCTTTGCGTGAGATTGTAATCACGTAACCCATTACCCGCTGCAAGGCGCTGACAGGCTCTGGAGCGGACAGCAAGGGAAAGAGTGCTCGAGCACCTGCGATTTCACAGCTTAATAGCCGCAGCGCTACGCAGGGCAGCTAGTCTCGTCTCCGCGCATGCCTGCTCTCTGCACGAGCGTCCCCGGGGCCTTGTCCAGTCCCCTCAGCTCCCTGTGCCCATCGCTCTTCATCACAGAGCCTGAAGGGTTGTGTCTGGGTACCTTCCCCGTCATGGGCAGGATGCTCCGTGCTTGAGCCGGGCTTCAGCTACAGCGCTGCCCATCGCGGCCCCGAGCTGCTAGAGGAGACCAGGTGCCTCGGAGAAGGCCGGTGCTTGGGGTGGAAGGAGGAGCTGGCAGCGCCACGAGATCGGGCTCAGACACGTTTCCCAGTCGTGACTTCAGCCACCCCTGACGTTTGGAGTCGCTCTTGGAGATGCGGGCCCCGACGGAGCCGTCTCCGATGCCATCGGGCAGCCTTGCAGCCCTGAAGCGCTCGGTCGTTGCAGGACTCGGCTCGTGTCAAGCACGAGGTGAAACCAAAGCGTGCGAGACGTGCCAGGGTCCAAGGGACAGCGGGAACGTCGTGCGCCGAGTGTGAGGGAGGCCCCAGGCTGGGCCCAGCATTGAGATGTGCTGGAGCCGGTGACCGCACCGGGGCTTGGTGTGCGGAGAGCTGGATGTCCGTGGAAACGTCTTGTGGACGGAGGGAGTGAGGTCTTCCTGGCGCCTGGCTGCCGTCCTGCCCCATCACCCCGGCACGTGGCAGCCTGATGCACATCCTCAGGACAGCACGTTTGCTTCACGTCTTTGCTGGGGCTTCTCAGTGACCTCCCTCTGCCTTGCAGGGACCTCGGGGTCCCATCCCTCACGAGGGGCCCTTTCCCTGGCTCTCCAACCCCGGACCAGCAAGAAGCTTCGTGTTGCCAGACGGCGGCCCCGCAGCAGTGTGCACGCCCCTGGGAAGCATGTGCTGCGTCGGCGTGGCTCCCCCCTTCCCCTTGCCCTTCCCCTCCGCAGGAGCCTCTGCAGCTGAGCTGCCCCTGGAGCCCAGATCCTGGGATTTGCATGCCACCACCGGGGATGTGCGTGGGAAGGGGACCGAGGGAGAGCGCTGCCAGTGCGAACCCTTCACCCTGCAGCGGCAGGCCTCTCTGTCCCTTGCTGTCAGCTCTCTTTCCCCTTCCCCGTCACCTTGATTTGGGTCTCTGCCTCCCAACTGCTTGCTAAGCCAGGCCGTGTGCTGCCGGGAAGCAGCCGTGGTGGACGGGGACCCCGCGCCGCTGGAAAGGCCAGGGCAGGTCTGTGACACGGAGACCGCCGCTCAGCGTGGCCATGTGGCCGGGGCCGGCCCAGCCTCCCCCAGCTCCCGTGGGTGCTGGGGGGAGCGCAGCAGCGTTCACCTTTTATAGACGCGCACGGAGCTGGCGGGGGAGCGCCCTGGAGACTCGGGCTCCGGACGTCACTGTTGCCATAATTAAACAGACCTTCGCTCCCCCCGGTCCGAGAGGGATGACTAATGCGCTCGGGGGGAGAAAGGAGCTGGAGCTCGCAGAGCAGTCGCAAGCGGGCTCGCTCCTCCTGTTCAAGCACGGGCCCAGCAGGCTTTTCCCCCAGACCTCGACGCCCAGCCCCTCGAGCCGAGCCGGAGTCCGTCGGCTCCCTGCTCTCGCGCTTCAGCCCTTCGGGCACGTGCCCGCAGGCTGCATCCGACCCCGCGAGCTCCCTCGCAGCAAACTTGCTCCGGCCTCGCAGCGCGGAGACCCCTCGCCTGCTCGGGGGTGCGTCGCCAGCGGGCAGACGGTTCGGGTGCCTGCTCCTCTCCTCTCCTGCCAGCCCGCCCCTGCCCTAGATAAGGAGGGTGAATCACAGTCTCCTCTGGCAATGTCTGGGCCTGCCGATTTCTGAACCGTCTGGGGCGACGGCTGTCATCCGGCTGCGGAGAGATTCCTCGCTCCTCTGCTCCTGCATCCCCGCGCCCGCGCCGAGGAACGGCCCCTTCGACTCGTGACCGGTCCAAGCCCCGGCGAGCACGCGGGGCGGGCCGGACGCCCGGCGCCTGACGTGTTTTTGCGCAAGGTGCCAGGCCCCG
>NW_017728940.1:1121057-1133967 GCF_001723895.1 Crocodylus porosus | reverse complement strand
TTTTCCTAAGCAGGTGCTGTCCGTCGCCTTCGGGTCCAGCCGGTGTCTTTTTATTCTGACTCCTGTCGCTCGCGTTCGGCTCCCGTGGGCTCAGAGCGAGCCCCGGGATCGCCCTCTCGCTTGGCTCCTGGGCCGGCCCGGCCTGCCTCCTCCTCCGCCCAGGTAACAAGCTGCCTGGCCGCCCGCGGCCGCACGCCAAGGCGGGGAAGGACGCGAGAGGAGAGTTTCCATCGCGGGTGGGAAATGCAGCCGCGGATGCCGGCGTGGCTTCGTGGAGAAGAGTCTCGTTCGCGTGCGCAGAGGAGCGGCGACAGTAACAGGCTGCGTGACCCGGCCTCCTGCGCCGCAGCGTCTTCTGGAGAAGAGGGCTCGGGCTCGGGCTCGGGCTCGGGGAAGGGGCTTTCCTTTCGCACGGGACGCCGCTGGCTTCTCCGCGGAGGGAGAAGCGAGGGCCGGAGGGCAAAGGTCCGCGAACTCACGCTGGCTTCCCAGAGCCCGGGCTCCCGGAGACGCGCACGGCCGCTCTCTCCCTGGGAGGCCTGCGCGCCTCCGGCGGGCCCAGCTGCGTCCCTGGGGCGCGTTGTGAGCACGCCGGGGGCAGATCTGGCTTCTCCCCTTTGCAGCGCAGGCCCTTCCTCTGCCCCCGGTTGGGGCAGGGTCACAAAATCGGCGCCACAGCCCCCCTGCACGATGGAGGAGCTGCGTCTGGCTGGGGCAGAATGGGCGAGCAGGGAGGAAAGCGGCCCGGAGGGAGCTGGAAGCAGGCCCCTGGGCTGAGCGCACCAGCGTCTCCGAGTGCGGGCCAGCTGTCTGGGCGGGGGGAGCGTCCCGCGGGGACAGAGCTGCCCCTCGCCCGCGCAGCAGCCGCTCTCGCGCCCGGGGACCGGGGACCGCCTCGTGCCCGCCCAGCCTGCACGGGCTTCTGGCGGCGAATGGAGCCCCGGCCAGACGCGTCCGGACATGGAAGAGCCCCTCGTCTGCCGAGACGTCGAGCGCCCCGCGCCGAGCTACCCCGGGCGGGAGCCTGAAACGTGAGCTGCCGCGGCAGGCCTGCTCCTGCGCCCCGCAGAGATTAAATCTGTGCTAGGAATAGCCTCCCGGGGCTGCGCCGGCAGCTGGCGGGGACGTGGTAGCAAACAGCGGCTGGCGGTGTGGGGTTTCACCGGTGTCCGCACGGCCCGCGGCCGGAGCAGCCTGCTGGATGGAGCACGAGCGGCTCAGCCGAGCCTGGGAGGTCCGCGTCTGCTCCCCGTCGCGGTCGCGGGTGTCTGCAGGAGCAGTGGCTTCGCTGCTGCGGGGCTCGTGGGCCGACGTGCTCGAGCAGGGCTTGCGAGGGGCTCTCGTTCCCAAAGCGGGGCGCTGGCGGACCCTGTGACTCGGGCGCGGCGACGGGGCTAAACCCGATGACAGCACCTCAAGACGCGGGGACGTGGGCCTGTGCCTGCTCTATCCCATGGGTCCATCCGGACCAGGGTTCAGTGGCCCCGTGCCCTGCGTAGCCAGCCTGCTCAGCAGACGCCTGCACGGCCCCTCGCCATCCCGGGCTAGGTAATGCCCGAGCCACCGCGCTCAGACGCACAGGAAAGGTGCAGCTTTTCTCGCGGAGGTGCTCCCAGCTGCAGTTTCTTGCTCAGACTGAGCTGCTTTGCCTCGTGTTTTTGTGCCCCGATCTCTCAGAGAGACCTGTGTTTGCCTTGGCCCTGCCTGCCGGCTTAGCACCTCTGCCCTGCTTTGTGTGCGAGCCCAGAACAAAGGGAGCAAACAGCTGCCTTCCAGCAGCTTATCTAGCACAAACACCCCCAGCAGGCTATCTGCAGCTCCCCTCCTGGGAAGGGCAGTGGGAAAGCCGAGCCCGGTCTGTCCGCCCCTGCCCGTGAGCGCCCGGGGCTGCCTCTCCTGGCAGCTGCGCTCCACCCCGGGGAGACAGCCTGGTGCTGGGCACCGCGGAGCAGCAGCAACAGGCAGGGAGTGCCCACGTGGCAATGCAAGGCAGGGACAGGCATGGGGCCTGCCAGCTGGGATGTGGGAGGTGGCAGGATTTGCACCCAGGCCCTTGAGCCCTGCGGCACGGGCTGCCCGTGCCCCCAGCAAGGGGCAGCAGTAGGCTGGAGTGGCTGGTGCTCTGCCAGCGGACCTCATGTCTACGGCCGGTTGGGCCCCTCCTTGAGGCGGTGGCTCGCTGTTGCTCACAGCACGTGAGGGCAGCCTGCAGGGAGCACGGCGCTGCGCTCGCCGGACTCCTCGCGGCATCGCTGGGTCGGCGCGGTGCTGCAGCACTAGGGCTTGAAGGGCTCCGGTCCTGGGACTTGCTGTTGCAGTTGCGATGGCAGCTGGCTCCAGATCTGATTTGGTGAACGCAGACTGCCCTCCGGTCCGAGACGCACCGTGCGCTGTCAAGGGAGCAGTGGCCGGCAGTCCGGGTGCTTGCGTAGCCTGTGGGTTGTGGAGAAGCCTCTCCCTCGGTCCTGGGTGGGATCCTGGAGCACGAGGCAGGGCTCTTTTGTGCAGCGAGTTGCTCTGGGGGGCACGCTCCTCTGCATCAGCCTCGCAGGGCCTGGCCTGCTGCCGGGAGGATGCTCTGCAGCTGCCGGGAGCCGCTCCAGCCAGGGCCAGGGCCAGGTGCAGGTGCAAGCCTGTGTACTGCAGTGATTGCAGGAGCTCAGCTGGCAGAGAGGCCTGGGGTGCAGCAGACAGGGCCCGATTTGCTCACGGTGCCCATGGCTTTGCCCTTTGGAGGTACCTTGACGGCTCCCTTGCGGTGGACGAGGGACGGCTGGCAGCGAGGCTCTATGTGCAGGTGTCCCCACACCCCCGCCGGCCACGTGCCCCGGGTGGGAGGGAGGGCGGTGGGGCAGGGCAGCAGCTGGTTAACGTGTGGGTCTGAAAAGGGACTTTGTTCCCTATCTGTCACTTAGCCCTGGGGGAACAGTAGCCTCATTCACCAGCAGCGCTATCTCCTCGTGCAGCAGGCGCGGCAGCAGCTGGCCTGTGAATAGCCCCGGCGAGCGTGCTGCGAGGCGAGTCCCAGCCGCCTGCTCCGGGAGGCTTGGTCCCGTGGGAGGGCAGCCCGGGGACGACACGGGAACTGCGGCACGGGAGCGGGCGATTGTTCTGCCCTGCGGAGAGCTGGATCCTGCCCGCGGGGTTGCAGGGGAGGGAAGGGGTGCCCAGTGCGTGGCAGGCGAGCTCATGTCCCTGGACCCCGGTGTCTCCCAGCAGGCGAGGGCGGTCCCACCAGCGGCACCATGACGGAGTGCTTCGACTGCGACAACTGCAAGGAGTCGCTGTACGGGCGCAAGTACATCCAGATGGACAATGGGCCCTACTGCATCCCCTGCTACGATGCCCACTTCGCCAACACCTGTGACGAATGCAAGGAGCTCATCGGCCACGACTGCCGGGTGAGTGCGGGCAGGCGCTGCCCCGCGGGGCTTCCCCTCCCCAGGCCCCGGACGTGGGTGACGCGCTCCCGCCTGCTGTCCCCGCAGGAGCTGTACTACGAGGACCGGCACTACCACGAGCACTGCTTCCGCTGCTTCCGCTGCGACCGCTCCCTGGCCGACGAGCCCTTCACCTGCCAGGACGAGGAGCTGCTGTGCAACGACTGCTACTGCAGCGAGTTCTCCTCCAAGTGCATCGCCTGCGAGAAGACCGTCATGCCAGGTAGGGCCGTGGGGCTGGCCGGGTCTCTATATTGGGCCCCTCTGAGGGCTGTTCGAGAGCCTGCTGCCCCCTCCCCGGGGCACGCTCGAACGGCGGAGCAGGCAGCATCGCACCGAGAGCTCGGAGCTAGGATGTTGGCAGCATTCCCCGCTTCGGGGGAAAGGATGATGGGGTGGACCTTGGTCTGGGCTGCAGTTGGGTTGATGCTGAGAGCAGGAGATCCCTGGGAGCTTGCAAGTGGGGTTGGGGGTGCTGCCTGGCTTTGCCTGCCTGCTTGGGTGCGGGGTGAGGGATCCCCAGCCCTCTGGAGAGCTCTCCCGGCTGCATGGGTATCCTGGGGGGCTGCATCTCCGCACAGGCTTTCCCAGGCATCCCATTGGGATGAAGCCTGCACCGGGGAACCAGCTTCCTCAGATCCTAGAGGGTGGAGCTGGCTGGGATCTCCAGAGGTCACATCTCGTCCGAGCCCTGCCTGTGCAAGCCATCATCTATACTCACCCCCTACGCAGCGGGTCGGCAGGAGGGTGCTGGGGTGGGGAGAGGCGCGTGGAGCTGTGCCGTCTGCGCGGCCTGCTCAGCCCAGCCCTTTCCCCCCACAGGGTCCCGTAAGCTGGAGTACAACGGGCAGACCTGGCATGAGCACTGCTTCATCTGCAGCAGCTGCCAGCAGCCCATCGGATCACGGTCCTTCATCCCCGACAAGAAGGACTACTACTGCGTCCCGTGCTACGAGACCAAGTTTGCTCCGCGCTGCACTCGCTGCAAAAAGGTACGGCCTGCACGCTGCTCCGGTGCCAGACTCGGGCAGAGGTGGGAGCTCAGCTCAGCCTGCGCCCGGTGCTTCCAGGGACAGGACGTGGGTCACCCTTCCCTCCGTGTTTTGTGCCAGTGCATCTTGCTCTCTCGAGCACCGTCTGGCTCCCGCTGGAGGCGAGTCCGTACCAGATCTGGAGTCTCCTTCTGGGGAAGAGGCAGAGTGAAGGGTCCTCATACACGCAGGCCACTGGGCTGGCTCAGTGGGGGCCCTTGCATCTCTCTGGGGGGCTGGCAGGCTGTCCATGTCCTCCTCACAGCCCCCATGTTGCTGTGGTGGAAGGGGGCTCCAGACTGCCGTCTGCTTGCTGCTCCTGGCAGGGCAGGGCATGCAAAGGCCTCAGGGTAAGGGGCGCTCTCTCCTCCCTGCCAGTCTCTGACCAAGGGCGGCGTGACCTACCGGGACGAGCCCTGGCACAAGGAGTGCTTCGTCTGCACCGGCTGCAAGACGCCCCTGGCTGGGCAGCAGTTCACCTCCCAGGACGACAACCCCTACTGCATCCACTGCTTCGGCAGCCTCTATGCCAAGAAGTGCAGCGCCTGCTCCAAGCCCATCACAGGTGAGCGGGGAGGTGGGGAGGGGCGAGCACGCGGCGCTCGGGGTCTTGCAGAGTGGCCACGTGCCCCGTTCACCCGCGCTCTGTCTCTCTCCGCTCCCCCGCAGGCTTCGGCGGTGGCAAATACGTCTCCTTTGAGACGCGCCACTGGCACCACAACTGCTTCAACTGCGCGCGCTGCAACACCTCGCTGGTCGGCAAGGGCTTCATCCCTGACAAAGATGAGATCCTGTGCCGCGACTGCAGCAGCGACCTCTGAGCCCCGCCAGCCGGCCCCGGGGCTCCAGCTGCCCCCCATCGCGTGTTGGGCTGCCTGGGGGGGTGGAGGTCGACCCCTCATGGCTGCTCCCCGCTGCCAAGGCTGGATCTAAGCAAAAAATAAGGAGCTTCTGTACCCATCGTTATTAACCTTTTCTTTCGCTTGCTATCGCTCAGGCGCTGGCTGGGCCACGAGCCCCACCTGAGCGCGGGAGCCGGGCAGGGCGGGCCTGGGCTCTGCACGCTGGCGGCACGGCCTCCTTCCTTGCTGCATGCTGCTGGCTTTTTCCTCCTTCCCTTGCTTTGCCCAGCACCCAGCAGGCTCCACCTGCATATGGCTGGGTCTCCCTGGGCTTCAGCCCCTTCCTGGTGTGCGATGCTAACGCAGCCTTTTGCCTCCCCTGGCCACTCGCAGGTGCTGGCTGCCAGAGTCCTGCTGCGAGGGACTTTGCATTGGGTCAGCTCTCCCACCCCCCCTGGGTTCTCCCCACCCTCATCCCTCCTTCCCATGCGGCGTACGCCTGCGTTAGCGGATGCAGCCCCGGCTCCTGGCAGCGTTTCTGGGCAAGGGCTGCACCCTGTTTGTGAGCTCCCCCAGCTCCCGGGGTCACGCCTGCTCCCACGGTGCAGCCTGCTCTGGTCTGGCCGAGCTGTTGGCAACATACTTGATGTGCCGCGTGCTTGCAAAAGGCACGCAACTGTTGTGCGGACGCGGCCTGTGCGCGAGTGCCGCAGGGAGCATGCCGGTAAGGACAGCGCCAGGAGCTGCGTTCACAGTAGTAACAGCGGAGGCTGCAGCCCCAGCTGCCTGGGTGGGAGGTGAAGGATCCGGTCCCCTGTGCTCTCTCCTGCAGGTTCCTTCCAGCCCTATGGTTCTCTTCTCTGTACCCTCGGGGACTGGGGAGGGGGAAACCAGGGTCTGAGAGCTCCCCCCCGCTGTCACGCCCGCCCCGCACCCTGCTCTGGTGGTCCCCGAAGCACTCACGCCAAGCCCTGTTGCAGCCCCTCCCAGGCAGCTGGACGCTTCCCCGCATGCGCCTCCCTCGCACGCTCCCCGCGCGCTTCTGTCCTGCAGCTGCGGCCCATGGGCGCTGCACAGTGTTATGCATGCAACTTGCTCCTCCGCGGGCAGCCAGGGCCTGGCGGAGCCCCTCGGGTGCCAGCTTTGATGCAGGCACGTCGGAGGCGGTGGGTGCTTTGCGTTCTGCCCCGAGGCGCTTCCCAGAGAAGCGCCCTGAGCCCAGCCTCCTCGTGTCTGTCTCTGTACGGCTTTGTGTAATAAACCTCTTTGGGACACCGTGCTCCAAGGGGTTTCTCTGGGCCAGGGGGGGATGATGGTTGGGACGAATGTGGTCGCTCTGGCTGGGCGAAGGGGATGGGCCAGCTTGCATCCGCCGGACTGCGCAGTGTTGCAGGTCCCCAGCAGCAGCCGGCGGCTTTGTCAGCTCTCGGTGACTCTCATGACGTTGGAGGTGACATCTCCCCATCGCGGCTCCCTCTGGGCCGTGGGGTCCCCACCTCTGGCCCCACGGCACGGCGACGCCGCTCTCCAGACAGAGGAAGCCAGGGGCTGCGCGGCATTAAGGACGCGTACCCTTGGCTCTGGCTCCGAGCAGCTTCGCTGGGGCAGTGAGAGCATTGTGCTCCATTGGGACCTCCGTGCTCCTGCTGCTCCGTGACCCGAGCCGGGCTCTGGGTCCCCGGCGCTGCTGACTCTTTGCTGGAGGCCTAACAGCCGCCGGCTCCAGCGCAGCCGTTCGTTCGTGGCTCGGCCCACGTGCTGCAGCCTGCGCCGTTCCCAGGGCTTAACCGCAGCAGGCTTCCTGGCGAGAGGGCCCCCGGGCTCCTCTTCCAGCTGGGCTCAGGCGCCTCACGTTTTTCACCAAAAAAGGCAAGGGCCCAGCTGCACGCCGCACAGGAACATCTGGATTTCATCCCTGTCAGGAGCGGGTCACAGGGACGCGCTGCGCGGGGCTGGATTTATGGGAGGGGGTGGGGTGATGTCATGCACGCGGGTCCCCCGAGAGCCGGCGGAAAACAGGAAAGGATCCCGACAGCCAGGGCTGTCGGGAGCTGTGGGGAGAGAGGCAGCTGGGCAGGACAGGGGAAAGCAGCCACCCCGGCACCCCTCTCTCCCCTCTTTTGGCCCCCAGGTGATGGGGTGTTTGAGGCCAGGCATGCCCCAGCTGGGCTTCCTGCACCCCTGCTGTGGGCCTGAGCCCTGGGGCCAATTTGCCCTTATCTTTGCACGTCCGTACGAGCATTGCTGGCCGGGAACCAGCGCTGCCGGGTTTCGCAATGGCTGGGGGGCGGGTGGGAACCGCAGCCGCGGGCCGTGCGCCAGCTCCAGACATCCCCACCTCCAGCTGCAGGACGGGGCAGACTGGCAACGGGGAGCTTGGTCCTTCTCCACTGGTTTTCCTTATGGTGGTGAAGCCAGAAGAGAGAGCCCCTCCACCAGCCAGAGCCATGGCGGGGGTGGGAGGTGACTTGAGGTTCAGGTTTTCCCCTCTCCTGGGCTGGAGTCTCGGGCTGGGGGAACGGCGAGTCCGGGGTCTTATCTCCGGCTTTATTTTTAGCCGGGTGTTCATAGGGAAGAACCGAGGCGGCTTGTGGGACAGCGATGGCACGCGATAGCCCCGTAGAGGGTAGCGTCCTCCCAGTGGAGCAGGGTAGCCCCGGGCGGGCTGCGGTCATGCCGTGCCCAGTCCACTTGCTGCTGCTGCTTTCATAAGCCTTAATTTAGCTGCCAGCAATGTCCCGTCATGGCAGGAAAAGGCCGGATCCCTTGGGGCAGGGACTGCGTAAGGGGAGGGGGGTGTTGACTGGATACCTCCACCCCTGCCCACCCCCATCCCTGCAATGCTGGCCAAGCAGAAACCCCACAGCCAGCGCAGGGGTCCTGGATCTGAGCCGTTAGCGGCTGCTGGGGATGAAGGGAGCCAGGGCTGTCGCATATAGTGGCACAAATGATTGTGGCCCTGGGGTGCACAGCTGCAGCTGTGACCAGAGGCTGGGAGTTGTCGCATCCCGGCAGGGGGCCTTATGCCTGTCCCTGCACCCCCAGCTGCACGTGCCCTGATGGCAGCTCTGCCTCCACTACAGGGGGAGGACGCCCGTGTCTGTGCAGAGTAGACGTGGACGCACTGGGGGGATCCTCTGCAGGGGGTGAGGGAGTCCTGCACTCATGGTGCGTGCAAGTGAGTGCTGGGAGAGAGGTATGTGCGTGTGTGTGTGCATGCATACACGTGTTTTGGCTGCATGGCACCCATGTGAGGAGTCTCTGTAATGCCCTGCTCCTCCCTGACCCCGTCTCTGCCCTTCCCAAGCACCATCCTGGCCCCTTCCCCTCCAGCAGGCACGTCCCGTGGCTGCTGTCCAGCTCCACTCCGAGTCCGCGGCTGAGTTACCAGCCTCCCCCCCTGTGACTCTGCCCTTCCCGCTCCGCCTTTGTTCCTTGAGAAAGGTCGCTGTGCCTCCATGCAGGTCACTCCTGCTCCTGCATCCAACTGGCAGCATCTCCCTGCCGCTTGTGCCACCATATATGGACAGTATTGGGGAGAGAACCATCTGCATGGGGCTGGAGGCGGCTTGGCTGTCAGCCAGCGGGAGGGCTTCGCTCAGCTGAAACCCCTCCACATGCCCAGGAGAGAGTTCAGTCCCCAGCTCCTGGCTGTGCATAGGGCAGGCGAGACCCCAGGGGGGCAGGACAGTGCCAGAGGGGCCCACATGGTGCTGGAGAATTGCAGCCCCCTGTTAACCTCCCTCCCACCCCAGCTCAGACGCCCCCGAGCTGAGTGGGGCTCGTCCCCTGATGCAGCACATGCAGGTAGGTGGCTGTAAGGACTGGAGCAGATTCAGTCAGAAGGCAGAGCTGGGGATCCTGCATCCCCCATCTCGGGGCACGGTGCATGTTTGAGGTGGCTGGCACTGCTGGCAAAGCCCCTTTCTGTGGGCCAGCCTATGTCAGCTTGCACCTGCATTCCCACATTGCAGTGGAACAGGGCCTGCTGGATTATCTGTTTCTGGGCTTGCCCCTTTCCTCCAGTTTTGCACAGTGCTGAGCAGTCTGTCTCTCCTGCAGCTGGTCTCTAACTTGCTCCCATTTCACTGGGAGTCAGGGAGCAGGACACCCGGGGAAGGCCAGAGGATAACAGCTGGCTGAGCTCCCTGGCCTGGGGCACATCCTCTTGCTGCTCGAGCTGGAGGGAGCCAGAGCTGAGCCCCACGAGGAGAGGGAAAGAAAAACCAAAGCCATCTCACCTTGACAGCAGGCAAGGGATTGATTGCAAGATCTTCCCCAGGACAGCTCAAGCTTGCCATCTGCCGGAGGCAAAATAAATGCTTGTTCTCATTTCCCTATCCACCAAAGGGACCTATGGAGCTCCCTTTCAGGGAAGAGCTGCCAGCTGTTGCAGCCTGCTCTGATCATAAATGAGATGTCCCCGCATTTCAAACAGAGGTGTTATTAAAGTTGTTGCAGCCATGATAGACAAGAAAATATATGAGAAGCATTTTTTTTTCCAAATAATACCTTTTATTGGGCCAATTGTATTGTGGGGAGAGGCATGAGACAAGCTTCAGGCACAAAGGGCCCTTCAAGTATCAGCTGGAAATGCTGCCACAAAGGGCATGCTCCTAGGTGGGTCTTACTCCTATCTCACTGCAGCTGCTGCTGGGCTTCCCAGTCTCACTGCATGCATCACAAGCTGCTTGTCTACACACGAGGCCACTGAGCTCTCCCCACTGCGTGGATACCTTCGACACTGCAACTTCTGACTGCCCTGCCACTGCCACAGTTTCCATCACCTCTTTGTTAGGGTTTTCCAGTAACCACCTTTGCGCTTTAGCACATCCCGCCGGCTACGCAGGGGCAGCGCTGCCCTAAACCATGCTGCTCCCTCAGATCCCTCCTTAAAGCTGTTCCAGCCATGCTGCTTACAGAAGAGCTGGCGCTGGCTAGCGACCAGTGCGCTGGGACGGCTGTTTTGCCTGCTGAGCAGTGTCACTGCACTGATCCTTTGAGCTCCCAGGGTCTGTTTGCTGCAGCTCCCTGCTCTCTTCCGTCTGTCATTGTAGCATGGAAAATCCCTGGGGCAGAACCTGGGCCAGCAGCTCTGCGCTCATCCCTTCTCCAGTGCCGCTCACCCAAGCATTTGCATCCAGGCCTGAGCATCGCGCGCCCAGTGTAAAATGGTGAGTCGCCACACGCTCGGGGCAGCCACGTTACCCATCGGCAAGCGCAGGGACTCATGTGCCTTCGCCTGACTCCAGCCGGTGGCAGCACAGCAAACCACTCGAGATTCAGCTTCAAACACGGGGGCTGGCACCACTGCTTTTAAAAAAAAAAACACATTATTTGTTAATGAATCCAACTGATCAAATCAGAGATTTAACATTTAAAGATGCATCCAAGCTCCTAAAATACACATAAGGAGAGGTGTTGATCGCCACGCGCAGCGCTGCCATCGCCCCAGTCAGCATCTGCAGACACCATGGCTCCGCATCCTTTCGGTCTCTGCGCGTCGCTTCGTGTTTCTGGCTGTGATTTGTGGTTCTCCGTTCCTAGGTCGTTCCCGCCCCCCAACTCTGCATCGTACGCTCTCGTTATCGTTTGCTCCTCTTTTACATTTTACACTTATCCCAGGTTTCTCTGCAAGTCCAAGCTCGTGGACCGGGCATGTCAAGGTTCAAACACGTTTCTCAGACGTTCTGGGCTGAAGCCACGCTCTTTTTCAGCAAATTCCCCAAATTTTAAAAAATTCCAAGAATTCCCCCGGTTTTGTAAGAGGGCCGGGCCGAGTCGTGGACAATGGTGGAGGCGGCAGACGTCTTGCCTCGCTGGACCTGGGCACTGAACCTACGCACACCCATGCACATGTGCTGACTTGTGCACACCCACACACATTCATGCACACACATTCACATGTGCCCAAACAGGATTATGTGTGGGCACACGTGTGTCCCACCCACACGTTCACATGTGTGCACACCTGGCGGGTTTAGAGACGAGCCCCCGGGGAAGAGGAGGTGCGGCTCTCTTCGCGGCGGAACCTCCGTGCCAGCAGCAGTTTCCGTCCGGACGCAATAGGACACCCCACACACACACGACTTCCGGCCGGCGCACCGGAAGTGGGAGGAGGGCGATAAACTCGGGGCATCTGGAAAGGAGGCGGAAGTGGCGTAGTTCGGCTTCCGGGCGGCGGGAGGGGAAAGCGGAAGTGGCCCGGGCGGTTTCCGGGCGGGCGGCGGGAGGGCCAAGATGGAGACGATTCTGGAGCAGCAGAGGCGCTACCATGAGGAGAAGGAGCGGCTCATGGACGTCATGGTCAAGGAGATGCTCACCAAGAAGTCCACGGTGCGCGGGGTCGGGGCGTCATTTGCGTGTGTGTCAAGGGGGGAGGTCAACGGGTGGTGTGCGTGCGTGTCTGTGGATCCGGTATTTGTGTATAGGGTGTGCGCGCGTGTGTGTCAAGGGGGGGTGTCTGTGGATGGGGGTGTATATGGTGTGCATGCATGTGTGCGTGTCGAGAGGGGTGTGTGTATGGTGTGCGTGGGTGCATGTGTGTCAAGGGGGGTGTCTGGTGGGGGGGGTGTACACACATCTCTGCCATGTCTCTCTGCTGGCGGTGCGCAGGGTGTTTGCGAGTGCATGCGTGTGCCTAGCTGCGTCTCCTAGCCAGGGGTGAAGCTGCGTCAGCATCTCTCCCTCTGTCTTTCTCTTTCTATCCCTGGCTGCAGTTACGGGACCAGATTAACTCGGATCACCGCACACGCGCGATGCAGGACGTGAGTACCGCTGCCCCGTCCTGATGCCTATAGGCCGGCCTGGCAGGGGTGGGGGTTGGACGCGGTGCAGGTACATTGTGGGATGCTTGAAAAACTACCCAGAGCTGTCTGAAGGGGGGTACGGGACACACGGTGAAAGGGTAACGTCCCGCTGTGCGTTGCGGGCAGCCCGTAGAGTCCAGCTGTGTGCTGTTATACAACCGACCACGATGGCACTTAAACACCTAGACGTCTCTTTTTCTGAGTGTAAATGGAAAAGGACTTGTGCTCTTCTTGCCCATGTTCTGTGTAAGGCCCCAATGTCGGTTTCCCTTTATTCTCGTGAGGGTGCTAAAGCATTTTGTTTACATGGGTTTGGGCAAATGGGGCATGGGCTACATGCATTTACTTCTAGCCCCAAGACTTGTAGGGATGCTTTAAGTTTTGCATGAAATAGAGTAAAAGGATGGGAAAGGATCTGTAAGATCATTGAGTCCGGTCCTCTGCCTTGGACAGGAGGTAATTGGGCTCAAACAAGCTCAACCAGATGTTATTTACATAAATATTTACATTGTAGCCCGTTACTGATAAGTTGACTTAAAGGGAAGAGCACAAAATGACTTGGAAACATGATGCTGTTCCTGGAAGCACCTTCAGCAGCTAAATGGACCAGTGTTGCTTTTATTGCTTGTTAATGTCAGCACAGACATTGCTTGTCAGCACGGAGGCGGAAAAGGATCTTGGAGTCGTCATTGACTCCAAGATGAACATGGGCCGGCTGTGTGGGGACGCGGTCAGGAAGGCCAACCGCACCTTGTCGTGCATCCACAGATGCATCTCGAGCAGGTCCA
>NW_017728940.1:1104231-1120691 GCF_001723895.1 Crocodylus porosus | reverse complement strand
AGGGCGGCTAGGATCTGGAACCAACTTCCAAGAGAAGTGGTGCTGGCTCCTACCCTGGGGGTTTTTAAGAGGAGGTTGGATAAACATGGCAGTATTATTTCCTGCCATGGCAGGGGGTCGGACTAGATGATCTACTCAGGTCCCTTCCGACCCTAGAAACTATGAAACTATGAGTGAGCCTTTATTTGTTGGTATTAAAGGAGTGGGGAATAATTCTGTCTAATGCGAGCCCTCAAGGAAGCCTTTTCAGCTACTTTTATTGTGCTGTACTTTATTGCAGAAGTGCATGCAGAGCATTGACATGTAGTGTGCTCTTTTCTCAGAGGTACATGGAAGTGAGTGGCAATCTGAGAGATTTGTACGATGACAAAGATGGGTAAGTGTTTGCCAAAACACCTTGTCTGACCTTTCTTAGGGCTCAAAGCTCTGCAAGATAAATTTCACTTTTGTGCATTGCAAAGATCCCAAAGGAACTGATGGTATTGAAAGCCTGCTTGAAACAAAAGTGCCAGGGCTGTAGTGCATGTAAATCGTTGCACCTTTAGGGATTTAAAAAAAAAAAGAGGTTTTGTTCTGCTTTTTCCTTCTTCTTTTCTCCATAATAAACTTAAGTTTCCTTCCTAGATTTTGACCTTACTTGCCAAGATGGGAGGGAAATTTTCATGGTTGGATATATGTATATAATCATTAACGGGATATATTTGGGAATCCTAGAGCAGTCTGATTAGTACCATAGAGCAGCATGTTGTTACAGAGCACTGTTGAACACTGTCTGATCCAAAATGTTTCATGGGGTGGGAGACAATTCATCTGTAACATACATTTTCTAAAGTGTCCTGGTGGAGAAGCAGTGGCTTGATGAGATTCAGTTACTGAAGATGCACAAAAGGTCAGGTTTACTTTGCTCTCCTGGGAAGTCAGTCAACCCCAAACAGAGAATTGTAGTCCAAAAGCTAACAAAGTGGTTATGTGTAGGTGCTAATAAAACTCTCCAGGATCATTTTAAGACCTAGTATATTCAGGTTTTTCAGAAAATCATACATGCCAGTGGCTTCAGACTTCTGCGTTTGAACATTTTAAAACAGTGCTCTGGGTTTACTGCTGAACTTGGTTCTTTATCATGTGTAATGGATGTGTTTTTCTTGGACTAGACATGAAGGCCTGTAACTGGGGAGCACCCTACTGCATTATAGGTGGGCAGGAGAGCTGGACTCCTAAATCCAAACCTTTCTGAGTGTGAGAACTCTGTGCAACAGTTAAGCCCATGAAAGTTAGTTCAGGGCAGATGACTGGTTTTAGGGGGAATCTTTTGTGTAATTGTGAGATGAAAAGAAATGGGATCAGCTTTGTAGATGCTCCTTATTCTCTGCTGCCCTCTCATTTGATCCAACTTGTTTCTTGTGGAACCTCAGGTTACGGAAGGAGGAGCTCAGTGCGATTTCAGGGCCAAATGAGTTTGCAGAATTCTATAATCGGCTGAAGCAGATCAAAGAATTTCATCGGAAGCACCCAAATGAGGTCAGTGGCCCTGCGCTTTGTGTGGGGAAAAGAGGCTTGGGCTTTAAGAAGTGTCTGGGAGGATATCCCTGCTGTGGGGAGCGAAAGGATGCCCTGTGGCATCCAGCTTCATTTGCTCCAGGGAGCACCTGGAATTTGAAGGTGGTCTCAGCTGATTTTAGCAGGGGACCTTCAAAGCATTTGCTTCCTAAAGCTCTTGGTATTTCTCGTCTTGTGCCTTCTACCCCAAGCTACACAGATCCCACAACTCTGGCTCTTCTAAACTCTGTAGCTAGGTTCTGTCTTTTGCCGTGTGGTGATCTTGTATGTCTAGCATGCGCATGTGAGTTGGTATGTCACATGTGAATGTCCTGATGAATTGCTTTCCAAGAGGAGCTGAAGAGCACCCAAAATCAGCATCAGCAGAGTATTTATTTTCTGCCCTTGCCATTGCATAGAGCATTTGATTTGGGACAAGCTGATTTTGATCATGGGGCTAGATGCTTTTTGGTGGGTTCACCCAGGAAAGCACGGTCTGCTGTCACTGACAGCAACTAAATAACTGTCACTGTAACTTCTGCTCTTTCCTGCAGATCTGTGTTCCAATGTCTGTGGAATTTGAGGAGCTGTTGAAGGCCAGAGAGAACCCTAGTGAAGAGGCACAAAGTAAGCCCCTGGCTTCATTTTAAACCCACCTTTAGTAGAAGGCCGTTGTGAGTTATACGCTCCACCTTGCCTATCTCTGAATCTTCTCTATTAAGAACTCTGAAAACTGCTCTTGGATTCCATTTCATTTCCTCTGCGTGTTATGCCCAGTGCTTTGTAGTAGAGCTGCTTCACTGGAGGATGGTTCTAGACCGTTGTTCTATTTTAGCAGCTAGCTGGCTGGTCACACATTAGAAACGTCTTGCCCCAGGCATAGGTTGTAACTGGAGCAAAGCCTTTGAAATGTCATGATTTGCAGGTTCTCAGAAATGGGTACAGTGAGCTCCTGTATATTTAATACTTCTCCTTTCATAATTTATCTTATTTAGATCTAGTAGAGTTTACAGATGAAGAAGGATATGGCCGGTACTTGGATCTGCACGATTGTTACCTCAAGTATATTAACCTGAAGTCATCTGAGGTAAGCTGTACTAGCCTGAGAGATGCTCATGTCTGTTCTTGAAAGCTTAGGGCACATCATTTGATGGCATTTACAGATGGCTACACAGAAATCTGCTGGTTGGTGGCTGCAGCTTAAATGCTTTTAAATCTGAAGGGCCTCTTGCCTGGGCTCTCCGCTTTGCCCCCTTGGTCCACAACTGCTCTCAAAGCCTCTCCAGAAATATAGGCATTGGTTCTGAAAGAGGCTGTGCCATCTTTTGCCTCCTACTGCCAAATACTCTGGTGTTTAAGGTGTCAGATGGGGATGGCTGGCAGTGTGCAGCCCAGAACAGAGACAAAGGAACGCGCCACTTGCGGGCAGTCAGCCACTGTAAACCTGTTAACTGTGCTGTCTTGTGTATAAAATCTAACTCAGCCTGTGTCTGTGCAGAAACTGGATTACATCACATACTTGTCCACCTTTGACCAACTCTTCGATATTCCCAAGGAAAGAAAAAATGCAGAATATAAGAGGTGGGTCCTTGTACAGATACAGCTTCAGCCACAACAGCCCTGTGGGAGGAATTGATTTTTGTAATGCTCATTCAAGTCCTGGAGGAAACTGCACAAACTTCACAAGTCAAGACTGGTTGCAAAGGCAACCATAAGATTTTATATCTTTAAACAAATGGCCGATTCTGTGTGGGCTTGTTCTGCAGGATCTGGCTGCAGTTGCGCCAACAAAAGAGCCTCTAAAGTGCTTGCTTGCAGGGTGAGGGGATGGGGAAAGTGATCACAGGAGGGAAGATGAGTAAGTATTTTTTTCTAATACTTCATAAAGGCAGGATTTGCCAGGGCCCACCACCTCTCACAAACACAAGAAGATCAAGGTTTCAGTTTGCTGATATTAAAAAAAAAAAAAAAATGCCAGTGTTGGCCTAAGTCTGCTCTGCTGGAAGTCTGTAACAGAATTATTACTGACTTCAGCTGGAGTGGGCTTAGCTCTGTGCTGAGCACTCTTGGGAATGGTGCTCTCCATCTTCGTTGCCGTTATGGCTGGGAAGAAAATGTTGGAAACATTGGGTAAAGCAAAATTTTGCAGAGCTGGGAACAACAGCTCCGAGATGTGAAAACTGTCTCATTTGTCAGGATGACAGTAAAAATGTAGCGCCCATTTCTGCTTCATCTTTGAACGTGGCTGTGTAATGAGGCAGAAGTATTGGAAGCTACCCAGGTCTTGTCCTGGTCTTAGGCTTCCGCTCATACTGCTGAACCAGTGTTTACATTAGAAGCACTTTGCTGAAGTTCCTGACTATAAAGGTTGTGGAAAGATGAACACATACCGCAGCTGAATTGACATCCATTTTGTATCCTTGTGTAAATTACATCAGTATCAGGAAGAGACATGCAGCTGTCTGGTAACTCACTAAGCAGCTCTTACTGCGAGTCCCAGCTAGGTGACAGGGGTGCAGGCAGTAGGCCTGTTTGCCCTCTGCAGGTACAACGTTTATGTAATAAAGCCATCCTGGTTTAGAAGTGTACTGCTACAGTATCGATTCCATTGGAATAAGCATTTCCTTTGGCGAGTACCGGACCAGCGTAAGATGCGCGTCATGGCATTGCCGTCTGCAGATCCCATATTTGAAAGCAATGTGTAGAGCTTGGTAGATACCATATGGAATGACACTGCCAGGGAAGGCCCACCAAGATGGGAATAAAGCAGATCTGGCCATAAGTGTGTTTGAATATGTGAGAAGTGAATGCAAGCAGGAACAAGAATCACGCTCTGTTCTCTCACTGCTTCATATGTGTACAGACAGCTAGCGAGTGTATTTATTTCCCTTGCAGCTGCTTCTCCATTTCTTTTCCTGAGCCTGTATGCTTCTTAGATAAGTTGCTTCACGTGAATGTTGAGCCTCTTTTTTGTTGTTGACAAATTGTCTGCTGTTTACAAAGCTAGGACCAGCCTAGCTTAAATTGTATGTGTAATTAAACACATACAGCCTGAGCAGCTTGCACTTATCAACTGTGTATTTTGTCCTGGTAATTTACAAATGCTAAACAGGTGCAGTTTCAGGGAGGCTGTGGTTTCTCTTGAAGTGATCCCTGAAGTTGTTCAAAGCAGCTTGACTGATGTATTTTGAGGAAGGGAGGTATCGGGAAACACTATAGTAAATTGCAGGTTGAGGGACATAGTGTGTGTTGTTTGTGTGATGCACCAGGGCCTGAGCCAGCACTTATACTGACTGATCTGTGCGGGTGGCTCCTCTCTTAGATATCTTGAAATGCTCCTCGAGTACCTGCAGGACTACTCGGATCGGGTGAAGCCGCTGCTGGATCAGAATGAACTCTTTGGAAAGATTCAGATTGAGTTTGAGAAGAAGTGGGAAAATGGCACGTTCCCTGGCTGGCCGGTGAGCTCACGTACACCCTGCCCGTGTAGAAAAGCTATACAGGCTAGGAGCTTGGCAGCAGAGTGCAGCTGTGTGCCACAGCAGTTCACACAAAGCTTGCTGCTTGCAAACTTTTCAACATGTGAGAGCTCTCTCAGATACTTCATCTGCACTGGTTAATGCTAAGAAGTCCCTTTGAAGAGTGGAAAAGCTGCTCTTGGGGCTTTAAGATACTTTTTGCGTTTCTGCTTACTGGGTTCTGTTGGAGGCTAACTGGGCAATATATGTGCCTTTTTATTGGCAGAAAGAGACCAGCAGTGCGCTCACCCATGCCGGAGCCCACCTGGATCTCTCAGCATTTTCTTCATGGGAGGTATGTTCTTAGTACGGGGCTCATCCCATGGGATCCCTGTTGGAACTCACTCTCCTCTGCTCCTTTTTGAGCTTTTATTTGTTGAAATATAATGGGTTCACAGCCACTCGCAGTGGAGAAGGGACAGGAGGTGGCCTTTGCTTTCTGTCACTTGAGGTGAGATAACTTGGAACTTAAGGTCAGGTTTCTGCCATAAATGCCATTGCCCTATGGAGGAGTGAGTTGCCTTACTTAATGCTTTATTGGTCTGAAATAGATGAGGCATATACTCCTGCTCAGGGCATGTTGTGAGCAGCCCCTAGAAGCAAGGCTGTTGTACATTATAATTTACTTTAATTGTGCAGGAATTGGCCTCTCTGGGACTGGACAGATTGAAATCAGCGTTACTGGCTTTGGGTCTGAAATGTGGAGGGTAAGTTTATTCCGCTTTGTCTCCTTTCTGCATGGAGTATGTGTTCTTTCTCATTCCAAAAATCAGTGCAGTAATTCTTTCAGTATAAGACAAAGCAGTTTGCTGTTTAGAGAGCTCCAATAACTGGTCATGCCATGAACTCTGAGAATTATACTGGAGTTTAGCTTGTAATGTGGAGCAATAGGCTGAAAGAGCACATGGGAAAGTGTGTCTAATGCGAGAGACTAAGCCCTGCTCCTCTGATCATTGGAACATTGTGCTTGTTATGGAAAACTCCACACCTCGAGTTTGATCTGGAATGTCATCAGTTGTGTGCGCTTAACATACTTGAGATAAAGCTGCCTCTTGGCTTCCCCTTTCCTTCCTTGTCTCTCCTCAGGACCCTGGAGGAGCGGGCTCAGAGGCTGTTTGGCACAAAAGGCAAGTCCCTGGAGGCACTTGATCCTTCATTGTTTGCCAAGAACCCAAAGACAAAAGGAAGCAAACGGTGAGTCCCCAAGGATTCCCTTCCTAGGGTGACTGGGGCCCCTTGCTGGGACTGGACCCGCTCCCTTGTTTGTCTTCTCCTTTGTTTTATTTCATTTTTTGTTGTTGTTGTTGTCCCTCTGTAAGAGACATCCTGACCCTCATAGCTACAAGTGATGGGGTCGAGATGTTCCTGGAGCATTGGGATGCTGTGCACACTGGGGTTAAATGAGCACTAAGCGGGCAGATGCAGGCCTGACCCTCCTGCAAGCAACACCAATTGGGATGTTTGATTCCTTGCTTTCTTAGTAGCTGCTGGTCACATGCATCTCTAAAGGCTGAGAATATGTAGGGCTTATGCCATGCTTGAAGGGATTTTATCCAGTCTTCCTATCTATCTGTAGGGACACAGAGAGGAACAAGGACCTTGCCTTCCTGGAAGCTCAGATCTACGAGTACGTAGAAATCCTCGGGGTAAGGTGTTTTACTTCTTCCCTTTGAGCTTCAGGTGCCCTCAAGCAGTTACTGGAAGCTCCTTCCTGTCTTCCACTCTAGCCTTTCCTAAACACTGTGTGGGGATGGGAGTTCTTATGTCCAGTGCCTTAAGCACTTGGTGCCTCTCACAACAGGGGCTTGAATGGTTTGTTCCTGTCAGCAGTAATTAGAAGCTCACGTAAATTTGTGTTCACGTTCCTGAGCTGGTAGTGCAGAGGATTGGCGCTCTCCTGTGAGCAGCATATTGGGAGGCTGTTTCTGCTGTGAAAGTCTGTAACCCTTTGGACAGCTTCACTTCTGGGTGTCTGCTGTATCAGCAGGGAGAGAATGGTTTATCTCTAAGAGATTGAGAGCGATCGTGCATTTGTGTCTTTGCACTTGCCTTTTGTTCTTACGTCAGTCCCTCAGCCAGGTAGCAGCCACCACTGATAAGCAGCTTGCTCATGCTAATCATAATTAAGGCTTACTGCGATCACCTCCTGGTCATAAACGCATTGTGCTTGGTCTCCTGTTCCAAGTAGAATGGGCAGAGACCTCTTGTTTGCAAAGCAGAGCAGTTGGGAGCAGATGCTGCTGAAGTTATCCTCTTTTCCTATCGCCTACTGCCTGTTGCAGTTTTTATACTTGTGTCCTTCCTGGCATCTTAGGAACAAAGACATCTCACCCACGAGAATGTGCAGCGGAAGCAAGCGCGCACAGGGGAGGAGAGGGAGGAGGAGGAGGAAGAGCAGATCAGTGAGAGCGAAAGCGAAGATGAGGATAACGAAATCATCTATAATCCCAAAAACCTGCCTCTGGGCTGGGATGGCAAGGTGAGGAGACTGATCTTGGGCTGCATCCCCACTGCCCTGTGGTTTGAGCCTTTCTTGCCCTCTGACCTAAGATGTGCCTGTCCTGGTTTTTTGTTTGTTTGTTTTTTAGCCCATCCCCTATTGGTTATACAAACTGCATGGGCTGAACATCAACTATAACTGTGAGATCTGCGGTAACTACACCTACCGGGGGCCCAAGGCCTTCCAACGGCACTTTGCAGTAAGTCCCAGCATAACTTTGAAACATCAGCTCGTATTCTGGGTTGTTCTTGTGAGTGAGTAGTCTTTTCTTAGGGATTGATGCCTTCAGGCCCAGAGGTGATGGCATCATACTTGAGCTCCTGCTTGGTGTGGCTGCTTTCAGGGGATGCTGTCTGGATCTCTCCAAGGCGGCATTTAAACATCCTTTCTCCTTATCTGTGGAAGGTCCTGCTCCTGGGCGGTAGGGATTCCTGTGCCGAGCATGGAAGTGATGCTGCATTAGCTACGGGCAGTTTGTTGGCAAACTCCTTATTACAACAGCCTGGTTGATGAATCCAATCAAGCCTGGTTCAGTTCGAAGATTCTTGCTAATAATCTTAGAGCACATTCAGGCACTAATTGGCCTTTTGGGGTGTTACATGCACATGCTCAGGTACCTGCATTTGACAGTAGAAATGCTGTGCACCTGGCTGTGTCTTCCTGGAATTTGCTTGTGGTTCATAAAAGCCCAATTATAAAAGGTATGAATGATGGGGCTCGTGAACTGCATTTCTGCATCTCTCACATGTGCTGTTTACATGAAGGTGAATTTTACACAGACAGTGTTGGGGTGGGCAGGACCAAACTTTCTGTGTGTGGCCTCTGTTCACTTTGGGGAAATTCCTCTCCTGCCTTGTCAGTGAGCCTCTGTCAGGACTAAGCGGTTCCTCTGAGAATCTCTGGCATGAATTCTGTGTTCCTGCCATTCTGCTGTCCTCATGTTCAAAATGGGTTTCTTGCCCTTTCTTTGTGCTGTAAGAAGCTCACAAAGGAAACAGATTGTAGATACAGTGATGTCAGAATAGGAGACAAGATTGGAGAGTCTGGAGAGTGGTTGCTTCTGTGGTGTTCCAAATTCTAGATTGGGGTGGCGGGGGAAGGGAGAGGTTCAGTGTTCTTATGCAGGGGTGCTGTTGCCTGACTTCAGGAGCATTGTGTTGTTCTCTCCTGCTCACCAATCTCACTCTACCCCCAGGAGTGGCGCCACGCTCATGGGATGAGATGCTTGGGCATTCCCAACACCGCCCACTTTGCCAACGTCACACAAATTGAGGATGCGGTCTCACGTAAGCGATGTCAGCATTTCATAGTGCTTAGGGTCGGAAGGGACCTAAACAGATCATCAGGTCCAACCCCCTACCCCAGGCAGGAATGGGTGCCACAGTCATATCACCCCATTTCTCTGTTCAGAACAGGGAGGAGATGGAGTTGTTTCCTCTGCTGTTCTTCAGGGCACGTGTGGGAATTGCTCACTGTGCCTGCTTGCTGAATGGCAGGCCTTCTCTCTGGGTCAGCACCTTGGTTGTCTGTCAGTAACGGGGGAGACTAGATGTAACCCTAGTTACGGTCTGATCATGTGCTGTTCAGGGCCCAGACCTCTCCCTGTAACACAGGGAGCTTCCCAGGTAATGGCTCAGCCATTGTGTTCTGGCTCCTTTAAGCTAGGCACCACACAGGTGCACATCAGCAGGCTACATGCTGGTGTTCAAAGGAAGTGACCTTGTCCTTGCTGGCTCTGTTTTGCAGTGTGGGCAAAGCTGAAGCAACAGAAAGCTTCAGAGAGATGGCAGCCTGACACAGAGGTGAGCGGGGGTCACATGTCTGGGCATCTCTGGAGCGGTTCCCTTGTTACCCTGCAGAATTTAGTACCAGGGCTTGCTGCCTGCCCTGCTTATTACATAAGTCCTGTTTGGCCGTGCTGCTGGGTCCTCACTGGGGACATACAGCCCTGCCCTCCTATCTTTAGCACATGGGAAGGGAGATACTTTCATCTAAACAACAGGCAATCTGCTAAGCTACAGTTGAAATTCTCCCCAGGGCAGCCCTCTGTCAGACCAGTATGCTTCACCCTCCTTACTGCAGACAGACATGTCTTCTCCTTGCGGTCTGGAGACCTGTAGAGAGGTGTGGGTGTGTGGGAAATCAGAGTCTCCTGGCGGGAATTGGGGCAACTGAGTATGTGTAGGTTCAGCTGAATTTCAGACCAGGTTCTCTGGGCCCCTTCATGCTGCGTCCAGGTAACTGCAACTCACCTTTCCCTTCCAGGAGGAATACGAGGATTCCAGTGGGAACGTGGTAAACAAAAAGACCTATGAAGACCTGAAGCGCCAGGGGCTGTTGTAGCCCTTTGCTCCAAGATCTGCATCCAAGGCACTTGGTGAAGCATCCAGAGCCTGTTCATTCCCCTCTCTGTGCGCGCGTTTTGTGTTCTGCATGAACATCCGTTTCGCAGAGCCCCTTCCTGCTGGTGACTGGCAAGCCTGGGAGAGCTCAGTGTGTTTTATACTAAAGTGATGCTACAAAAAATAAATGGATTTTCCTGTAGGAAATGCCGAGTAGCTTGGTCTTGTTTGCAGCCTAGTAAGGAAATGCCCGTCATCTCCCTGCTGAGCAGCATCATCCCATCTCAGCAAAATTTGTGACGTTTCTGTCACCCACTGGGTCTGGTGGGACAGAGTTCATGTGAACATGGATTTGAGTCCAGTGCGTATGTTCCTTGGAGTCTCACTTGGCTCCAGTGGGACCATGATGGCTCCCCGTGTCTGATGGGCAATGCAGATTTGGTTGAGGGTTGGGTTGGCCCCAGTGCAAAGGCCCTTCTCGTGCTCTGTGTGGACCTTTGCTGCTGGGACAGGAAGATGGGAGACACTTTGGCTGTGTCTGGCTGGGATGCAGAATAAAGCACATGGTGTCTCTGGGGGGGCTTCAGCCTGTGCTTGATTAAACCTCGCCTTGGCGTGGAAGGGCCTAGCCTGACTGTCCATGGCCCTTGGCTCCTGTGTCAGTGTCATGTTTGCACTGGAAGTCCCGCACTTCAATGCTGTCGTTTCCTGCTTGGTCCCAGAGGCGGCAGGCGTTGCTCCTGCCATTCTCATGGCTGAAGAGCACTGTCATCCACGTGTGCTCATTACCAGCCCTTGCCACTGGGTGAGTCTCAGCTGCCTTTTGCAGAACTGTTCGGTAGAGGGCACCCACACCACAGCCTCAGCTGGGTCTGTCCCCTTCAACAGGCACTGCTTGCCCTTCTGTGTATGGACCAGTCCCCACAGGCTGTCAAACAGTTCCCTCTGCTCACATGAGTGAAGCTTTTTGAGATGCCTGGCTGTGTGGGGGGCCTGGCTGTCTCTGGGAACTGTCTAAAGGATGCAGCTCGGGTCAACTACCTGGGTGCTGGAAGTGGAATAGGAGTGACTGCTAGCAAGCCAGTGAGATTTGCCTTCCTTTTGGGCAAGCATGCAGAGCTATAGGAGCTCAGCTTCTGGGGTGGTGAAACTGGCACCTACATGAGGCTGGTTGCAGGCACTGCTTGGTGAGCTTTGGAGCCACTGAGCAAAGCCCCTACACCCACAGGGTCTGGTGGAGGCAGGCAGAAGACACGGGGGGTGGAGGGGTTACTGCATTGTCCTGTACTTTGTAACATAAGCTGCTCTTGTGATCTCTGGGGGCTGACTACCTGCCCCTATCCTCCCCACTAGGGACATCCAGTAATTCTCCCTAAATGGGTCATTGTGGTGAGTGGCTGTATGGGGTAGGGCCCTGGCCTTGCTGCAAGGCCCTGTCTCCCTTGGGCTCCTCTGCCTGGCGAGGTTGTTTGGTTGGGAGTGTAACTCGAAACTCCCAGTGGCCAGAGCTCCTGTGGGGGAGCGGGTCTGGGATGACACAGCATGTAATTAAGGCTAATTAGGCAGGCAGGCAGTCATTACCCCTGCCCTCTCTTTGGCCTGAAAAGGCTGGTGGAATTGAGCAGGGGCAGCTCATCCACTGAGCAGGACAGCAGGAGGGGGCTTAAGACAGCAGCCCTGTGTGGAGTGACCCCCTCCCTGCCTGCAGCCCTAGGATGGCAATGCAGAGTTGCCAGAGCAAGTGCTTTTGCCTCTTCTGCCCAGGCAAAGTGGGTGCAAAGATGGCAGAAGCACAGAGCTGGGAGATGGCAGGGCTGTTTGCTTGGTTCTAGCCTTGCTGGGCTTTGTTGCTGCTTCTGGGGGGTCTCTGCCCCGCAGGGAGCATCCTGTGTTCCCCATCATCCCTTCCTTCCCCATGCATGGGAGCAGCAGGCGATGGAGAAGGGGCGGTGCTGACCAGAGAACTGCCAGTCCAGCCAGTGAAGGCCCCCCCTGCATGGCAGCAGGCACCTCCCTTGGCAGCCCCCAGCAGGGCAGGTAACAAATGCTTCTCCCTGGCTGATGGGCTGAGCCGCTGGCTGTTGGCAGAGAGGTGGGACTGCCTGCCTGGCACCAGCACGTCACGCCTGAGCTGTGCGTCCCTCGGGCAGTGAGCACGGCTGAGCACAGACGACCCACCCACCCCGGCTCCGGCAGCTGGCTGCAGAGTTGTTGGAGGTGAGTGAGCGTGACAGAGAAGAGGGCCGGGGCAGGGACAGGGACGGGGAGATGGTCCTGGGACCTTGCCTGATTCTGCATCCAGGCCAGCCCAGCATGAGCCCAAAGCCAAGAGGGGCCAGTGCTGGCACTGACTCGGACCAGGATGAAGCTATGCTGACTTGATGCAGTCTCCCATCCTGGCCAAAACCTCCCTCCCTGTTGCATCAGGCTGCCTGATAGATGTCCTGCATGTTGCACTGGGCTGGTCCAGGCCCATGCCATTTGCTTCTGCCAGTGCCCAGGGGCCTTTGATTTCATGCATGATGCTGGGGTGGGAGATGATGTGGAAGGGCAGTGGCCGTTGACCCTGAGACCTGCCCTGTCCAGCCTAGCCCCGGAGCATTGCTGTCTCCTGCAAGGGGAGGTGGTGAGCAGTGCCTCTGCCTGTTTACGCGCCCTGCTAATTAGACACCCGAGCAAATGGGCTGTGCCTGCTGCTGGCTGAGCCCTGAGGGGCCATTGCATGGGGAGGCTTGGAAACGGGTGTCTTCCAGGTCGTCCCCTGCCCCAGCCCCAGGTGCAGACGCTCCTCTGCAGTAGCCGGCACAAGGCCTGGGTGCAGCCAGGACAAGCCGCAACATCTCCTGTCCCAGGCACTAGGACATTGGGCCTGGAGCCTGGCCGTGCTCAGGTAGGTCATTGCATCCTGCTCACCAGGTCTCTGCCCTAACAGGTTCACGGGGCTAAGGGGCTCACCCGCCCCTCCTGCCTGGAGTGCTGGGGCTGCCGTGACTCCCCCAAAAAGGCACTGTGCTTGGAAGAGGCGCCTCTGCACAAGGGGGGATGCAAGGTGGTGATGCTCTGTGCTCAGCCCTCCCTGCGACTGGAGGGGGCCGACGGCGATGGGGGGCTGTTCCCCGGTGCAGGCCCTGGGGGAGTCCAGCCTGAGAAGAGGCAGGACAGGGGATGATGCTGGCTCTGACCCTGCTCTGGTTTCCTGGCAGCTCGGGCCCCCTCGGTGCCAAGCAGCCCCCGCGTGCTTCCGCTCCCTGCGGATGCTGGCAAACACAGTGTTGCCTCGTCAACAGGCTCCCGCGGGCATCATTACCGGGGAGCCGTGGGCCCGAGCGGGGCTCCTGCAGCTGGTTGCTATGGCAGGTTCGGAGAGCCTGGGGGAGAGCCGTGCCGGGCTGGAGGGGCTGGCATCGGTCCCCGGCTGAGCGCGCAGCCTTCCTGGCGCTGCCTCTTGCACAGCAATGCCCTGGAGCAAGGGGGCCTCTGGTCCCCTCCTGCCCCAGGCTGTCCGGGAAAAGAGTCGAGCACCGGGGTAGCTGGAGGGAATCTCGGGAAAGCCCCCGGGCACATGCCCAGCAGGAAGGCAGCTTCCCCTGCTGGGATCTGGGGCACTGACCTAGTGCCGGAGCCTGGGGTCAGTGCTGGCAGGGCACCTGCCAGGCAAGACCGGGGCGAGGCGTGAGCTCCGTAGCTTCTGCCCCGCTGACTGGAGGTGGCCGCAGCGCTCACCCTGGGACGCTCGGCTTCCCCGGCAGCTCTCCGGGGCCATTAGTGGGCTCAGGAGTGGACGCTCCGTGCTGGCGGGCAGAGGAAGCCAGAGTCCCGCGGGCGCCAGGGCCAGCTGGCTCGGGGCCGCGGGGCCCCCGGATGGCGACGAAGCTGCCCCCGAGGCCTGGCTTGGAGCTCATTAACTCACCGCTCGGGGCCAGGGCGACGGCCTGCAGGGGCGAGCGTGGCCTTGCCCCTTGGGCAAGGGGGCAGCCTCCTGGCGGGGAGCAGCTGGGCACGTCTGTCCTCAGCTGTCCCAAGCCAGGTCTGTTGAGACGGGCAGCTAGGCCTGCCCCGCGGGCACTCGCAAGGCTGTTTCCCAGCATGAACCGTGGCTGCAAGGAGACCCCGGGTTTCACTGCAGACAGCGGTGGGGAGCTGGCCTAGCCGGAGCCCTGCAGCGTGAGCCAGGGAAGAGGGGGAGCCCGTGAGCAGGACCCAGGTGCGGCCGTGGGGCTGTGCCGCTCACACCTGGCCGTGCCCCATGGCCACACGCCTGACTCCGCCTGTGTCTCTCCCCAGGGTCCAGTTGGAGCGAGCGGCCCCCAGCTGAAGATGGCAGGCCTCCCGCACCGCGTCAGCCCTGTCCCAGGTGAGAGCAGCTCCGTTTCTGGAGCGAGGTGCCGAGGACCATCTCGGCCTGCTCGGGGGCCGTTCCTCCCCCAGGAGTTTGGGTGCAGCGTCAGCCGCGGGACGTTGGGGGCTCAGCAGGGTGCTCCACGATGCGGCTCTTCCTGGACCTTGGCCGGTCCCTGACGCTGCCTGTGCATCTGCGTCTTTCAGGCCTGCTCCTGCTCTGCCTTCTGGCTCCGCGCTTCAGCCCCCGGAGCCCTCTCGCCGCAGCAGGTGAGGTGCAATGCGGGCGACCCGGGGGGACAGGTGGCTCATTCCCTGTCCCTGCAGAGCTGGATTTGGGGAGACCTTCGCCACCATCCATCCTCCCCTGACTGTCCCGCCGTGGCAGCTGGAAAGCCCCAGGTCCCCCTGCCCCTTCATCCTGAGAAAGGCCTGTTGGATGCCCTGCCCTGTGCATGTGGCTGGGACCACCAGCCCTTTGCTTTCCCTGTGCGGTGCGTGGGGAGCGCAGTGTGCCTTGCACTGATGCAGCGCTCATGTCCTTGTGTTTTGTAGAGCTCGAGCTGCTCAATGCCACGTCTTTGGTCCCCAGCATGAACGGGACGGCAGACAGCCCTGTAAGGATGCGCCGGCGCTGCTCGGGTTCTTGTCTCGGCCAGGGCCGGGGGCTGCAGCTCACCGGGGTGGCCGAGCCAGATCACGGGCGCAGCCTGGCTCTGCAAGCCATCTTGCAGCGGTGCATGCCAGCAGCGCGGCGGGTGAGCGAGGCTGTCCAGGCTCGGGGGCTGGCAGTGCTCACGGGCGCGTGCTGTCTCCACAGCTCACTTGCCACACCTTCCAGTGCGCGGGGGAGAGATGCTACCAGGATCTGGCCTATGCCAATGACACCGGGGCCTGCGACAACGCCTCCTCCTGCGAGGTACGGGGGTGCTTGGCCCTGGGGTCAGTGGGCTGCAATCCTGCTGGGCTCCAGGGGCAGGAAAGGCAGGTCTGGTTGGACCCAGCGCCCTGACAGCCGCCGGCACAGTGCAGGGGAAGGGGCCGGCTGCCTCTGGCACCATGGCCCCTGGGTGCTGGCTCTTGAGCAGGACAGCGTGGCCCTGGCCTGGCAGGGCACGAGAAGCTGGTGCCACGTCTCTTCTGTCTCCACAGCTCTACCGCGTCACCAGCGCCAACTACACGGCCCGGTGCAGCAGCGAGTGCGGGGGGGTGAACGGCACGGAGATGTGCATGGCCAACGGCAGCGTGCGCGCCAGCCCGTGCGCCCTGGAGTGCTGCAGCTCGCCCCTCTGCCTGCAGCTCAACGCCACCGCCTACGGTAACCTGCCCGCGCGCCAGGCATCGGGTCCCCCGTGGGCGCCGAGGTCCCGCGCTTGGCCTCACCTGCCCTTTCTCATGTCTGCTGCAGGTGACTTGCCACCTACCACCACGCCAGCGCCCACCACTACCACCACCACCACCAAGGCCCCCCCACGAAACGTAGGTACCGCCCTTGGTCAAGGCAGGCTGGGGAGCCGCACAAGATGGGCCCGCGGACAGGCCTCTGGTCACATCCCCATGACACTGGGGGGATTCCCAAAGGGAGTTTGCTTCTCGTCCATGCCAGGAGAGAGGAGGGGGCATCCCACAGTCCCTGCTAGAAACCCCCCAGGTTGCCTGTAACACGGGGCTCTGACCCCCCCACGATGCAGCCGTCTCTACCACGCTGGCTTTGCCCGAGCTGCTCGTTCAGGGCAGGCCCTGCCGGATGGTGCCCAGCTCAGACTAGAGCCCAGGACCCAGCTGAGAGCGAGCATTGCCACTTGCTGCGCGAGTCCCCCCCAGACAGGGAGTATGGCACCAGCGCCGACTGCCACCTCCGGCCCTGGCCCCCGTGCACCAGCGGCTTCTGCCCCCTTCTCTCGCAGGGCAAAGTGTGCGCGACCTTCTCCTGCCGCGGGGACGGCTGCTTCAAGGGCAAGAAGCCTGCTGGCCAGTGCATCGTCGGCTTTGACTTCTGCGAGGTACCGCAGCTGCCTGCTGCAGCAAACAGGCCGCGGGGAGCTGGGAGCGAGGCAGGCAGCTCTGGGCATGGTGGTGCAGCCACGCTGCAGTTTCATAGATTTCATAGACATCAGGGCTGGAAGGGACCTTGGGAGATCATCGAGTCCAGCCCCCTGCCCAAAGGGCAGGAAGTCAGCTGGGGTCATAGGGTCCCAGCAAGATAAGTATCCAATTTACTCTTGA
>NW_017728940.1:1098704-1104040 GCF_001723895.1 Crocodylus porosus | reverse complement strand
TTGAATTGTGGAGCCCAAAACTGGACACAGTACTCCAGCTGCGGCCTCACCAAGGCCAAGTACAAGGGGAGAATGGCGTCCCGGGATCTGCTCGAGAAGCATCTATGGATGCAAGCCAGCATTTTGGTCGCTTTACTAGCTGCAGCATTGCATTGGAGTTGCTCTGGCTGGGGGTGTTTGTGGCTCCTGTCCCACCCCAGGGTGCTCCAGGCATGGGTCACAGGGCTAGGGAGGGGCCCAGTGCTCACTTTCCCCAGCCTCCAGCGGGAAGCCTCCGTAGGCAGCCAGGCTCTGCGACCACGAGCCCAAGGCGGGCAGGGCCAGGCCACACTGACCCGTGTCCTTCCTCCTTCCAGATGAAGAAGACGGGCTCGAGCTATGTCGCTGGGTGCAGCAAAGCCTGCAAGATGGGCAAGCCAGTGTGCGCCAGCGGCGTGGCCACCACCTGCTACCAGGAGTGCTGCCCTGCCGGCCCCAAGGCCAGCTGTCTCAAGCTGGACGGCCACGTGCACGTCAACGGTGCTGGGCGGAGGGCTCTGGCCCCGATCCTGCAGCTCCTGGCCAGCGGCGCGGTCTTCGTCCTCCACTACTGCATCCTCGCTGCCTTCCAGGGTTAAGCAGGGCCTGCAGGCTGACTAGGGGCTGGGGGACCCTGGGCACGCACTAGGATCGCTATAGCTCTCTCCCTTTGGCTAAGGCTTGCTAGGAAACTCCCTCTGCTCAATCGTGCCCAGGCAGGGAGGAGCCTGTGGGCTTCTTCCCATCCCCGCAGGACGGCTTCCAGCTGTTGCACGCGCCTGTTCGGCCCAGGGCGCCTGGGGGGATGGATTTTGGGGCTGTCCCAGAGGACCACTTCTCCTGCACCTGGGGCTGGGCTGGGAGAGGCTGGGGACAAAGCCCAGTCTACCCGCTCAGGCACTCGGCCAGCCCCGCTTTAGGCTGCTGGGGGCGGGAGCGGGGGGACGTACCCGGACCTGTGCGGAGGGGAGCCCTGTACAAGCCCCCGTGTTGTCGCAGGCATGAAGGGTGCCCCTCCTTGCAGGCAGGCTCTGGGTCTGAGGCTGCAGCTGCTGTCAAAGCCCACCCATCCTCTTGGGAGCGGGATTCCCCTGCCCAAGGAGCCACCCCTCTAAGCCGGCCACGAGCTGTGTGCTGCCAGGGTGCCTTCAACACCAGGCCTGTAAAGCCTCCCCCCAGCTTTTCCCTTGGTGCCTTCAGCCCCCAAAACCAGTGGCGCTGGGGCCAGTCCTGCCCCATGTCCAGAGGGCCAACTCCTCTAGCTCTGTCCTGCAGCACCGTCAACCCTGAGCCCTCAAAATTGTGCCCGTCCCCAGTGCGATCCAAAGCAGAGGTGCAGCCCAGGCACCGAGCAGGCAGGAAAGCTGCAGGTGTCACTGCCGAAACCCAGGCCCCCGTGGGACTTGTAGACCGCAGAAGTGCGGCGCTCTCGTCCCGGGGGTCGGGGGTGACTGGAGCAGGGTGGAGGAAGCCTCACAAAATCCTTCTGTAAGTCCAGGCCCAGACAGGGTCAAATGAAGGATGCAGCATCTCCTCTCTGGCATCTTAGTCAAGGAAATGGGGTTTTTTCCAAAGGCTGCCCAGGTCCTCAGTGCTCCTGTTTGGAAATCCCTGGTGCAGAGGTGGATTGCTGTAGCGCCATGTTAATCTGGGCTTAGTCTGTTGCTAAGAAATCCGGTGCCACCTGTTCCTGCCCCGAGGCTGACGATGCACGACCCATCCTGGCCCGTCGGGAGCCGCGAGCCAGACCCCTTCAGCCCCAACGCTGCTCACGGCTGTGCCGACGCAGGCACCGCTGGGACTGTCGTGCTCTGCTGCCGTCATGTCTCGGACCCCTTCCCCTGCAGAGACGTCCTCTATAAATAAATACGTGTGTCAACCCCAGTGTTTTTAATGACCGTTTGCGCCTAGCGCCTGTCGCTTCCCACCTGGCGTTCTCCCTGCACCTTGCCGCCTCCCTCCCCAGTGCTGGGACGGCTCCAGGAGCCTACGGTGGGGGTAGCACAGGGGTGAGGGCAGCCAGGTCCCAGGAGAGGCTGCTCCGAGTGCATGCACTCATTGTTGCAGGAGTCCCGGATCCTCAGCCACCCACGGCGTCGCTGCAGCCGGTGCTGGTAGGAGCCAAACCGTCCCGCCTTTGCTATGTGCAGGGCTCAGTTCCTGGCACCTGCTCGCATGGGGCCGCACAAGCGCTGATTTGCATAACGAGACAGAAGTGCCAAAGTTTGCTCGTGCCAGCTGGGCTCGGCTAGCGCCAGGCATGGCTGCATTTCAGTGAGAGATGGCCTGCAACGCTGGTGGAGAGGGTCTTTCCCAGTCTTCATGGCTCTGGGCAGGAGTTTATTCCAACATGCCCTGCAGATCTGAGATGCTCCCTGGCTAGACAGGCCTCCACCCTCCAGCCTGGTTTTTCTGGACTGTTAATAAACTCACACAAAAGCTTCCAGGTGTTTGCTCTCAGCTGCCGAGGCTCCCAGGCACAGCAGCACGCTGGAAAAAAAGGTGCCTCAAGTCTGTAATCTAAGGTAGGAAAATAAATGGAAGAAACAAGCTCTGGGGCTTGTGGTTTGCATTTCCGTACTGGACCACAAAGCCCCCTCTTGCAAGAGAGACAGGTGCAGGTTAGGCCTGAGAGTCAGGCTCTGCTTTAAGAAAATAAGGGCTGGCATGATACTGTGTTTTTCCTTTGTGGTCATGGCCTGACCTCCCCAGCTGTGCCCCGTAAAACCCAGCCCCTGTGGCACCCAGCCAGAGTCGGAGCAGCAAAAGGTCTGCGAGGCCGTTCTCACGGCGCAGGCTGAAACGCAAACGCGGCGGGAAGTAGATGAGAGGCTGTCGCTGACAGCAAGGATGGAGATGTCCATCTGCCGCTCTTTGGGGCGGCACCACCAGAACTGGTTGTTTTTTCTTCTTTTTTTTTTCTGAGTAAAGGGTTAAGGGTGGAGGACCTCAGTGCAGGCTGGGAGCACGGGGCAGCAGGAACGCTGGGAGTTGAAGTAAGATCGCCGACGGCAGGCTACGGAGAGGTACTGTAGTAGTACAAGCTGCCTTGGTCCCCTGTCTGCAAGTGACAGCCCCGAGGGAGCACGGGGGCTGGGGAAAGGCACCCAGCAAAGACAGGCCTAGCTTTGGGGAAGCAGAGGGGCCTAGGTGCCAGCTCGCCTGGTGCAACCAGTGCTGGGGAGGTGGGCGCACGGGGTGCAACTCGGGGGCCCAGTCCCTGCAAGGGAAAGCTGCCTGGATGGCCGGCGCCAGCCAGAACAGCCCCCTAGATGGGACCCAAACGGCTGCAGCTTGTCCCCTTGGGATAAGCACCGAGTTGGCCGCGGAAACAAAGGCCAGCCTGTTCCTCTCTGGAAGGCCAGGCCTGGGGGCTGCTCCCAGTCCAGCCCATGACAGTGGCGCTGCTCACGGGAAGCCGCCCTGCAGCCCCCTTCCAGCCCCGCGGAGCCGGGACGCCCAGGAGAGGAGCGCAGCCGGCGCGGATCGGGTGCTAGAGCAGGCCCGAGAGGAAGTGGGAAAGCAGCCAGAGCAGAGCGCGGCAGAGGAAGCAGGGAGGGGGCCCAGCAGGCAGGGGGGCTCCAGCTGCAGGAGGGACACGGTCTCTGTGCTCTCCTGTCCGGTTCCAGGCAACGGGGCCGGCGGAGTTGGCTCTTCCAGGCGGCCGTGGGAGCATCCGAGCGCTGGGGCATCGCCAGTCTGAGTCCTCTGTGGGAACGGGGCAGCCGGGCGAGACTTGGCACAACGGCGGCAGCTGGTAGGGCCGTGGTTTGCATTGCCTGGGGGCAGGCCCGCATTCGGCAGGCTCGTGCTAGCACGCGGGGCCACGTTGCACTGCCGTACCCCTGGGCGGGCAGGGGCCGGGTCCCGGGGCCTGCGCTGATGCGGTGCCCGGGGCTGCCCGTGCTCTCAATCCCAGCAGCAGGGCACCCTCTTGCGGCCTCTCGTGACAGTGCCGTGGGGATCAGGTCTGGAAACGGGCAAAACTCGCGCACAGGCTTCCTCCCGCTTTGCCTTCCAGGGCTGGAGGATGGACCAGTCGGTTGCTATTCAGGAGACGCTGGCAGAGGGGGAGACCTGCCTGATCATATCCTTTGTGTGGGGAAAGGGATGCTACGCAGGGCCATGGAGACAGGACTCTTACCGGTGACCAAATCAGTCTCCGTGTCCCTGCTCCTGTTGCAGGGCTCTGGCGTGGGCGCGGTGCTAACCATATCGACCCACCACCTGGGGTCCCCAAATTGAGCAAAGCCTCCTCTGCCCGCCGCAAAGATCCCAGCCCCGTGGCAGCTCCCCATGTGCAGAGCAAAGGCAGAGGAAGCAGAGTAGTGGGGCAGAGCCAAAATAGCAGGAGGCATTTTAAGAGGCTGGGGATGCAGCCCCTGCCGAGCCAGGAGCCCAGCCTGGCTCCCGCGGCCGTGCTGACGATTCCTTGACCACGGGCCGCAGGCGGTGCAGGGCGTCCTGGTGGGCGTCGAGAGCGTGGAGAGCCGGCTGCTGGGCCTCGTCCGGAGCCACGGAGAGCACGCGTAGGTGCCTGAGACCCCGCTGGCCTGCGCGCCCTCTTGCTGGCTGCGCGAAGCCGAAAGGCCGCGGCGCGGTGCGAATGCGCCTCCTCCCCAGCGGCGCTTCCTCAGGGCTGGGCAATGGGGAGGAAGCTGGATCTAGAAGCCCGGGCTGCAGGGGCCCTTGCTTGGCGCTCTTGCCCAGCAGATGCTGGGGTCACTTACCAAAGGTTAAGTGGGCCAAGGGATGGGGTGGGAGCTGCAGCCGGCTGCGCGGGCAGGGCGCCACGCTGCTGGGACGGGGCAATTTGGGATCCCGCTGGGGGCTGCGGCAGAGGCGGCGTTACCTGGTGCTCCGTGCCTGCAGGATCTTCATCTACACCCACCGGCGGATGGCGATCGCGGCAGAGGACGTCTGCCTGGAGAGGGTCCTGCCCATCGCCGAGGGGTTTGCTGTGGAGGAAGGTACGGCTCCGCGGCGCCGGGCGCTCTTCTGCGTGCGGCTCTGCTCCCCGAAATCTGGGATTGCTCCCTGTCTCGGTGACTACCTCCGACTCGCCCGGCGCGTGCTCTGCCCCGCTCGCCCGTCCCCGGTCCGTCGGTCGGTCGGCCTGCCGGCGGGCACATCCGCTCCCTAACCCAGCGCCCTTTCCTTCCCGACAGTGACGCCGGACAGCGACCTTCGTGTCATTGGTGAGTCTCCGCCCGGGGGTGCCCTGAGGTGCGGCGAAGACGCCCAGAGCCTCGGGGGGCAGCCGGCCGCACCGTCGGGGCTCCGCGGCTCCGGCTCGGACGCGCTTTTGGGGCCTGGCC